>NC_026001.2:85419312-85496106 GCF_000442705.2 Elaeis guineensis | reverse complement strand
GGCGGCAAGATGTGCTTCGTCCGCTGATGTGCTTTGGGTTCCTTCACCTGAGCTATGGCACCAGTGCTGTCGCAGTAGAGCAGGACTGGACCATCGAGGGAGGTGCTACTCCGAGCTCGTTGATGAATTTCTCAGCCACACAGCTTCCTTCGCGGCATCCGATGCTGCGATGTACTCCGCTTCACAAACAGAGTCTGCCACAGTTTGCTGCTTGAAACTCTTCCAGTAGATGGCTCCACCATTCAGAGTTAAGATATAACCCGACACACTCCTGCTGTCATCATGGTCAGATTGGAAGCTGGAGTCTGTGAACCCCACAAGTTTCAGATCTGACTCGCCATAAACCAACCATTGGTCCTTAGTATTTCTCAAATACTTAAGGATGGCTTTAACCACTTTCCAGTGGTTTTCTCCAGGATCAGATTGGTATCTACTCACTACTCCTAGTGAGTATGCCACATCTGATCTTGTACATGTCATGACGTACATGATAGATCCCATGGCTGAAGCATATGGAACTCTACTCATACGCTCTCTCTCTTTAGGAGTTGTCGGACAATCCTTCTTAGAGAGAGAAATTCCATGGCCTATCGGTAGATAGCCCTTCTTGAAATTCTCTATGCTGAACCTCTTCAGCACAGTATCTATGTACATGGACTGGGATAATCCAAGCATCCTTTTAGATCTATCCCTATAGATCTTCATCCCTAGGATGTAGGATGCTTCACCCCAAGTCCTTCATGGAGAACTATGATGACAACCAAACTTTTATTCTCTGTAGTACGGAGATGTCATTTTCGATTAAGAGAATGTCATCCACGTACAAGACAAGGAATACCACAACTGGACCATTTGCCCATTTATAGATGCAGGGCTCTTCTTCATTCTTAATGAAGCCATACGTTTTGATCACCTTATCAAAATACATGTTCCAACTCCGAGAAGCTTGCTTCAGTCCATAAATGGATCTCTGGAGCTTGCACACCTTGGACTCATCTGTGGATGTAAATCCCTCAGGTTGTATCATATACACCTCTTCAGTCAGCTCTCCATTCAGGAAAGCTGTCTTTACATCCATCTACCAGATCTCATAATCTAGATGGGCAGCTATTGCAAGCATTATCCGAATGGATTTGAGCATTGCCACAGGAAAAAATATCTCGTCATAGTCAATACCATAACGTTGACGATACCCCTTGATGACCAGACGGGCTTTATAGGTCTCCACCTTTTCGTCTGCGCCCCTCTTCCTTTTGAAGACCCATTTACACCCAATGGGTTTAACCCCTTCAGGTGGGTCAACCAATGTCCATACATCGTTGACCTTCATGGACTCCATTTCGAATTTCATGGCTTCAAGCCATTTCTCAGAATCAAATCTCTGCATTGCATCCATATAGGTGATCGGATCCTCATTATTCTCATCAAGTTCGATGGGATCACCATCTCGGACCAAGAAACTGTAGTATCTGTCCGGCTGATGCGGTACTCTATCAGATCGCCTTAATGGTGTAGGTATATTGGGCTCCGAATCTGATCTAATCATATCCGACTCAGGTTCAGCTATTGGTGTCGGTCCTTCTACCGTTGAACTTCATCAAGTTCAACCTTAGAGGCAACGGTTCCTTCATCAAGGAACTTCTTTTCTAAAAAGATTGCATTAAGGCTGACGAACACCTTTTGTTCATCAGCATGGTAGAAAAAAATATCCTTTTATCTCTTTGGGGTACCCTATGAATGAGCATTTGTCAGACCTAGGTCCAAGTTTGTCTGTGACTAATCGTTTGACATAGGTCGGGCACCTCCAGACCCTAAGGTGTGAAAGTTCTGGCTTACGTCCCGTCCATATCTCATATGGAATCTTAATTACGGACTTACTTGGAACCCTATTTAACAGATAACTGACCGATTCGAGTGCATATCCCCAGAAGGATATCGGCAAGCTAGCAAAATCCATTATGGATTAGACCATGTCTAACAAAGTCCGATTCCTCCTTTCAGACACACCATTATGCTGTGATGTTCCTGGAGGAGTCCATTGGGAGAGAATCTCATTCTCTCCTAGATATATGAGAAATTCACTAGAAAGGTATTCTCCTCCTCGATCAGATCGAAGAGTTTTAATACTCTTCTCAGTTTGTTTTTCTACTTCACTTCAAAATCGTTTAAACATTTCAAATGAATCCGACTTATGTTTCATCAGATAGATATATCCATATCGGGATAGGTCATCCGTGAAAGTTATGAAGTAGAAATATCCACCTCTAGCACTGGTTTTCATGGACCCGCATACATCAGTATGTACTAGGCCCAAGAGCTCAGTAGCTCTCTCACCTTTTCCAGTAAAAGGTGACTTGGTCATTTTATCAAGTAGACAGGACTCACAGGTTGGAAGTGATTCACAATCACTGACTTCGAGGATTTCCTCTTGAGTCAACCTGTTTATTCTGTTCTTGTTTATATGACCTAGCCTACAGTGCCATAAGTAGATATCTGACATACTATCTAATCTAGGGTGCTTGCCAGTAGAAAAGACTCTTATCGGGCTTGATCTTTCTGGTCTGGCTCTGCACTGATGTCCCAGCCTGAACTTGCACCTTCTTCACTTTCTTCTTCTTGTTCTTCTTTCCTTTCTTAAAAGGTCGAGAACCAAAAGATGAACCTCCCACTAAGTTCACCGACTCCTTGTGAAGTTGGTGATCCTTCTCAAAGTTCTGAAGCAACCCCAGTAACCCGTGGTAGTTCTCTTCAGCTTTGTCATTCTATAATGAGTGAGGAATGGGAGATAAGACTTGGGCAGCGAGTTAGTATTGCATCTTTCCCAAGCTGCTCATGCAAGGAAAAGCCGAGCTTGCTCAATCGTTCCATCAGCTCGATCATGTACAATACATGATCAGTGACAGAGGCACTATCCCGCATTTTGGCGTTGAAGATGACACAACTAGTTTTGTGCCTCTCTACGTCATCGGGTGTGCCAAAGGCATCCTCCAACACTTGAAGCATGTCCTTTGACTGAGCCGTCTCGAATCTGCGACTGAACTCGTCGCTCATGGCAGCCAGCATGATACAGCGCACCATGGTCCAATCACTAAGCCACTTCTGGTAAGTGTCTCTGACTGTTCCACATGCATTGACAACTGACTCCTCAGGTGCAGGATCCATTATCACATATAGGATCCGTTCATGCTCCAAAACTATCTTCAACTTTCGGTACCAGCTACCGAAGTTGGGTCCCACCAACTTATCATTGTCCAACAATGATTGGAGCGATAGGGAAGTGGCCATATTTGCATAAAGGAGAACCATAACCTAATTAGTAATTGATTCATTAAACCTAAAGATTTAGACTTTAATCAAAAGATTTCTCTCACTATTTTATTTGAATTGGTAGCCTCTACCTCCAATTCGAGGAATTATCCTAATTTCTTAGCGGGTACTAGAATCCACTTAGATTGCACACAAGCCCAACTTTGGTTGGTCAACCCATGTACATCTAAGGGTAGGTTCATAACCAATTATTTCTCTAAATAATTTCTAGTAATTTTAATTTTGTCCCAGAAACCTAATCAGTAGGCTTTGGCCTTCACTGTAAGGATCCGGTTAGGTCCAACCATTAACATGATCATACTTGGTGTATCTAACCAACGAATGATTAAGCCCAACTTTGGTTGGCTCACCTAACCACCATTAGAGAGACACTTTCAAGTCATCATATGATGAGTGATAATTCCATTAGTCAACAAGCACCAGGCCTTTGGGTCTGCAATGATTATTGAGTTAATGGACTCATTATCAAACACCTTAATGGGAGGCTATGACTCAGTTATCTCCATAACTTTATCATTTTAAGGACCTAATAATTTTAGAAGATTTAAATAATTAGAGGATGAGGTCAGATGAACCAGCTTATCATGATCCTCCCACTGGCTTCACCAAGTCAGCTTAAGGGAGACCATTAAAAGGGCTGGTCTAGGAGCACCTAAATCAGTCACACTGATTTACCTAGCTGACATGGGTCAGCTCGAATAGTCAAGTGATCTGATCAAAACATAATTTCACCAAGAGGCCAGGTAAGTTCGATCAGTGGGAGGGTCTGCCAAAGCTTGCCTTAGACACCATCAGAAATGGCCAGGTAAGCGGGCTCCCAATTAAAAACCACCGATCTGGTTTACCTTAGACACCAACTGGTTTAATTAGTTTCGATTAGATCAACCTAACAGTTCGTGCTAGACCGCTTAGCCAAGAATCAAGTCCATTTGGTTTACGTTAAAGACATGGACTTGACCAACTACAACTATTGTAATTGATCTAGAGAATCTTTGACCTAATCTAAGACAATAATTGATTAGATTTAGTCAATTCTCTAATTAAGTCCATCTTTAATCTAACCATAGGTCTAACCCAATTAATGGACCTAATTCCCACTAACCCATTAACCCAATGTGTTATGATTTGTGTCTTAGGTTCTTCAATTCACAATCCTAGAACCTAATCAAACAACTTCTTAATTCTTAATTAAGTTTTGGGCTGAGGGTTGGGTTTGGCTTTTCAAAAAATAATTTTTATATATGTAAAATAATTTTACAATATGATTCTACCAACCATATTGCATGTTTGATTCATAATCAAGATACAAGTGAAATAAACATGAAACTACTTTAGATCTAATCTAAACAGGTTCATGTAATTGAAACAATTTCAACTTTAAACAATTTCTTTGCACAAAAATTATCAACAAAGAGATTTTATTTCAGATTTAAATATTTTTTAAATCTAATAAATCATAAATTTAATCTAGATCATATCTAATAAATTTATGATTAAAGATAGATCTACACAAACTAGGACAACCTTTGCACTATAAGGGGTAAACCTTACAGCAGGACAACCTTGCAGTTTGTGATTGATCTAAAATTTTAATTTTAGATTTAATAATCAGATTATAAATTAGATCTAATCTAAAAAATAATCTAAGCATGTATAAATAATCATGTAATAAAGAACCTAGGCACTGATACCAATTGTAGGAACCAGATCTAGGGTTTCAGGGTTAGATCTTGAAATCTTTTCAAGATCATACAGTGGAAGATTAAAATAAATTAAAATTTATTTTCTAAAATCAAAAAATCCCTAGATCTAATATTCTATTACATGATTATTACATAGCATTAAATCAAAAATTAAAATATATAAATATAGCATGAACCACATGTTGATCATATCAACATGTTTCTATACTACATCTAATGTATGTATTAAACAATAGATCAGATCTATTACCTTGCAAGTTAGATGCTCTAACCTCACTGATCCGGACTTAAGGATGATGTTGCAAGCCACACATGCGTCCGGCCTCTAGGAGTCATCCATACGAGCCCACGAATCTCGATCAGAAGTCCTGCTTCAGGAAATCAGCACAGTATGCTAGTACTGCGCTGATCCTTCTTTGATGGTTGATCAGGTGCCTCCTTCTTCTTGATTTGGACTCTTACAAAGATGAAAAGTAGAAGAAGGAGTTTCAGATCTGAGATGCTCTCAGGAAACTCAAGATGGAGGGAGAAAAGATATGAAAACAAAAATCCTAGAAGAAGACCCTCTTCTTCTTCACGTTTTTCTCTCTAGACACCCTAACTTGCATCTTTTATATCTCCACGATTCAAAGGTATTTCTCTCTAATTTTTGGATGAAACAAAGGTCTCTTAAATATATAACTTTTTTAAAATTTTATGAAGAAACTCATCTTATATAGAGAGATATGATAGAGTCCTTGTTTTGGTCAAACACCTAGTCAAGGCTTATCCAAACATGGCAAGTTAAGAGACGCCCAACTCTTGAGCACCTCCTTCATATTTTCATGCATGGATCACTAGAAAAGGGTGCACAATGTATACCCTAAAAGCCATGAAAATTCTAAAAAAAAATTGGATAAATTCGGTGAAAAATTAAAAGAGTTTTGGATTTCTAAAACTCTATCTCATAGAATTCGAAATTCAAACTTATTCCTTTTAGATTTGATCCAAACCATCTTCCATGTAAGAAAGAAGAGAGGAGACCTTTTGTGAATGTGGGAGAGATCTGGGAGAGGGTTTTGTCACACAAAATAAGTGAAGATTAGCGTTGAATAAGAGAGAGGGCGTGGAGAAGGCTTATGTGGCGCAAGGTGGAATCCTAGTCTTACTAGGATTCTGTCTTATGACTTGTTTTAATTTGATTTTTCAAACCAAATCAAATCAAAATTAGATCAACTTAATTAAAATATATTTTAATCTAATTAAAAACCCAATTTAATCATATTAAATTAAATTTAAATCTGATTTAATTTTCTAATCAAATTAAAAATTAGATTGACCCAAGTCCTAGTTGAACTAGGACTAGTTTTTCCTTGCACTTGGCTTATCCAATAAACCAATTGGACTTGATCCAATCAAGCCCAAATCAAATCTAATTAAATCATATTTAATTAGACTTAATCTCAGTCCATTGGCTTAATCAAATTAAGCTAATTAGCAATCAAATTGCTAATCGATCCTCCTGCAACACTTAAACTGGGTTAAATGTCAATCGTATTGATCATTTAACCCTAGAACGATTCTTAATCGTTGATCAACCATCTGATCGGATCATGAACTCTAATGTGTGTGACCTCATAGGTCCAAACCTAAGTCGGTAGTATAGAAATAAATTCCTATACCAATCGAAGTGACCATCTAGCAATGGTACCCGACGACCGGATAGGTCGAATGTGTAGAACAACATCCTTAGAACCCATGCGGATATAGTTTTCATATAATTCATCCCCTTGACCAAAATGATCATAGGACACCCCAGAGTTCAACTGTCAACTCTGATCAGGTTGTCCACATTGTATTTCAAAATATCAAATCCATCTGATGGATTACCCTGGCCAAGATTTTGCTAAATTGAAATACAACGACTCATTCTTCTCCAACTCTTGGAGTGGTCAATCCCATCTCAATCACACTCTGACTTCGTAAGTACTTGACTGTGCCCAGAAGCCTTCCATCCCTAAATTAGAAATTCAGTTAGTCTAGTACCAAAGCACAGTGAGTTACTTGCAAGTCACTGAGACGATCTCAGGTCTAAGGGACACTTATACCTATATCCCATCAGAGACATTCTCGACAGCAGAATGCTCTGGAGTTGGTCACGTTCAATGATGATGTACCCTTACATCTTACCTGTATGCCATACCAGTGTCTCCACACTCCTTGGTTAAGAGGACAACCAACCCATATGGCCTCCAGCGACCTATGCTCGATAGAAGCTGTCGTCCTTATTAACAGCCTATCATTTGGTCGTGAACAGTTTTAAGGACTAATCAATAAATCTTTTCTTTATCGAACTTAAATAGTCCTAAGGACTTCATCATAACAACGGAGTTCATTAGAAGATGAAAGCTTATGATGAAGATGCCAAATATATTTTATTTATTAACAAATCAATTACAATACTTGGTTGCTCAACCGTCAACAGCTTGACGATTGGCTTTTTGGGACACATTTCCCAACACAGGTAACATAGATGCTTCTTAGTCAAGAACATGGGTGAGTTTTTTAGAGCTGAAAACTATTCTTAGATTTTGGAGTCAGTCTTTGTAATTGGTGTCGGTCAATCTATTGGTATCCAAGATACGGGCTAAAAAGTTGAAACTTAATATGGTTATCTGTAGAGAGAATAATTTTTAGTTAGATATTTATACTTATAAGATTATTTGTTCTAGAGATTTTAAAAATAAATAAAGGCTTCCATTATTTTTTCGAATCTCTTACACTTCTCGGATGGAGAAATAAAAATCTATATGCGATCGATTTCAAGTGGGTACTACTGTCCTGTTAGTCTGTATACACCTCACCTAACAGTTATTGATGAGTACAAACCAATGAGTGGATAACACTTTATCCATTACTTTACTAAGCAAGATGCAGTAGGCTTGGTCTCTAAGTCTTGTGGCCTCACCTAATAGTTATTAGAACATTTCTTAGTTAAGTTAGACCCATCATTCACCAGCAGATGCAAAGTCATTATTGGGACCCTCATCTAATAGTTATTGGGTCCAACCCTATCTCTATCTCTGGATATTAAATATCAATAGAGTGGTTATACCTTTTTAATGCAATCGAACCACTGTAATCAGTCGAGAACGATCAACGTCAGAAAGACATCCGCATCTCTATAATGATAGAAGACCTCTAGATTTAATATTTAGTGAGGAGATTTAGTTTTAGATCTCTTTTAAATTAACAGATCTGACATTCGACTGATTAAATTAGGTCAGCACATCAATATGTCTAGCCATCCTAGTCGGTATGGGTGAACTTGAGTCAATAATTAACCTAACACGAAACTGAATCTCCCAAGATGGCTAGGTAAGTTAAGATGCATGGGGGTCCCCTTATTGCTTTCCTTAGATATCAATCAAAATTGGCTAGATTAGACAATAAAATTAATTAAATAATTACTATCTAAATACTTATCTTAGACACCAAATTGGTCGATTAGAATCGATCAGGTTAACCTATTAAAATGGGCCCAAACTGTTGGAATTTGGGGTTTGATGCATGCATATGTGTTTCAAAACTTTATTTTTTAAATACTGCAATGGAGAATAAGATTAAAATATTTTTAATCTGAATTATACATGCATAAAAATATAAAATCACATGGATCTATCTCATATGCTGAAATTGATATATGCTGAAATTCAGATTGTGATCAAATCACATACTTGTTTTATAATCTTTTTCTTCAAATCTGGATCTAAAAGAGAAGAGATTCTCTCTTAGCCACACAAACATCCAACCTCTATGAGTATTTACTCAGGATCAGTCTGGAATAGTCTTCTATAATCTAAATTTTGGTTCTCCCAAAATTCAGCCTGCTGAATCTGAATAAAGCCTAGATTTTGATCAACGCTTGATCTTCCTCTTTGATCTTCTTCTTCTCCTCTTTTTTAGAGTTTCTCTTTGCTTTGTGCTACTACAAAATACCAGCAACCAGTAAATTATAGGATGCCCAACACCTTGGGCATGAAACTCCTTGGGACTCGCATCCCAAAGGATGGGCGTGTAGAACGCCCAAGAGAAGAGAAAGGGAGAGGAAGAGAGGGCATGGGGAGAGCCTTTGGATGTCAGGGGCTGCTGGTTTGAATGCTCTAAGAGTGTTAGAAGAGTTCCCTTTAAATAGGCACAAGGATGAATCCTATTCAATCACATAATACAAGTCCTATTTGCATTGGATTTCCTATTAACTTAAGTTATCCAACTTAATTTAGGAGACCTTTTAGGTGCCAACAATTGAGGCCTTTGCACCCATAATTAGACACCCCAAAATACACATAAGAGACATCCCATAAGAGAACCAAAAGCTCTCTAATCAATGGACATGTCCAACTTGATCAAATCAAGGTGGCATCCAAAAATAACTATCAAGAAAATTAATTAGAGACATGAACCCTTAATTAATATGATCCATAACCTGAGACACCCAATAATTAGAGTCTTATGAATCTTATTCATGTAGGTTATTAGCAGTTAATTAAGTTAGAATTATCTTATCAAATAAGTAATTCCAATGAAAAGAAGAATTAGGTCCAACCATGTGTTAGCAAGATTATCATGAATCCAATAGCTTTTTCTAAACTCAATTGACACTTCATAAGCTTAATTACTTATTTCAGACCTAATCTCTTTGTTGTATGACCTCATAGGTTCAATTCTATATGGTAGTGAGATATATAATGATCTCTATCATTATATCATTAAAACTCTTTTCAATGGATAGGAACAATTCCAATCTAACTCAGCAAGAATTGTCGATCCAGAACGATTCTAGTAAGCTCTCACAATCTATCAGTGACACCTAGAAGTATATAGTGGCAACCCAGTAGAACTGAAATAAACTTCTAGATGTAGTTAACATGTGATTCAGTCCCTTTATCTTGAGTCCCGACTAGATGGCAGGTCATGGATAAATCGTCAAACCTCAACATTAGTCATATGATAGATTTGATTAGCTTAAGTCCAGTTGTGACTTCTATGAAATTTTTTTTTTATCAATCAGACTACTATGGTCATAGATTCTTGGACTTAACTTTTTAAATCTCATAGGACTACTCCTCTCTATTAAGATCGATAGATCCTGTCTTGATGCGCACCCCACTCTTATAGTGGACCAATTATCGCCAACATCCACTACAAGGGCTCATTGAGATCCATATTTATGTGTCAGTCAAACTTCAGCAACCTCATTATGAGTAGCAGTACTATCTTAAACTAAAGAATTAGTTATATAACTACAGCATCGAGACAACCACTGACGATTGAATAGAAATCCAAGTGATCTCTCATATGGTCACACTCAATACTAGTTATTCTCTAACAACTATCCGCACTTGTCATCCTGTATCTCCACACAGTAGACCAAAGACTCATCTATCCCAAAAAAAGTGATTTATGCATCAGTCTATTTAGATCTATCACCATCCTTATGATGATCCTATGATCGGAAGTATTGAGGAATTAAATACATGTCTCTAATTCTCAATACTTTGAGAATATGTATTGATACTAATTTTATGGATGATTCAAGGATACATCATATTTGAATGAAAAAGAAATAGTTCTTTTATTGATCATATCAATATATTAAGTATAAAATTATGTCCTAGAATTATTATAATACGTCAGCCATATTGGCTTCTCGGAAAAACATCTAACACGAACCACTGAGCCAAATTTAGTCTTGAGTCAATCAGCTCACATCAAAATATGAATCGATGTGACCAACTATAAATAAACTCGACTTTGAGCCCCTTTGATCTAATTCTAATCAGTCATCAATTAGATTCAATCAACTGCTCAAAATCGACAACAGGTTCTAGTCTGATCTAATCAATTAGACCCTAATTGTAGTTTGATCATGACGTAATTTGTTCAACCCATGTCCACATGCAATAACATAATTTTAGATTTAAAAATAATTTTTAGATTATGTTTCATTGCATGCATTAGTGGCTTATGATCTTGAAACTATTTCAGATCTAAACCTAATATCATATATCATATATATGCAGTTTCAGATCTAAATTAAACATGCATCACATATACATTAAATTTTAGATCTAAAATTAAAATTATACATATCAAATATATATAATATTAGATCTAAAATAATGATTAAAATATTTTAAAAATATTTTTTTTAAAATTGATTCACATCAAACTAGGACAACCTTTACAATATAGGAGGTAAACCTTATATCAGGACAATCTTATATCAGTTTGATGTAAATTTTTAATCATACTAATTTTAGATCTAAATTTAAAATCAAACATATCATATATGCTAATTTTTAAATCTAAAAGATTTGATTTAATTACTTTAAAAATAATTTTTAAAATCGATCAAACTTGTGCTAGGACAACCTTTGCAATATAGGGGGTAAATCCTATATCAGGATAGACTTATATCAGCACAAAATTAATTTTAAATCACTAAAACTTTTAGATCTAATAGAAAAATTAGATCATAAGTATTTTCAAAAATCAATGGCTCTGATACCACTATTAGAAAATCGGATAGGCAGCATGTGTATATTTCAAAAACTCTTTTTGATTACAGTGGAAAACAAACGGGTTAAATCCTTTAACCCCACATGCATAAGATCAAATCTAATCCTATCTAAAGCCCAAGAAAAAAATATATATAATCTAGAATTTAAAATAAATATGAGATCAAATCTCGATATCTTAGTGTGGGTAGATATTCACCACTATCGATGATCACGGATTCGTAGATGCTCAGCTGCCCACGTGTTCGGCCTCTACGGATATCCATCAGGATCAATCTCGAATTGATCTCCTCATAGTAGATTCTTCTTCTTCAAATAAAATTTCAACCTTGAGAGTCTTGATTAACTCCTTGATCTGGACTATGAGATCAACTCCTTGATCTGCAGCATTTTCTCTATGTTTCTCGCTGTAGATTGATAGCACCTCTACTCTTGACGTGTGGAAGATGGGACGTCCAACCCCTTGGACATGTGAAGGAGAAGAGAAAGGAGAGGAGGTGTGGAGAAGGAAGAGAGAGACTTTTTGGTTTGACAAAATTCTTCTAGTTAGAAATTCTAGAGACATTCTCTTAAATAGACTCTACTTTGACTCAAAAGAGAAATCCAATTATCTTAAAAAGTTATATCCTTATCTCATAAGAATACATTACTCTTTTAATCTAATTTTTTTTAATAAAACCAGATATAATTGGTATATTATCATCTTTTTTAGGCAAGTACATGGGGCACCCCAATTTGATTGGGCGCCTCATGTCATGAATAGCAGGTAGATGGGGCGCCAACATTTGGCGCCCCTTAGGGTTTCTTGGTCCATAAGAGGTGGCATGGCCAGTCTCTCTCCTCCTCCACACCATGCCACATAAGAGAGTGGGCCCCTCATGCAATATCCCTGAGATTTGGCACCTCAAGTCCTACCAAAAATGAAAGAAGGCACCAACTCTTCTTCTCATTTATTCCACACACCACTTAGAGATAATTAGGAGATAATGTAGAGATAATGTTAGGATAATTATGTCAACTAATTGATTTAATCAAATCCTCTTAGGCCCACAATTAAGAGTCTAATTAAATCCAAATAGATTTAGACCAGGTTCGAGGCTATGGATTTGATCAAATCAAAGTTTCAAGAAAAATTAAGTTTAACCATGTGCTAGCATGGTTTAATTAAACCCAATAGGATTTCAATAAATCCTAACCTAATTAGAACTTCATAAGTTTAATTGATAAATTCGAGATTAAATCTCTTAATGTGTGATCCCATAGGTTTCATTCTATCTAGTAGTGAGATATATTGTGATCTCCATCATAATATCATCAAAATTTTTTTTCATAGATTGAAATATTTCTATTTCTATCCTTCGAGGGTCATCGATCATCAAGACAATATCCGATAAGTCTCACAATCCATCAATGATACATAGCAGTATGTAGTGGCAATCTAGTAGAATGAAAGTACAAATCTCTGGATACAATTATCATATGATTCAGTCCTTCTATCGTAAGTCCCAACTTGACAGAGGTCATGGAGAACTCGTCAGACCTCATTATCAGTCATATGCAAGATTGACTCGACTCAAGTTCATTTGTGAATTTTATGAAATTTTTTTTAGTATTCACACTTGGTCAAAAATTTTCTGAACTCAGTCTCACAAATCACATAGGACTTCTTCTTTTCTATCAAGATCGATAGATTTCATCTAGGTGCATCCTACTCCAAACAGTGAAACGAAACCTAATGAAGCCAACATATACAGCAAAGATCCGAATGGTTAGAAACCAAAAGAATGTGTAGTCAAACCCAGTAGCTTCACTGTGAATAGCCAATGACACTGCAGGTCAAAGGACCACTCACACCACTACAGCATCGAGAAAATCACTGAAGAGTGAGTAGACATCCATGTGGTTCTCGTATTGATCACGCACAATGCAAGTTATTCTCTAACAACCATTCGCACCCTCATCCCAGTGTCCCTGCACTGCAGATCCGATACTCATCTGCTCATAAGGAAGATGAACCATGCACCGATCTCAAATGGATTGATCACTGTTCTCTGTGATGATCTTTTGATCGAAAGTATTTAGAAATTAAACACTAATTAATGTATGTCTTAAATTTTTAACACTTTAAGAATATATAAAAATCATCTTTGTTAATTTTTAGGACAAATCATGGACACATAAACATGATTGGAATGAAAAAGCCCTTTATTGATAATAAAAAGATTACAAGTACAAGTTTAAGCCCTAGAATTACATAATGTGTCAGCCAATAATTGACTTCTAGGGCACAAATCTAACACAACCTACCCAAGTGGAGATCCAGCCTGAGCTTCTAGTAGGGCTGGACGCTCGAGATAATTTGATCGAGGAATGTGCCCAGCCAACGGAGGACCTCCTGGATGTTCTTTTGAGGAAGGAGGATCTCAACTGGACGATCAAGATCGGCTCACACCAAGATGAGGTAATCAAAAGCTGACTAATTTTTCTTTTGCAGGAGAATGCAAACCTCTTTGTTTGGTCGGCTGTGGATATGCCTGGTATAGATCCAGCAGTGATATCCCCTCACCTGAGAGTGGATCCAACCCACCACCCAATAAAACAAAAGAAGTGAAGCTTTGCCCCGAAGTGCCAGAGGGCCACAGTTGAGGAAGTGGATAAGCTGCTTAAGGTTGGCTTCATCAGGAAAGTCATGTACCCCGACTGACTGGCAAATGTTGTGTTGGTCAAAAAGGTGGATGAGAAATGATGCATGTGCATCGACTTTGTTGACTTAAACAAAGCCTATCTCAAGGATAGCTATCCATTATCTCGGATAGACTAGCTGGTGGATGCTAATTCTGGGCATGAGCTCCTCAGCTTTATGGATGCCTTCTCTGATTACAATCAGATCCGGATGATACTTGAAGACAAGAAGAAAATGGAATTTGTTATTGATCGTGGACTTTATTGTTACAAGGTGATGCCCTTTGACCTAAAGAATACAGGGGCGACCTATCAACAGTTGTGGATAAAATTTTCAAAGATCAGTTTGATCGCAATATAGAGGCATACATGGATGACATGTTTATCAAAAGCCGAGCTGCCCTAGACTATGTTGCTGACCTTTGAGAGACTTTTGACATCCTCCATCGATTTCAAATAAAGCTAAATTTGGTGAAGTGTACCTTTAGAGTTACCACTGATAAATTTTTTGGATTCATGATCTCACGAAGAGGTATTGAAGCGAACCCCGAGAAGATCAAGATCATCCTCGAGATGATGCCATCAAGAACCATTGAAGAAGTGCAGCATCTTATCGATAAGGTCGCTTCGCTCAACCACTTTGTTTCTAGGTTGGCCGAGAGGTGCCTCCTTTTCTTTGAGATCCTCAGACAGCCAAAAGACTTTTAGTGGACTGTCAAGTGTCAGAGGGCATTTGAGGAGTTGAAGCAGTATCTTAGCTCTTCACCATTGCTCTCGAAGCTTCAACATGGGGAGGAGTTACTGTTATACATCGTTGTCTCTCTAGTGGTGATTAGCTCAATCCTTGTCCAGGAGTAAGGACAAGTTTAGAAGTCTATATACTACACTAACAAAGTCCTTCATGATGTAGAGATCAGATATTCCAAGCTTGAGAAGCTAATCTTTGCACTAGTTGTCACAGTAAGGAAACTACGGCCTTACTACTAGGCTCACACTATAGTGTTGCTTATAGATCAGTCGATCAAGGCTATTCTCTACCATCTGGATACCTCAGGATGGATTGCAAAATGGGCTCTCGAACTTGCTGAGTTGGATGTGTAGTACCATCCAAGATCCACCATTAAAGCTCAAGTATTGATGGACTTCATACTAGAATACACCATCCCAAATGAGCAGAGCTCGAGGAATGGAGAAGGCTCAAGAAGTGAAGAGGTAGATGTAGGATCTGACCTAGAGGAGCTGTGGACGCTGCATGCCGATGGCTCATCAAATGCAACAGGAGTTGGGGCTGGGGCTGGGGCTGGGCTCATTTTGACCAATCCTGAAGGAGATGTTGCAGGGTACATCCTGCGCTTTGAGTTTCCAGCAATAAAAAATGAAGCAGAGTATGAGACTCTAATTGCAAGCTTCAAAGTGGCGAGAGAAGTAGGGGCCCTATATCTTAGAGTCTTCAGTGACTCCCAACTGGCAGTTGAACAAATCAAGGGTGAATACGAGGCTCGAGAGGAGAATATAAAAAAATAACTTCAAAAGGTAAAAGATTTAACCTCGGCTTTTTTGAGTTTTGACATCCAATAGATCTCCAAAGCAAACAATGCCAGGGCATATGCACTATGGAAGCTAGCAGCCTTGTTGTCTGCTAACTTAGAGAATGGGACCTATTTCAAGATACTGAAAGCCTTGAGCCTCAAGAAGCCTCGAGGAGCCCAACAAGTTGATGAAGAACCCTGCTGGGTTGATCCCTTGCCCAAGTATCTCAGGTCAGGCAAACTACCCACTGACCGTAAGGAGGCTCGAAAGATAAAGAAGCAAGCCACTCACTATGTTCTATACTATGATAAGTTGTACAGGCGATCATTCTTCCTGCCCCTATTGAAATGCTTGTGCCCATCTTAGGATAATTACGCATTGCGAGAGGTCCATGAAGGAATTTGTGGAAGCCACTTGGGGGGTAGGTCCCTTTCTTATAAAATCCTTCGATAGGACTATTATTGGCCTACTATGCAGCAAGATGCAGGCACCTTTGTCAGAAAGTACGATCGGTGTTAGATAATTATGAACATTTAGCATGAACCAACAACACTTCTAACTCCCATCAGCACCCCATGGCCATTCGCTCAGTGAGAGATGGATATTCTCGATCCTTTCCTTTTCACATTTGGTCAGTGCAAGTTCCTTCTGGTTGCCATCGATTACTTTACAAAATGGGTTGAAGCCGAGCCACTGGCCTGCATAACCAAGGTCAGAGTCAAAGATTTCATTTGAAAGTCTATCATCTACCATTATGGTCTTCCCATAGTGCTCATCACAGATAACTATAGGCAGTTTAGTGGTGCTCAGCTTCATAAATTCTGTACAGAATATGGAATAGAGCACTGCTTTACCTTAGTGGGCCACCCGCAAGCGAATGAAGAGGTGGAGGTAACTAATAGAACTCTCCTATAGAGCTTAAAGGTCCGAATAGATTGGACTAGGGGGTCTTAGGTAGACGAGCTTCATCATGTGTAGTGGGCTTATTGGACCACTTTGAGGTTCCCAACTGACAAGACTCCTTCCAATTTTGCATTTGGGACCGAAGCAGTCATCTCTATGAAATTCGGGCTCCCTTCCCTCAGAGTCAAAGAATACAATGAGGATGCAAATTCGATGTGGCTCTGATCTAACCTCGACTTGATTGAAGAAAGCAAAAAATGCATCACTATCAAAATGACTGCTTATCGTCAGAGGGTGGCCAGGTTTACAATGCTTAGGTCAAAACCAAAGAATTCCATGTTGGTGACATGATATTACGACGGGTTGAGGTTTCACAGCCCACTGAGCAGGGGAAGCTATCGCTTTACTAGGAGGGCCTTTACTAAGTGGACGAGGTGGTTCACCCAAAAACTTATCAGCTCAAGCAGCTCGATGGGACTCTACTCCCTAGGCTATGAAATTCGGCCAACCTACGTATGTACTACCAGTAATGTTGTAACGCCTCATTATGTATTAATATGGATTCTCAGGTTTATTAATCCATGTTTACTTACAAAAGTGGTATGAGAAGCTCAGGATTTTTTCTTATGAGCTCTATAAGGAGCTCCTCTGATCGGAAGCCATAATTAACAAACGAGGGCTAACTTATAAGACCCTCAACCTATGACGTGAAGATGAGAAGTGTACACGCTACTCTGCTCATAAGATGAGCCACACACATGTTGCCTCTCGCCTTACGAGAAGTGCATACGTTGCTCTACTCGCAAGATGAGCCGAGCACATGTTGCCTCTCACCTTATGAGAAGTACACACACTGCTCTGCTCATAAGATGAGCTGAGCACATGCTGCCTCTTGCATGAAAATGAGAAGTACACATGATACCGCTCATAAGATGAGCAAAGTACAAGCTGCCTCTCGCACAAAGATGCGTGGGGTAGAGCCCAAATTGTCGCTCGCGAGACAAAGTCAAATTGCCACCCATGAGGCAGGGCCAAATTGCCACTCGTGGGGCATAGCCAAACTACCGCTCATGGGATAGAGTCAAACTACTGCTCATGGGGTGGAGCCAAATTGCCACTCACGAAGCAGGGCAAAACTATCGCTCATGGAGCAGAGCCAATTGTCCTCTGGTCAGAATTATCTCCATCAAAATTCATTCAGGATAATTTTATTATCTCAAATTGGAGTGAGTTCATCTAAATTTCTAAGGTCCAGATCAACTCAGATTGAGATAGTTCTAAATACCTTAGATCAAGACTTGCCTCTATGCGTTAGATTGAAATATGCAAGCATGACTAAAGGAGACACAACTCCATGAAAGAAATGTTGGATTTTTATGTCGGGGCATGCATGTATGTTTCAATTTTTTTTTCTAAACAATACAGTGGAATAAAAGATTAAAATACTTTTTAATCTACATCATGCATGCATAAAACATAAAGCACTAGGATTTACTTCATATACTGAAATTGAACACATACTGAATTTATGCAGAAATTGAATCTGTCATCAAATCACATACCTATTTCGCAAATTTTTTCTTCAAATTTGCATCTAGAAGAGAGCAAATTTTTTTTTAGCCGTGCAAGTATCCGATCTTTATGGATATCCACTCAGGATCAGTCTGAAACAGTCCTTTTTGATATTATTTTTTTTCTAACAAAAATCAGCTTGTGAATCTGAACGAAGTCTGGATCATGATCAACTCTTTGATCTTTTCTTTGATCTTCTTCTTCTCTTCTTCTTTTGCTTTTCTTTCCTTGATTATAAAATAATCAGAAACTAAAAATCAGCAAACAAAAGGGATGCCCAAACTTCTTTGGATGTGGAAGATGGAGGATGCCCAAGCCTTGGGTGTTGGCTCTTCAAAGGAGAAGAGAGAGGGGGCGTGGGCACTTCTATGGAGGCATAGGGCTACTGGATTTCAATGCTTAAAAGTCTTAGGGAAGACCCCTTTAAATAGGCATAAGGTATGAATCCTATTCAAAACCAAACAATCACTTAATACAAATCCTACTTACATTAGGAATCCTTATTTCTTTAGTTATTTGACTCTCTTTAGAAGATCCTTTAGGTGCCAACTATTGGAGTCTTTGCACCCACAAATACACATGCCACATGACATCCATGGGATGTCCCATGCTGGTCCCACATGTCCTCTAATGGGTGGGCATGCCCAATCTTGATCAAATTAAGTGGCATCCAATCAAAACTATCAAGAAAATTAATTAAAAGCTTGAACCCTTGATTCATTTGATCTAAAATCCTAGACATCCAAAAATTGAAGTCCAATGAATCTAATTCATTTAGATTATTAGCAGATAATTAAATTTGAATTAATCTTATCAAATAAAAAATTTAAACGTAAAGAAAAAATTAGGTCCAATCATTTGCTAGCAAGGTGATCCTGAACCCAATAGGATTTTTCTAAATCCAATTGAGACTTCATAAGCCTAATTGCTTATTCCAGGTCTAATCCCTTTGTTGTGTGACCCCATAAGTTCAATTCTATATGGTAGTAAGATATACAATGATCTCTATCATAGTATCATTGAAACTCTTTTCAATAGGTTAGAATAATTTCACTCTAACTCATCAAGAGTTGTTCATCCTGAGCAACCCTAGTGAGCTCTCACAATCCATCAATGACACATAGCAGTATGTAGTGGCAACCTAGTAAAATCAAAAAAGAACCTCAAGGTGTAATTCACATGTGATTCAATTCTTCTATTATGAGTCTCGATTAGATGACAGGTCATGGATAAATTATCAAATCTCATCATCAGTCATATGATAGATTTGATCAGTTCAAGTCTAATTGTGATTTTTATGAAAACTCTTTTCCATCAATCACACTGCTGTGGCCATAGACTCTCGGACTTAGCCTCTCAAATTTCATAAGATTACTCTTCTCTATCAAGATCGATAGATTCTATCTTAATGCGTACTCTATTCCTACAGTGGATCAACTGTCGCCAACATCCACTATAAGGGCTCATTGAGATCATATTTATGCGTTAATCAAACTCCAATGGTCTCATTGCGAGTGGTCACATCATCATAGATCAAAGAATCATTCACACAACTATAGCATCGAGACAATCACTGATGATTGAGTAAAAATCTAAGTGATCTCTCATATGGTTACGCTCAGTACTAGTTATTCTCTAACAACTATCTGCATTCATCGCTCAGTGTCTCTGCACTGTAGATCAGAGATTATCTATCTTGAAGAGTGATCTATGTGCTGATCTATCCAGATTGATCACCATTCTTATGATGATACTATGATCGAAAGTATTTAGAAATTATATACATATCTCTAATTCTCAACACTTTGAGAATATGCATCGAAATATTAATTTCATAGATGATTCAAGGATACAACACACATGAATAAAAATTAAACTTATCTTTTTATTGATCAAATCAATGTATTAAGTACAAAATTATATCCTAGACTTATTACAATGTGTCAGCCATATTGACTTTTAAGACATACATCTAACAATCTACCACTTGGAGTAAAGCTAATTGGCCACTAATCTAAGTCCCATCTTCTCAAGGTAGACTTCCATCTTGGACTGGCTCAATTACTTTATCAACGGATCTGCCACGTTGTCCGTAGAGTCTAATCTTCGCATCTCGATATATTTTTTTTCGAGATAGTCACGTATGATATGGTACCGTCATTCAATATACTTTGATTTCTGATAAGACCTTGATTCCTTAGCAAGTGCTATGGATCCATTGTTGTCACAATAAAGTGGTATGGTATTTGATGTCATAACCTCAAATTTTGTGACAAACTTTTTGAACCAGAAGTCTTCCTTTGCAACATCTGAAGCAGCGACATATTCAGCCTTTGTGGTCGAATCCGCTACGATGGGTTGCTTGAAACTCTTTCAGCTGACTGTGCCACCATTGTATACGAACATATATCCGGATATAGATTTTTTATCATCAAGATCAGACATGAAGTCTGAATCAGTATACCCTTCGACTCGTAACTCAGAACCTTCTCCAAAGATCAAGAACAAATCCTTAGTTCTTCTTAAGTACTTAAGGATATTCTTCACAGCTATCTTGTGCTCCTCATCTGGATTTGACTGATACCTGCTCGTGATACTCACAGCGAGAGCAATATCAGATCGAGTACACAGCATGACATACATAAGGCTTCCTATGACTGAGACATAAGGAATCCTACTCATGTATTGAACTTCCTCAGATGTGGTTAAACACATCATCTTGGAAAGATGAATACCACACCTAAGAGATAAAAGTCTTTTTTTAGAGTTTTTCATGCTGAACCTCTTCAGTACATTCTCTATGTACAACTTTTGTGACAAGCTTAGTATCCTTTTAGATCTATCCCTATAGATCTTTATTTCAATAATATAGGATGCTTCCCCTAGGTCTTTCATGAAGAATTTCTTAGACAACCATCTTTTGACCGTGGTCAGCATGAAAATATTATTCTCAATGAGGGGAATATCATCCACGAACAATATGAAAAATATTATTGTGCTCTCACTGATCCTTTTGTATACACAAGATTCCTCTTCATTCTTGATGAAATCAAACTATTTGATCGCATCATCAAAATGAAGATTCCAACTCTGAGAAGCTTACTTTAATCCATATATAGACCTTTACAGCTTGCAGACTCTGTGATCACCATCATCAGATGTGAAATCCAAAAACTACTCTATATAGATATCTTCCTCAAGATATCCATTCAGAAAAGTAATTTTTACATCTATCTGTCAGATTTCATAATCATTATAAGTTGCAATAGCAAGTAGAGTATGGATGGATTTCAGCATGGCTACGGGCAAGAAGATTTCTTAATAGTCAATGCCCTCGCACTGGCTATAACTTTTTGCCATAAGCCCAACTTTATAGGTCTCTACCTTATTATCAGCACCTATTTTTCTTTTATGGATCCATTTACACCCAATGGATTCTTTACCCTCGAGTGGATCCACTAAAGTCCATACTTGATTCGAATGCATCGAGTCAATTTTTGATTTTATTGCATCTAATTATTTTTTAAAATAGATGTCAGACATCACCTCATCAAAGGTATTAGGATCATCACCATGACCCTTATCTCCCATAAGGAACATTTTCTTTACTTCCTCCGTAAGTATACCCATGTACTTTTCAGAAGGTCAGATCTATGAGGTGGTAGAGGAACATCAACTACTGGCCATGAATAATGGGTTCCTAAGAATCTATAGTTTTTGGCTCTTTAGAGACCTTCTCTTCGAGCTCAACTAACCTCCCACTGCCACCATTTTGGATAAACTATTTTTTTAAGAATATGATATTTCGACTCATAATCACATTGTGATTTTGTAGAAAGTAGAAGTAGTATCTTATTAGTTCTTTTGGATACCCTATAAAATAAGCTATTATAAATCAATCCTCTAATTTATCAGCCATCTATCTTTTGACATAGGTCGGACATCCTCAAGTCTTAAGATTGAAGGGGGAAAACTGCTTTTCCTTGTAGGATCTTCCAGATTTTATCAAATCTGGAGCAGAATAATTTTTAAAAAAATTTATCCTACATATTTTAGATCTAATTCTCTAGATCTAATTTTATTATCTGATATTTAAAATCTAAAATTAAATCTAAATCTATGATGAAAGAAGAAGTACCTCAAGGGTAATCTGATTACCCTGTAGATGATCTCTGCACAGCCTGAGGTTCTGATGTAGCCACGCAAGTGCCTGGCCTCTACTGATATCCACTCAAGCAGGATCTGGAACATCTTCTTCTCATGAATCTACGCTCCAAAAATTAGATCTAAATCTGATTAGAAAGATCTTCAAAAGTCTTCCTGAAGTTGGAGCAGCAGCCTGTCGAAGAAGTCTTGCAGCCTTCTGTTCCAGGCATCACCACGCCTTGGATCTTTGCCAGATGGACGTCCAACTTTTTGGATGTGAAGAGGAGAGGAAGGAGAGTAGGGAGGACATAGAGAAGAGGGGAGGGGGCAATACCTGATTTTGTGCATAAAATAATTTCTTCCATGAAACCCTAGGTGTAGCAGGGTTTATATAGACCTTGTATGTTGCGCAGTGCCACATCATTCAACCAATCAGAAAATTTTAATAAATTTTAAAAAAATTTTGATTGATGGAGTGATATCATTTGATCATATTAGATAAGAACCCCACCCTCTCTTCTAAGTTGGTGCCAACATTGGATAAGCTCAATCAAGGTGGCGCCAAAGAGTCCATGTTTATCACGACACTTTGGTTCTTATCCATTTGGGGCGCCCACTTTAATTCAATTGGGCTCATGCCATAATCTGATTATGGCACCTAATTTAATTGGGTTTTCATATATGGACACTCCACAAAAATCCTCCAATGAGTCCTCTTCAATTTAAGACCCATATGTCAACTTTTGACAGATGTCCTAAAATAAAATTGGCAGGTACTAAGAATTAGCAGGTGTTGTCTTAAATTCATCTCATAAATTAAGACAAGCCTTTTTTGAGCTGGACAAGCTTCATTTAGACTGAGAGAAACCTTCTCAAAGTTCTCTGAATGAGTCAAATCATATTTGGCTCAGTAGAGATAGAAAAGATTACACGAGGAGAAAGTTAGGCTCAATCGTGTGCTAGCACGATTTCCTTGAACCTAATTGGATCTAATCCAAATCAATTGAGTTAGCCCAATTGATGACATTCAAACCCTAACCCTTATTTGTGTGATCCAGTTAGGTTCAATTCTGTATGGTAATGAGACATGTCATGATCTCATCATCGACATCATCGAAACTCCTTTTGATGGACCAGAACTCTTCTGATTCAGATAATTAGAATGATCGATCATCAATATCATTTTAATTGCTTTCAAAATCCATCAGTGACACCTAGCAGTATGTAGTGGCAACCCATCAAAACTGAAGACGAACCTCTCGGTGAAGCTACCTGTGTGATTGAGTTCCTTTATCATGAGTCCTGACTGAATTAAGGTTAAGGTGAACTGGTCAAACCCAACATCAGTCATATGAGTTAATCGATCGATCCGAGTCCAATGTGAAACCTTAATGGAAAACTTTTTTCTATTATTTCACTCTGTCATGGTCATGGACTTAAGGACTCAATCTTTCAATTATCATAGGACTACTCCTCTCATCTACCGAGGTTGATAGATCCCATTTTGGTGCGACCTAGTTCCTACAATGAATATGCTACAGCCAACATACACCTCAGGGTTCTGAATGGCTAGGAGACCGAGTTATGGGGTAGTCAAACTATAACACACTCAAGGTGAACTGTTGATGTACCTCAGGTCAAAGAACTAGACACACAACTGCAGCATCGAGCTAGTCATTGATGAGATGGTAGACTTCCTTATGACTGCTTGATATGGTCACACTCAGTACTCTCATTCTCAATGAATATCTGTACTCTCGCTCCAGTGTCTCCACACCGTAGACTCAAGACACATCTACCCTAAGAAAGCGATCGTACACCAATCTTTCGGATCGATCACCATCCTCATGATGATCCTATGGTCAGGAGCTGTTTATGAGTTGGTTATGTAAATTTATACCTTAAATTTTTAACTCTTGAAAATATGAATTTATATTTTCACTAACTCAAAGAATGTATCACAGACACAATGTACACAATGTGATAGAAGAATAATCCTTTTCATTCATTTATAGTCAAAATTACAAATTTGTCCTTAGATTTATACAGGAATGTGTCAGCCGATCTGGCATCTAGGGTACACATCTAACAAAGATAACCTAGACTCGATTTCTTAATGTACCATATCTTATACAGTGTTATAGGAACGAATTTTGATGGAATCCTATTCAACAGATTCATTGCAGTTAATAAGCCATGTCCCTAAAGATATAAAGATAAATCAGTGAAGTTCATCATGGACCTGACCATATCTAATAGGATCCTATTCTTCCTTTCAGATATCTCGTTAAGCTGAGATGTTCCAGGAGGAGTTCATTGAGAGACTATGCCATTATCTTTAAGATATTTCAAAAATTTTCGACTAAGGTATTCACCTTCTCGATCAGATCGAAGAATCTTAATGGGTTTGCCTATTTATTTTTCTACTTTATTTTTGAATTCTTTAAATTTTTTAAAGACTTCATACTTATGTTTCATCAGATACATATATCCATATCTAGATAGATCATCAGTAAAGATGATGAAGTAGCTGTAACCACTCCTGGCTTGTATATCAAATGGCCCACACGTATCGGTGTGTACCAGGGCAAGTAACTCAGTGGCCTTTCTCCATGTCCTACAAAAGGTAACTTGGCCATTTTTTCTCGAAGATAAGATTTACAAGTTGGATACGACTTTAGATGAAGAGAGCCAAGGATCTCATCCTTTTTCAATTTGTTTATCCTGTCCTCTCTAATATGGCCTAATCTATGATGCCACATGTACTTCTGGTTAATTTTATCTCTGGATCTTTTTTGACTTACAACACTCACTATTTGCTCGTTCAAATACACATTCATATTAACATGCAAGTGATATAGATTATCAATTAAAAGACCATGTGCAATCAATTTATGTCATAAATGAATGAAACAAAAGTTTTTATTGAAATTAAATTCAAAGCCATCTTGTGCTAGCACAAATACGAAAATCAAATTTTGACTAGCTACATAAATAAAATGATATTCTTTTAAATCTAATCTAAATTTAAACAGTAATTAAAGAGGATAAGTGCCAACGACTTCTGCAGCAACTTTTGCTCTATTGTCGATCCGTAGGATCATGTTACCTTCACTCAATCTTCTACTTTTTATTAGACATTGCATTGAGGTACATATATGAGCACTCGAATCAGAGTCCAATACCCAACTAGAAGTAGAAAAAATCATAAGATTAGAATCAATTACGAGCATACCTTCTAAAGATTTATCATCCTTCTTAGTCTTTAGGCTCTCCAGATAGAGTAGATAGTTCCTCCTTTAGTGGCCGTCAGCATCATAATGAAAATACTTTCTTTTTGCTTCAGCCTTTTTTGAAACGTCCTTCTTCGGCTTGCTCTCTTTTTTCTGCTTCTTAGCGAATTTGTTCTTCTTCTTCCAACCAGATTTTTTCTTGATCAAAGAAGTCCATTCCACAGTGAGAACAATATCCCTTGAACTCTTCAAGGTTCCTTCTGTAGTGACCAACATATTGACTAGTTTGGGTATAGTGCAATCAAGTTTGTTCATATAAAAATTTATAATAAATTGACTATATGAACTTGTAAGAAATTGAAGGATCAAATCCATTAGCAATTTCTTTTGCATATCGAGCCCGAGCTTCTCAAGCTCCTCGATGTCCTTGATCACTATCATACAGTGCTCATGGACTGACTATCCTTCACACATCTTAAGATTGAAGAGTCTCTTGGACACTTCAAAGCACGCTGTATGGCTCTGCTCACCATACAACTCTTGTAGATGAGTGATCATAGCCCTGATAGTGGACATATACTCATACTGGTTCTGCAACTCATTTAACATGGATGCCAGCACATAGCACTTGACCCAACTGTCTTGATCCATCCACTTTTTATAAGTAGTTCTTTGCTCAGTAATAGGATGGTTTGGTAACACTAGGGGTTCTTGATTGAGTACATGACCTATCTTTTCAGAAATCAGGACAATCCTGAGGTTTCTTAGCTAGTCTTTATAGTTTGTTCCAACCAAACGATTGGATTCAAGGATACGGGATAGAAGGTTTTTGGCTGACATTATTTAACTGTGAGAGTAGAGATTTAAATTAGACTTTTATACTTTAAAGTTATATTTGCTTCTAGGAACTTTAAGATGCAAACAATGACTCCCACTAATTTTTTGGATCCCTCCACTCTCCGGATAAAAAATAAAAATTTTAACATGATAATTAGATTTTTAGTAGGTACTGCGGTCCCACCGATGTCATATATCTCATCTAACAGTTATTGGTAACATGCACACCAATACGTAGATAACTCTTTGTCCAGATGCTTTTCTAAGCATGTTGCAGTGACTTGGTCTCTAAGTCATGTGGGCTCATCTAATAGTTATTGACCACACTCCTTAGTTAAGCCTGACCCACCATTCACAAGCAGATGCAAGGCCGTCATTGGATCCCTCACCTAACAGTTATTGGGCCCAATCCCATCCTTATCCTGGAGCAACTCTTTACTAATAGAGTGGTTGCATATTTTTGATGTAACTGAATCACTGTGACCAATTGAGAACAATAAATACCAGTAGCACGCTCGCACATCTACAACAATGGAAGACCTATGGACTTAATATTTGTGGAGAGGTTTAGGTTTAGGTCTCATTTAATCAGTCATCATATGACTGATCTAATTGGCATGGGCTAAACCAAACTGTCAAGCAACCTCATTCAAGACTCAATCTTTCAAATTAATCAGATAAGTAGAGATTGGTAGGGGTCCCCCCGTTGCTTTTCTTAAATACCAATAAATTGATCAGATTAGTAAACGAAACTAATTAAATAACCATCTCTCAATTACTTATCTTAGACATCAATAGGTCAATTAGTCTGAATAGATTAGCTCAAGCGAATCAGGCTCAAGCCATCGAGCCAAATTAGATCTTTAGATTAATTGATTCTACATATGAGATTCAATCCATTTGATCAATAATAATTGCAGGATCATATAACTTAATTGATCTAATCCTAATTAATACTTGACTCGATTTGATGAATTACTTAATCAAATTGAACCCATTACGCTCAAATCAAAAATCTTAGATAATCTAATTATATGATCTAATTTTTGATTTTTTCATAACCAAAATTTTTATGCACAAACATAAATTTCAGATTCTAAAACTAAATTTTAGATCTAAATTCTTTACATAAAAAGTAAGTTTTAAATCATAAAACTAATTTTTAGATTTAACATATAAGCATATATCTTTTATATATATATATATATATATATATATATATATATATATATAATTCAGATCTAAACAAAAATTCAAATTATAACATGATATCATATATCTCATATACAAATCATGAATCATATTGAAGATAATTTTTTGACCTAAATATGCAATCATATATCTCATATATGAATTATAAATTAGATCAAATTAAATTTTAGATTTATACATGCATCTACATATCACATGATTATGAACTAGAAATTATTTTAGAATAAAATTTAGATCTATGCATGCTTTCACATATCAACTATATATTCTAAAATAAAATTTAAAATAAATTTAAAATTTAAAATACTCATCTATACATCTCATGTATCAAGAAAAAATTAGATTTTAAAATTTTTTTCAAAAAATATATGTTAATTTTATGCATATGAAATCCGTGGCTCTGATACCATTGTTGGATTTTCATGTCGGGGCATGTATGTATGTTTCAATTATTTTTTTTTTAAACAATACAATGAAATAAAAGATTAAAATATTTTTTAATCTACATCATGCATGCATAAAATATAAAATACTAGGATCTACTTTATATGTTGAAATTGAACACATGCTGAATTTATGCTGAAATTGAATATGTGATCGAATCATATATCTATTTCGTAAATCTTTTCTTCAAATCTAGATTTAGAAGAGAGTAGATTCTCTCTTAGCTGTATAAGTATCCGACCTGTATGGATATCCACTCAGGATTAGTCTGAAATAGCTCTCTTTGGTATTGATTTTTCTTCTCTAAGAAAAATCAGCCTGTGAATCTGAATGAAGCCTGGATCGTGATCAACTCTTTGATCCTTGATCTTCTTCTTCTTTTCTTCTCTTTTTTTTTTTTTGATTATGAAGCAGTCAGAGACTAGAAACCAACAAACAAAGGGAACGTCCAAACTCCTTTGGGCGTCGAAGATGGAGGACGCCCAAGCCTTGGGCATTGGCTCTTCAAGGGAGAAGAGAGAGGGGGCGTGGGCACTTCTATGGAGGCATGGGGCTACTTGATTTCAATGCTTAGAAGTCTTAGGGAAGGTCTTTTTAAATAGGCATAAGATTTGAATCCTATTAAAAATCAAACAACCACTTAATATAAGTCTTACTTGTATTAGGAATCCTTATTCCTTTAGTTATTTGACTCCCTTTAGGAGATCATTTAGGCATCAACTATTGAAATCTTTGCACCCACAAATATACATGCCATATGGCACCCATGGGACGCCCCATGCTGGTCCCATATGCCCTCTAATGGGTGGGCATGCCCAATCTTGATCAAATCAAGTGGCACCCAATCAAAACTATCAAAGAAATTAATTAAAGATTTAAATCTTTAATTCATTTGATCTAAAACTCTAGGTACCCAATAATTGGAGCACAATGAATCTAATTTATTTAGATTATTAGTAGATAATTAAATTTGAATTAATCTTATCAAATAAAAAATTTAAAGATAAAAAGAAAATTGGATCCAACCATGTGCTAGCAAGATTATCCTGAACCCAATAAAATTTTTTTAAACCCAATTGAGACTTCATAAGCTCAATTGCTTATTTCAGATCTAATTTTTTTGTTATGTGACCCCATAGATTTAATTCTGTTGGGTATAAAATGCCCACAGCCAAAGTCCTCAGTGGAATCGACTACACGACAACTTCGCCCGGGCTCCTACGGGAGCCGGGCTCCGTCACCAAGAACTCCAACAACTTCAGCCGCAAGCAGACTCCGCCCGGACTCCTACAGGAGCCGGACTCCGCCGCCGACATCGACTACAGGACAGCTCCGCCCGGACTCCTACGGGAGCCGGGCTCCATCCTCAGCATCAACCGCTGGTAGGCCTCGTCCGGACTCCTACGGGAGCCAGACCTCCCCTCTGACTTTAATTGCAGGGAGACTTCGCCCGGACTCTTATGGGAGTCGGGCTTCATCCTCGAAGCCAACAACTTCAGCCGCAGACTCTGCCCGGACTCCTACGGGAGCCGGGCTCCACCGTCGACATCGACTACAGGACAGCTCCACCCGGACTCCTACGGGAGCCGGGCTCCGTCCTCAGCGTCAACTGATGGTAAGCCCCGTCCGGACTCCTACGGGAGCCGGACTTCGCCTTTAACCTTGACTGCAGGAAAACTTTGCCCGGACTCCTACGGGAGCCGAGCTTCATCCTCGACTCCAAAGACTACAAAGCAGACTCCGCCCGGACTCCTACGGGAGCCGGGCTCCGCCGCCGACATCGACTACAGGACAGCTCCGCCCGGACTCCTACGGGAGCCGGGCTCCGTCCTCAGCATCAACTGCTGGTAAGCCCCGTCCGGACTCCTATGGGAGCCGGACTTCGCCTTTAACCTTGACTGCAGGAAAACTTCGCCCGGACTCCTACGGGAGCCGAGCTTCGTCCTCGACTCCAAAGAATGCAAAGCAGACTCCGCCCGGACTCCTACGGGAGCCGGGCTCCGCCGTCGACATCCACTACAGGACAGCTCCGCCCGGACTCCTATGGGAGTCGGGCTCCGTCCTCAGCATCAACTGCTGTAAGTCCCGTCCGGACTCCTACGGGAGCCGGACTTCGCCTTTAACCTTGACTGCAGGAAAACTTCGCCCGGACTCCTACGGGAGCCGAGCTTCGTCCTCGACTCCAAAGACTGCAAAGCAGACTCCGTCCGGACTCCTACGGGAGCCGGGCTCCACCACCGACATCGACTACAGGACAGCTCCGCCCGAACTCCTACGGGAGCCGGGCTCCGTCCTCAGCATCAACTGCTGGTAAGCCCCGTCCGGACTCCTACGGGAGCCGGACTTCGCCTTTAACCTTGACTGCAGGAAAACTTTGCCCGGACTCCTACGGGAGCCGAGCTTCGTCCTCGACTCCAAAGACTGCAAAGCAGACTCCGCCCGGACTCCTACGGGAGCCGGGATCCACCGCCGACATCGACTACAGGACAGCTCCGCCCGGACTCCTACGGGAGCCGGGCTCTGTCCTCAGCATCAACCGCTGGTAGGCCTCGTCCGGACTCCTACGGGAGCCGGACCTCCCCTCTGACTTTAATTGCAGGGAGACTTCGCCCGGACTCTTATGGGAGCCGGGCTTCATCCTCGAAGCCAACAACTTCAGCCGCAGACTCCGCCCGGACTACTACGGGAGTCGGGCTCCGCCGCCGACATCGACTACAGGACAGCTCCACCCGGACTCCTACGGGAGCCGGGCTCCATTCTCAACGTTAACTGCTGGTAAGCCTTGACCGAACTCCGACGGGAGCCGGACTTCGCCTTTAACCTTGATTGCAGGAAGGCTTCGCCCGAACTCCTGTGAGAGCCGGGCCCCATCCTTGATTCCAACGGCTGCAGACAGTCTTCGTCCGGATCTCTACGGTGGCCGGACTCTGACCACTGCCGAACATCAGCCGACAGATCAGCACTCCCAGGCCACAATCGCGGCCACGATTCTGCTACATTTCCTACGGCGAATTTCGTGCAGCTCCACCACTCCCTGACAGGCCGCAGTAACGATCGCAGCACTGCTTCACTCCCTATGATGGATCCCGCACGGTTCCATTACTACCTGACCAGCCACGATAAACGGCCACGATCCTGCTCCACCTCCTGCAACGGATACTGCACGATTCTCCCATCCACTAGCAAGTCACGATGACAAACGCCGCCCCACTTCATGCGGCAGACTCCACGTGGCACGCCCCAGCGATAGCCACGGATCCGTTCCACTACGCTTCGCAGTAAACTCCGCCTGACCCCAGGCAGTCCACTGCCAGACGGTTACAAACGTCGCCATCAATCCGTTGCTTCCTTCGCCTATAAAAGGGGAACCCAGATATGTTATTCGATAAGCTCATTTCTTATTTCAAAACTCTGCTAAATTCTCCGTTCGAGCACTCCATTCTTGTTGAGGCAGAGAACTGACTTGAGCGTCGGAGGGTCTTGCCGGAGCAACCCCACCTCCGGTTTAGACTTCCTTTGCAGGTCCCGGCGGCGACCGCGGCTTCCCCAACTCCAGCTTCTCTGGCACAAGCAGATTTTTGCACCAACAGGATTGGCGCTGGAAGGAGGGCTTGAACCTTCGCAGTACCCTTGTTCTTAAAGGAGTGTTCAACGGAGCCGCCTCCTCCTCCGGCGGCGGCGGTCGGCGCGGAGCAATTTGACTTGCTGGCACAGCAGGTCAGAGGCCTCATCGAAGCTGTGTAAGCAATGCAGCAGCAGCAACCACAGGCGTCGGTGCACCCGAAAAGGGCATCTCCGAAATGTCAGAACCCGGCAGCGGGGCGGGCCACCTGGGCCAGCCGCCCCGTCCTTCCCGGGAAAATAAATCTGAGAGTAGAGAGCCCTCAATCGGACCACGACTCCACCCCTGGAAGATCCCTGCCCCCGCTCTGCCAGAGGACCCTCGAGACTCGAAGTCGAGAGGATTTCCTGGACCAGAGGCTCCAGGAGATGAACCGGCGGATTGAAGAACTCCGCCACGCGCCCCCCGCTCATGGTGAGGATATTTGTACTGACCCTCCCTTCTCTCAAATGATCATGCAGGAACCGATCCTGCCAAACTTCAAGCTTTCCCAGTTCGAAAGCTACGACGGGACTTCGGACCCGGTTGATCATCTGGAGGCCTTCCGGACGATGATGCTGCTTCACGGTGCTCCTGATGCCATCTTATGCCGGGCTTTCCCGTCTACTTTGAAGGGAGCAGCGAGGAACTGATACTCGGCTTTGAAGCCAGGTACCATCTTTTCCTTCGATCAAATGAGCCACCAATTTGTGGCCCATTTTGTCAGCAGTCGGTGCCCCCGGAAGGGTTCGGAGTCCCTCATCAACATCAAGCAGAGGAAGGGGAGTCCATACGGGCCTACATCAACCGCTTTAACATCGCGACGTTGGAGGTCCGGAACTTGGACCAATCAGTTGCCATGGCCGCCCTGAAAGGTGGCCTTCAGAAGAATGATCTTTTATTCTCCCTGGAGAAGAAGTACCCCAGAAATTTTGCCGATTTACTGGCTCGGGCTGAAGGATACGCCCGAGCGGAAGAAGCCTTCAAAATGAAGGACGAAGAGACAGCAAGGGAGCGGCAAGCGGGAGATTCGAGTAAGCCTGCAGTTGAGAAAAGGTCAAAGGAAGCCTGGCCGCGTTCTCGATCCCCTCCTGGACATAAGCGCGCCCAAACTCCACCCCGGGCACGCAGGCAGAGAAGCCCGGACCACGGGGTTCGGCGGGGCTCCCCACCAGGGAGATTTTGCAACTACGCCCCCCTCAACGCCTCGAAGGCCCAGGTATTAATGGAGGTCAGGGAGCAGCTCCCTAGGCCGGAGAGGATGCGCACACACCCCGAGAAGCACAACCCCAACAAGTTCTGCCTCTACCACCGCGACCACGGCCATGACACAGAGGAATGCATCCAGCTCCAGGACGAGATCGAGGAGCTCATTCGGCGAGGTCGACTCGACAGATTCATCCGCCGCAGGCCTGAGGGTAGAGGAGACCGGCCAAGAGCCCTCCCATAGCCTGAACCGCAGAGAAGGGAGGAGCAACCCGGGGATCGGCCTCCCATCGGGACCATCGACTCCATCACCGGAGGGCCTCAAGGAGGAGCGAAAAAACTGTAAATGTATCACTTACGATTTCACCTTGAATCTACTTTTCTTTCTACCTAACGTGCCCTTCCCACCTGGCGTGGATTTATTATGACTGGATATGATCCCTCCAAAAATAAAGCCATGTCAGGAATAGGAGGAGAACCTCGTCCTGACATGAGCAAAGTCAAAGGCCCGACCGGATGGGGGGAGAGGCCTTACAACGCCCTAATGTGCCCCCACAGCCATGTCAGGAACAGGAGGAGAACCTCGTCCTGACATGAGCAAAGTCAAAGGCCCGGTTCTTTTAGACCGAATGGGGGGAGAGGCCTTACAATACCCTAATGTGCCCCCACAGCCATGTCAGGAACAGGAGGAGAACCTCGTCCTGACATGAGCAAAGTCAAAGGTCGGTTCTTCTAGACCGGATGGGGGGAGAGGCCTTACAACGCCCTAATGTGCCCCCATAGCCATGTCAGGAACAGGAGGAGAACCTCATCCTGACATGAGCAAAGTCAAAGGCCCGGTTCTTTTAGACCGGATGGGGGGAGAGGCCTTACAACGCCCTAATGTGCCCCCACAGCCATGTCAGGAACAGGAGGAGAACCTCGTCCTGACATGAGCAAAGTCGAAGGCCCGATTCTTTTAGATCGGATGGGGGGAGAGGCCTTACAGTGTCCTAACGCGGCCCCACAGCCAGGCTGGTAACGAGGGGAGAACCTCACACCGGCTCGAGCAAAATGGAAGGCCCGGACTCCTACGGGAGCCGGGTTCCGTTCACGACGCAAAGGAAGACTTCACTCGGACTCCTACGGGAGCCGGGTTCCGCCCGCGAGGAAGACTTCACCCGGACTCCTACGGGAGCCGGGTTCCATTCATGACGCAAAGGAAGACTTCACTCAGACTCCTACGGGAGTCGGATTCTGCCCGCGAGGAAGACTTCACCTGGACTCCTACGGGAGCCGGATTCTGCCCGTGAGGAAGACTTCACCCGGACTCCTACGGGAGCCGGGTTCCACCCGCAAGGAAGACTTCACCCGGACTCCAACGGGAGCCGGGTTCCGCCCGCGAGGAAGACTTCACCCGGACTCCTACGGGAGCCGGGTTCCGCCTGCAAGGAAGACTTCACCCGGACTCCTACGGGAGTCGGGTTCCGCCTACAAGGAAGACTTCAGTCGGACTCCTACGAGAGTCGGGCTCCATCCACGACTTCTGCAGCAAGGGTTAATGGTGGCGGAACCTGGCCGGCTAACAAGATCAGATGAAAGAAAAAAGCCCCCTCCCAACGATGTCAACATCAGGCAAGACAGATGGCAAGAAAGGTTCGGCAGACAGCGATATTAGTGCAGCGCGCGGACGAGGTAACACAAAATGCTCTTTTTATTCTATTTCCGATATACACACTACAAAGCCAGGAAGACCAAGGAAAGGAGGGCAAAACGACAAAAAGGAGGTAACTACATGATAAGACAGAAAGGCAAAAAGAACCCTAAGGAGGCCTTGCTCCCTCTGACCTAGAGTTATCTATTCCGTCCCTCAACCAGGACTGCCTCAGATTCTCTATTTTTCCTTCTAGCTCTTCCCTCTTCCGCAGTGCATCCTGGAGCGCCCGACGAAGTTGCTGGCTCTCAGCCTCCGCTTCTCGATGCCTCTTCCTCAAAACTTCGGACTCCGCCTCTGCGACGGCCCGCCGCTCAAGCGCCAGTTGGATCTTCACTTGTTGCAGCTCGACTGTCTTCTCTCCGAGGGAGACAGAAATCCCTTCAACAGTGCCTCTCAGGGCTTGGAGCTCTTTAGAATCTTGGGCGGAAGTAAGCTGCGCCCTGTTAGCCAGCTGCCTCTGGAGACGAACGACTTCGTCGGCCACCGTCCGGAATCTCCCTTTATACTCTTCCACCTGCCGGTGCCAGCTGGCCCGCTGCACGTCGTGGCTCATCTCGGTGTCTTGGAGCTGCTTCTGAAGGTCGGAGACCTTCTGCGACCACTTCTGTTCATCATCAACCCGGGCCAAGAGCCGGGATGAATTTCCTTCCAGCTGGCCGATCTTCCTCTTCACAGCTGACAGTTCCACCTTAAGGGCGCTGATCCTGGCTTCTTGAGCCCAAATACGGTCGCTGGTGCTCTTCTTGCACTCCTTGAGTTTCTTTGCGAAGTTCGCCTTCCTCCGGCTGTAATCCATGATCGCCTTCACATGGAGACTCCAAAAGTGGGCGGCCTCAGCGGCGGCTTTAGAATGACCTTCTCTCGATTTGTGGAGTTCGCCTTCCGTCTTCTTCAACTTCTTCATCAAGTGAAGGACCTCCTTTTTCAACCGCTGGATTGTCGATTTCAGCGGGACCCCCAGGGGCAAGGGGAGTGCTTCTGCAGGGCACTGCCATCGGAAGGCAAAAGCATCAGGGAACGACTCATTGCAAGGAGAAAAGCAGAAAGAAGAAGGAGGGGGAAGGAGAAGCCATCCACAACAAGAAATTCGACTTTATTGATTGAATAATTGTGAAGATAAACAGAAAGAAAATATTGCGATAAAATAAGGGCACAAGATCAGAGGTCTCAGACCTCAGGGGCGGGAGGTGGAGAACCCGGCGCGGGGAGTGCGACCGCAGTGGCGGCAGACGAGGGGCCGGCCTCGTCTTCGGACTCCTCAAGGAAGCCGAGGTCGAGCTCGGAGAATTTGCTGGTCACCTTCTCTTGGCAGAGCTCGAACCCCTTGGTGAACGCCTCCTGGCCGAACTGGACATTCAGGTCCCTCATCTCCGTGGAGGCCTTGAATTCCTCCACCGCAAGGGCCCTGGCCTCCGAGACCAGGACCGGAGTTTGCTCGACCAAATGGGCGACCTCGGCCTCCGCCTTCCTCGCCGACTCCTCCAAGATCTGCCTCTCCTCCTCCCGGGCTTGCTTCTCTCTTTCCAGGGCCTCCTGGAGGGCGGCTACTTCAGCCGACTTCGCTTGGAGGCGGGCAACCTCGGCTTGGCAGCGTTCCTCCGCCTGGAGGATGTCCCTCCTCATGCGGCTCACCGCCTCGATGTAGGCGAAGAGCTGGTGCCCAATCTGCAAGGACGGATAGAGAATTACGACAGAGGCCGAGTGACCATGTAAATAAAGATCCGTTTACCTCGAAGAAGGACCCCAAAGAATCCCAAGCCCGCTGCTCAGGATCGGTGCAGTCGATCCTCCCCACGACGTCGGACAGGATGCAGCCGTCGATCAACCGCCTGATCAAGTCCCTGTCGTTGAAGGGATTCTCCGATCCCTCCTCGAAGCAGACGGACTCATCTACAGCAGCTCGATGGCTACTCACCCTGCGAGCCATCGATTTCCTCCTCCTCCCCGCGGCGGGCGCCTCCGTGGAGCGAACCCCCGGAGCGGGGCCCCCAGTCGGTGGGCTCCTCGAGGAGGCCCGGGGAGCCACTGGCTCGGCATCTGAGGGAATGTCGATGGCCGGGGCCGCCTAGACGGGCGCAGCCAAGCTCGTCTCCTCCGCCCTGGCCCTCTTCACCGATCCAGAGGCCGCCGCGCCCTTTCTCTTCTGAGCTCTCATGCCCCTGGCGAGCATCCGCGTCGCTTCGACGTCCATTCCTAAAAAAAAAAAAAAAAAAAAGAAAGAGAAGAAAGAAGAAAAAGAAGCAACATCGATCAATCAAGAGTCAAAAAAAAAAAAAAAAAAAAGAGAGAAAGAAAGAAAAAGAAGAGAGGGGGAAGGAAAAAGAGATAAAGAGAAGAAGAGGAGAAAGGCAAGAAAAGAAAAGATAAGATGAATACTCGCTAGATCCTGGGGGCTCAGGCCGATGTTGAAAAGAAGCTGCTCCCTCAAAAGATTAAGAAGGGAAGGAGCGGGATAAGTTAGAAGCTTCTGGACGGCCTGGAGGTCGTCCTCCCCCAGGCTGGGAGCCTGGCGGACAGAATCCCTCAGAGAGCCCCAAGGGGGCAGGCCCAGTTCCAGGGTCGGGCAGTGGACGAAGAGGTATTTTCTCTTCCAATTATGAATCGAAGAAGGGGTGCCTTTCAGCAACCCCTTCTTACCGAACTGGAGGGAGAAGTACCACCAGTCCTTCGTCGAAGGATGGCGTTTGAAGGTATAAAAATGCCTAAACAAGGAGAGAGACGGCTGAACCTCGACTACGTGGCAGAGGGAGAGAAATCCTATCAAAAACCTAAAGGAATTCGGGGCCACGGAAGCGAGGGAGATGTCCAAGAAGCGGAAGAGGGCAGCGACAAAGGAAGGAAGCGGAAGCCGGAGTCCGGCACGGAACGCTTCCTGATACAAACAAAAGCGACTGGGAGGGGGAGTGCTGGCCCGGTCAGAGGGGCCAGGTAGCTCCAGGTCGTACTCCAGAGGAACCCCATACTGAACCCGTATCAGAAGGAGTTCCTCCGAAGTCGAGGAACATGGAATAACACCCGGTGCGAAAATCGGGCGAAGCCCAGCCCCAGACGCAGGTTCGTCCACAGAGACAGGGACCTGGGGGTTTGAAGCAGAAGAACTCTCAGAACTGCTGGGAGCAGAAGAGCCAGAGGATATTTTGAGTAGTTTCGAAGGGGGGATCTAAAGGACCCTAAAAAGACGGACCGAAAGGGGAACGAGAGGCCGAAGACTAACTCGGAGGGATGCACAAAAGTAATGACGAGAAAAGAAGCCCCTAGGCGGTGAGAGAAAGGTTGGCACTAACCTATATTACTCTGAGGGATCTGGGGGACGAAAAACAGGAGGTGCCTACGGCTCGAGAAGACGCTCACTGAAGCAAGGCTCTCGAAGAGAAGACAGACACTAGCGAGAACTCAGGAATGGAGTAGGACGCCTAAAGGTGGGAGGACGGGTTTAAATAGACCCTGGGATCTGGCGCCATAATGATCGCGAATCCCCCAGGCCAGTCCGCATCCTACACGTGTCCCACTCCCCCTGACAGACGGCTAAAAGCGGCTGATGGTTGGCAGGATCATAATTGCGCCGTACCTAGGCCAGTGTACCTGTGGGAATTTCGAAGCATCCCCTCATACCGCTCCAATTCGAAAAGACTCCGGCGTGCGCACATTTAATGCCAAAATATCTGGAGGCGGCAGTGCGCAGAATTCGAAGGGACGGTTTTGGCTATGCCCATCTCTCTCTCTGTACTTCCTTCATTTGAAATTCAAACTCGGAAGTAGGGGGACTGGTGTTGGGTAGAAAATGCCCACAGCCGAAGTCCTCAGTGGAATCGACTACACGACAACTTCGTCCGGGCTCCTACGGGAGCCGGGCTCCGTCACCAAGAACTCCAACAACTTCAGCCGCAAGCAGACTCCGCCCGGACTCCTACGGGAGCCGGGCTCCGTCCTCAGCATCAACCGCTGGTAGGCCTCGTCCGGACTCCTATGGGAGCCGGACCTCCCCTCTGACTTTAATTGCAGGGAGACTTTGCTCGGACTCTTATGGGAGCCGGGCTTCATCCTCGAAGCCAACAACTTCAGCCGCAGACTCCGCCCGGACTCCTACGGGAGCCGAGCTCCGCCGCTGACATCGACTACAGGACAGCTCCACTCGGACTCCTACGGGAGCCGGGCTCCGTCCTCAGCGTCAACTGCTGGTAAGCCCCGTCCGGACTCCTACGGGAGCCGGACTTCGCCTTTAACCTTGACTGCAGGAAAACTTCGCCCGGACTCCTACGGGAGCCGAGCTTCGTCCTCGACTCCAAAGACTGCAAAGCAGACTCCGCCCGGACTCCTACGGGAGCCGGGCTCCGCCGCCGACATCGACTACAGGACAGCTCCGCCCGGACTCCTACGGGAGCCGGGCTCCATCCTCAGCATCAACTGCTGGTAAGCCCCGTCCGGACTCCTACGGGACCCGGACTTCGCCTTTAACCTTGACTGCAAGAAAACTTCACCCGGACTCCTACGGGAGCCGAGCTTCGTCCTCGACTCCAAAGACTGCAAAGCAGACTCCGCCCGGACTCCTACGGGAGCCGGGCTCCACCGCCGACATCGACTACAGGACAGCTCCGCCCGGACTCCTACGGGAGCCGGGCTCCGTCCTCAGCATCAACTGCTGGTAAGCCCCGTCCGGACTCCTACGGGAGCCGGACTTCGTCTTTAACCTTGACTGCAGGAAAACTTCGCCCGAACTCCTACGGGAGCCGAGCTCCATCCTCGACTCCAAAGACTGCAAAGCAGACTCTGCCCGGACTTTTACGGGAGCCGGGCTCCACCGCCGACATCGACTACAGGACAGCTCCGCCTGGACTCCTACGGGAGCCGGGCTCCGTCCTCAGCATCAACTGCTGGTAAGCCCCGTCCGGACTCCTACAGGAGCCGAACTTCGCCTTTAACCTTGACTGCAGGAAAACTTCGCCCGGACTCCTACGAGAGCCGAGCTTCATCCTCGACTCCAAAGACTGCAAAGCAGACTCCGTCCGGACTCCTACGGGAGCCGGGCTCTGCCGCCGACATCGACTACAGGACAGCTCTGCCCGGACTCCTACGGGAGCCGGGCTCCGTCCTCAGCATCAACCGCTGGTAGGCCTCGTCCGGACTCCTACGGGAGCCGGACCTCCCCTCTGACTTTAATTACAGGGAGACTTCGCCCGGACTCTTATGGGAGCCGGGCTTCATCCTCGAAGCCAACAACTTCAGTCGCAGACTTCGCCCGGACTACTACGGGAGCCGGGCTCCACTGCCAACATCGACTACAGGACAGCTCCACCCGGACTCCTACGGGAGCCAGGCTCCGTTCTCAACGTTAACTGCTGGTAAGCCTTGACCGAACTCCGACGGGAGCCGGACTTTGCCTTTAACCTTGATTGCAGGAAGGCTTCGCCCGAACTCCTGTGAGAGCCAGGCCCCATCCTCGATTCCAACGGCTGCAGACAGTCTTCGTCCGGATCTCTACGGTGGCCGGACTCTGACCACTGCCGAACTTCAGCCGACAGATCAGCACTCCCAGGCCACAATCGTGGCCACGATTCTGCTACATTTTCTGCGGCGGATTTCGCGCAGCTCCACCACTCCCTGACAGGCCGTAGTAACGATCGCAGCACTGCTCTACTCCCTATGACGGATCCCGCGTGGCTCCATTACTACCTGACCAGCCACGATAAACGGCCACGATCCTGCTCCACCTCCTGCAATGGATACTGCGTGATTCTCCCATCCACTGGCAAGTCACGACGACAAACGCCGCCCCACTTCATGCGGCAGACTCCATGTGGCACGCCCCAGCGATAGCCACGGGTCCGTTCCACTATGCTTCACAGCAAACTCTGCCTGACCCCGGGCAGTCCACTGCCAGATGGTTACAAACGTCACCATCAATCCGTTGCTTCCTCCGTCTATAAAAGGGTGACTCAGATACGTTATTCGATAAGCTCATTTCTTATTTCAAAACTCTGCTAAATTCTCCGTTCGAGCACTCCATTCTTGTTGAGGCAAAGAACTGACTTGAGCATCGGAGGGTCTTGCCGGAGCAACCCCACCTCCGGTTTAGACTTCCTTTGCAGGTCCCGACGGCGACCGCGGCTTCCCCAACTCTAGCTTCTCCGGCGCAAGCAGATTTTTGCACCAACAAATTCTATTTGGTAGTGAGATATACAATGATCTTTATCATAGTATCATTGAAATTTTTTTCAATGGATCGAAATAATTTCACTCTAACTCATCAAGGATTGTCAATCCTGAGCAACCCTAGTGAGCTTTCACAATCCACCAGTGACACCTAGCAGTCTGTAGTGACAATCCAATAGAATCAAAAAAAAATCTCAAGGTGTAGTTCACATGTGATTCAGTCTCTCTATCGTGAGTTCCAACTAGATGATAGATCATGATGGATAAATCGTCAAACCTCATCATCAGTTATATGATGAATTCGATCAGCTTCAGTCTAATTGTAATCTTTATAGAAATTTTTTTCATTAATCACACTACTATGACCACAAACTCTCAAACTTAGTCTCTCAAATTTCATAAAATTATTTCTCTCTATCAAAGTCGATAGATTCCATCTTGATATGCATCCTACTCCTACAGTAGACCAACTGTCGTCAACATACACTATAAGGGCTTATTGAGATCATGTTTATGTGTCAGTCAAACTCCAACAGCCTTACTACGAGCAGTCACACTATCGCAGATCAAAGGATCATTCACACAACTACAGCATCAAGACAATCATTGACGATTGAGTAGAAATCTAAATGATCTCTCGTATGTTCACACTCAGTACTAGTTGTTCTCTAACAACTACCTGCACTCATCACTCAGTGTCTCTATACTGTAGATCAGAGACTCATCTACCTCAAAAAAAATAATTTATGCATTGATCTATTCAGATCGATTACCGTCATCATGATGATACTATGATCGAGAGTATTTAAAAGTTATATACATATCTCTAATTCTTAACATTTTGAGAATATGTATCGAAATATTAATTTTATGGATAATTCAAGGATACATCTCACTTGAATAAAAATTAAATTTATCCTTCTACTAATCAAATTAATGTATTAAGTATAAAATTATATCCTAGACTTATTACAATATGTCAGTCATATTAGCTTCTAGGACATACATCTCACAAGAAAGTTTTTTTTCATTCATCTAGCTATTTACAAATAAGAGGATGGCATTTTCAATGCCACCTTATAAAAAAGAAGAAGAAAAAGAAAAGTGAAAAGTTTAATCTCCATCTGATGAAAGAGCCTCCTCGTCGATGTTTCCAGGCTAGAAGCCATCGAGCTCCAGACACGGCATCGCCTGCAACAACTGAGCCTTGCAGTTTTGGAAACCATCAATGAATCCAGTGGCGGTAATGTCAATGGCCTCCCTCTCAAACTTTGTGGAGTCCTGGTACTCCTGGATATAGTGAGTCCGGATGTCAGGAGGAATTTGCTCGAATTAGGGGGTGCACCCACCCTCAAGCCCTAATGAAGGCTGTGAGACGGAAGGTGCCCTTTGAGAGGTGGATGGGCCAACATGCCTGGCTCTCGCTCTCCTCTAGGCCTCTCTTATAAAGGCCCACCTCTCCTTCGCTCTAGCCTTCACCACTGGCAAAGGAGGATGCAAAGGGGGACGTGAGGTGGTGCCATCATGATAGAAAGGAGAAGTTTCAATGAAGGAGAAAGATAAAATATAGGATTTCTATGCCCTTTGGCTCCTATTTATAGGCATCAGTGCCCACACCAACTGCCAATCGACGGCTTGAGGGGATACAGTTGTCCATCAGATAATAAATGGTAGACCTTTTCACTACCAGAAATAAGTCCAGATGATGCTTCTCTAACTAGGGTGTGATTATGTGGTGCATTCCCATAGGTCCTACACACTTTTCTAGGTGCTACTCCATCAGAAAGATCAATAGCTGTCATTCCTATGACAGCTAACATTGAAAATGGTAGAGCGAAGATGCCATCCGGATGACCATCTCGGATCGATGTACATTCACCATTACCGCAGATCAGCATGCGTTAACTATTGTCTTGAATTAGCGTACGCTAGAAATTGCCTTTGATCGGCAAATAAGAGCAATTGCCTTTGGTCAGCCCTAGCTCGAAAGAAAAATTGGTTGGAAAGAAAAATCAATTGCTGTTGAAGTTTCTTTGTTTGGAACATTCCTATTTCCTATGATCAGAATTAAGTTCACTACAAGATCTGATATCCTAAATCAGCCGGTGTACTGCATAATAGTGTACAATCATGAGTGAAAAGTGAAAAGTAAGAAAAGCAGACTTTGTTCATTCATCCTCTGCAAAATATTTACAATGAGAGTTTTTACAATGACCTTGAAGGTCCAAGTATAAAAAGAAGAAAAAGCAAAAAGTCTAAGAGATGGCATCTGGAGCTGAAGCACCTGTCGCAGGTTCATCGGCTGTGGTAGGGTCTCAAACTTCATCTAAAAAGTTTAGATTTAGTTTTGGATACTTAGCGGTGACCCTATCTTGGACCGACTGCTTCCCAAGGTCATAAGTGTGAGTAGCAAATTCAACCTTCTTGTCTTGATACTCGACTAATGCTTGGAAGTCTGCAATGGCCTTAGAAGCGACCTCTGTTGCCTTCTCTTCTGTTGTCCCCAACTGAGCTTCAAGCTCCTTTATTAGTCTTAGTAGTCGAGAGTTCTCTTCGACTGCGGTCGCACTCTTCTCGAGCTAAGCTTCAAGCCCCTTTATTTTTTTTAGTAACTGAGAGTTCTCCTTAACAGCTTCTCTTAGCATCGCTTCAGCATCATCAGCTCTTCTTTCGATAGCTTCGGCTCTTATGGAGGCCTCTCCAACCTCTCCGTAGTCTTGTCCTTTGTGCCCTTGAGCATCCCGATCTCGAGCTTGTACTTTCTTGCATCTTTCGTAAGCTCGATGGAGCTCTCCATATACCCATTCAAGTAATGGATGAGCTGTTAAGAGAAACCTTCTATCAGCATCCATGATAAGTATGCGTAGAGTGAATAAAATTATAGGGGCTCCCACTTACCCAGATGATGGTCTTCATGGCTGCTTTCCTCATCTCCCTACGTGGCACGGCTAGTAGCTTGGTCGCATTGGCTGGGAGGAGCATTCCGGTGAACAGCTCGGGCGCCAGCTTGTAATCTTCTAGAGCTGAAGCTTCTAGCTCCAGTCCGACTGGCACGGCTCTAGAAACTCTAGCTGGCACTGCCCTGGAAGTCCCAACTATCTTGATCGGTGCTCCCTTGGGGAAGAGTCAATGACTTGAGGACTCGACAAAGCTGGTGGGCCCGAAGGGGCTAGTAGGCTCAGAGCTACCACTCGAAGCTATGATCTGTTTGGCTTCCTCGATCTCTGTCGGAGGCTGGGGCAGCCGATGAATCGACCCTCACAATTCTGAAGTCACTGGTGTAGAGAGGTTCAAGCTCTTCCGACTTAGAAGCAAGTGGTGCTGGAGGACTTTCAGTTCTAATATGGGTGCTCTGGCCGCCCGTAGGCTCAGCTATCCTTTTTCAATGGGCCTTCTTCTCTAATTTTTTTATTTTTGCTAGATTCGTCTTTGCAGTAGTCTCTGCAACTGGTATAGCTAAAGGCTTAGCATGCAACCAAAGGCTTGTAACAAAAAAAAAGGGGAGAAAGTAAAAGTTAAAAGATGGATGGCTCTGAGGCAGGTGATGCATGTGCATCTTGAGGGCTGGCCTGACTGATATCGATATTGAATAGCATCTGGGCCGACAGAAGCTCTTTCAGCTCCGGGATCTTAAAGTTGTGTAGGATTTTCACCTCTTGCCTTAGGCATTCATCCATCAAGGGCTCTTTCAACACCACCTCTTGATGTTCACCCTAGGTGACAGGTCCCTAATCTTCACTTGACACTTGAGAGACGAAAAGAAAATGTCCCTTGCAGCCATGGACTGCCATTGGAATGTCTTGGATTAGCGGGCGGATGTTCTTCCTCCTCTGTGGTGACACGTACCACCACCCATGAGACTCTGGATGCCTTTTTAGACTGAAGAAGAATCGAAAGAGTGTGATGTTGGGGTCGATCCCAACTAGCATGCACACTATGATGAAATCACAGATATGCCGCTATGAGTTGGGAACTATTGAGCACGTCAACATCTCAAAGTATTAGAGGAGGATGATGAAGAAAGGATGAAGGAGAAGCCTCAGCCCGGCCTAGAAGCATTCCTTGTAGAGGCTCATCCTACCTGGGGGAGGTTGGCAAACATGGTCGTTCGCCCCTGAAACTTCAAGCTGAAATGCTAGGGGAATCTGATACTGCTCGTGAAGCATGAGTATGTCCCTCTCCATCATCTCAAATCGAAACCCCAGCGGTGTGAAGTTAGAGCTTTTGAAGGCCATTCTCCTCATAGAAAGAAAATTTTTGAAAGAATGGGGGAGGATGAAAGAAAACTTGCAACAAAGAGAAAAGGACAGTCAAAAATCCTAAAGGCCTATGCCGCATGGACCTTAAATAGATCTGGGATCAAAGTGATCTCTAAATGATATTTCTTTTCAGTGCATTAATTGCTTAAAATGTAGATCAGTGAGACTTGAATGGACACGTGACATGTGGTGACTGCTCATCATTCACAGCTCTTGTTGTTGATTTGATAGTTAATGCTAGCGGCAGACAAATTGTGCTCTGCACCACTATCAGAGAGATGTGGAAGATGTGCGACAGTACTTACTATGTGTGGGTGATTAAAATTTTAATCTTTTCAAAAATTCTCATGATGGATGATGAAGACTTTCGGTATGCCATTTACCTCGGATCATATTCGGATTATGGCTCGGATCATATTCGGCTTAGCTTATGATTCAATTATTATGGCTCGTAATGTGATCCACACCAAGTTGAGCATGTGAATTTTAATAGTGAAAGATGAATTTTATTTATTTTACACAGAATTTGACTACATCACTTGAATTGTCAAAAAAAAAAAAAAAGAAGTGGTGCAAGCCATTACTTTGAAGTACCACCAAAACAGCTTGCTCCAGAACAGTCTCCTCCGACGTTGGTAACTTCTTTGGTCTGGATGGCCGCATTAATTTTATTTGTTTCACCAAAATGATGAGACGCCTTTGCAAAATTTTTTACGTTGTTCGTTGGCATGACTAACAAACTCTCATCTAAGCAATCGGCCTGAAGAAGCTCTATACTCTCAGCAGAAAGATATGCCCGAGCCATCGCTTTACATCTCTCAAATCCCACGAAGAATACCATCTTATAGGCCTGGTTTATAATTCTAGCCCCTCTTTTCGTCAAGCATTTTTTTTCTCTTTCAGCATTCTTGGTTAGAAGCTCCTGATCTATGAGCTTGCGGCAGGAGAGGTCGTTATTCTCCTTTTCTTCCTTCAGCTTCTCCTTCAGGTGCTTCACTGTTGAAAAAGCCTCTTGAAGTTTAGCTGGAGGTACAGTCAGCTTCGGAGTCACTTAGATTTCCTTGGAGGTGGAATCCTCACTCCTCCGAGGCATCCTCTCTCTGTGGCTTTCTCCACTTGAAGTTCTAGCCCTCTTGGGTGAGCTCCTGCTGGGACCCCTAAGAAAATGAGCCTCGGAGGAGGTATAATCCCAGCTTCTCTTCCCTCCAAGTGTCCTCCTCAAGCATTCTAGGTCATCACGGATGCAGTGCCAATCCCTTTCAACCTCAGACCTTTGCTTCTCGAGGTCCTCAATCCTCCTTTTAGACTTTCTTAACTCATCATCTCGATGGTTGATCATCTTTTGGGCTTCTTGAAGGGCCTCTTCAGAGGAACTGAGCTCTTTTGTCAAATCATTATTATTTCTCTCTATCTGCTTCAATTGATATCTCAGCAAGTCTATTTTTCTCTTCACTGCTGTAAGCTCCAATGTCGAAGCATCAGGGGTGGAACTGTCGAAGCTAGCTAGGTAATACCCCACCTATACAAAATTTTATAAATAAGCACTAAAATGTCATAGGTTGTAAGGGGTTAAAAGAAGATGCCCAAGGACTCCCCACCTGGGTCAGAGATCTGAGAGCACTCAACATTTGCTATTGGGCTCCTTGTCCGTCCAAAAGTTGCCTCTTGGATGGAGAAAAAAAGTCCTTCAGAAGTCCAGCCACAGCTTGGAGGTCCTCTGCTGCGGAAGGAGCAGAAGGCACCAGTTATAAAGGACCCGCTTGAGTGATGGCAAGGAGAAAGTACTCAGAAGAAAGCATTGGCTCCGAGGACTCCTTGATGTCCACCACTACTGTCGGAGCCCCCTCAAGATGACAGACCACATCCTCCACCTGTGTTGCCACGGTCAGAACCATATGCAAAGCAGAGCTACTTATGTCTGATCTGCTGCACGGTCTATCTGGTGCGTAGGTTACCCCCCGTTGCCTCAGCAAGTCAATATCTTAGCATATAGGCTGCCCCTGTTATTATAGCCAACTCACCTCCTGATGTGTGTGATAGCTGTCCGCTCCGAATGGATAGAATCAGGCGTAACCAACTCTTTTAATCTTGCGAAAGTGATTGAGGGCTAAAATATCTCATTCGTTATAGCATGTCCTATAATCTCAGGATTGCACAAACTCACAGCTGTGTGATCAGCTGTTCGATAGCATTCTATATAAGCAACCTGTTGGGTATAAAATACCCACAGCCAGAACCCACGGCGGAACCGCCATCAGCAAGTGCAGCTCCGCCCCGACTCCTACGGGAGCCGGGCTCCACCGCCATCAGCAAGTGCAGCTCAGCCCGGACTCCTACGGGAGCCGGGCTCCACCGCCATCAGCAAGTGCAGCTCAGCCCGGACTCCTACGGGAGCCGGGCTCCACCGACGACATCAGCGCAGCTCCGCCCGGACTCCTACGGGAGCCGAGCCCCACTGTCGACATCAGCGCAGCTCCGCCCGGACTCCCACGGGAGCCGGGCTCCGCTCTCAGTATCAACGGCTGGTAAGCTCAATCCGGACTCCTATCAGAGCCGGATTTCATCCTTAACTTTGTTTGCAGTGCAGCTCCACCCGGACTCCTACGGGAGCCGGACTCCACCGCCGTCAGCAAGTGCAGCTCGGCCCGGACTCCTACGGGAGCCGAGCTCCACTGTCGACATCAACGCAGCTCCGCCCGGACTCCCACGGGAGCCGGGCTCCGCTCTCAGTATCAACGGCTGGTAAGCTCAATCCGGACTCCTATCAGAGCCGGATTTCATCCTTAACTTTGTTTGCAGTGCAGCTCCGCCCGGACTCCTATGGGAGCCGGGCTCCACCGCCGTCAGCAAGTGCAGCTCGACCCGGACTCCTACGGGAGCCGGGCTCCACCGCCATCAGCAAGTGCGGCTTCGCCCGGACTCCTACGGGAGCCGAGCTCCACTGTCGACATCAACGCAGCTCCGCCCGGACTCCCACGGGAGCCGGGCTCCGCTCTCAGTATCAACGGCTGGTAAGCTCAATCTGGACTCCTTTCAGAGTCGGACTTCACCCTTAACTTTGTTTGCAGTGCGGCTCCGCCCGAACTCCTACGGGAGTCGGGCTCCACCGACGACATCAGCGCAGCTCCGTCCGGACTCCTACGGGAGCCAGACTTCACCGACGACATCAGCACAGCTCCGTCCGGACTCCTACGGGAGTCGGACTTCGCCGCCAACATCAGAACAGCTCCGCCCGGACTCCTACGGGGGCCGGGCTCCGCTCACGACCCCCACCGCCCGGAGGGCCTCATCCGGACCTCAACAGAAACTGGGCTCCGACCGTTACCGAGCTTCAATCGACAGATCCACGCCCTCTGACAGGCCCTCAAAATGGCCGCGACCCTGCTCCACCTCCTGTGGCGGACTCCGCGCAGTATCATCATTCCCTGACAAGCCGCAGTAGCCATAGCCGCCCTGCTCCACTTCCTGTGGCGGACTCCGCACAGCTCCACTATCCCCTGGCAGGCCACGGTGACGGCCACGAACTTGCTCCACCTCCTGCGACGGATACCATGCGATTCTCCTGACGACGGACGCTGCTCCACCCCTCATAACAGATTCCACGTGGCGAGTCGAAGTGATGCCCACGTGTCTGCTCCATTATCTTTCCCAATCAATTCCCCTGACCGTGGGCGGCCCACTACCAGGCGGTTACAAACGTCGCCATCAGTCCGTTGCCTCCCCTGCCTATAAAAGGGAGACTCAGATACGTTATTCTTTAAGCTCTTTTGCCTTATCTCAAAACTCTGCTAAACTCTCCATTCGAGCACTCCATTCTTGTTGAGGCAGAGAACTGACTTGAGCGTCGGAGGGTCTTGCCGGAGCAACCCCACCTCCGGTTTAGACTTCCCTTGCAGGTCCCGGCGGCGACCGCGGCTTCCTCAACTCCAGCTTCTCCGGCGCGGGCGAATTTTTGCACCAACAGGATTGGCGCTAGAGGAAGGGGCCTGTGTCTTCGCAGCACCCTTGTTCTTGAAGGAGCGCTCAACGGAGCCATCTCCGGCCATCTCTCCGTCATCTATTCCAAATCCTCCCCCGCGAGATCGGCACCCGATGCCTCCGCGCAGGGCGTCCACCCGACGGTCCACGGCCTCCGCGGCCAGATCTCAGGCTCCGGCCTCCCCTCCCATTTCTCAGCCAGCTCCTCCTCCCCCTCCGGCGACGGCGGTCGGCGCAGAGCAGTTTGACTTGCTGGCACAGCAGGTCAAAGGCCTCATCGAGGCCGTACAGGCAATGCAGCAGCAGCCGCCGCAGGCGTCGACGCATCCGGAAGGGGCATCTCCGGAATGCCAGAACCCGGCGGTGGGGCGGGCCACCTGGGCCAGCCACCCCATCCTTCCCAGGAAGGCGAATCCAAGGGTGGAGAGCCCTCAATCGGACCACGACTCCACCCCTGGGAGATCCCTGCCCCCGTTCTGCCAAAGGACCCTCGAGACTCGAAGTCGAGAGGATTTTCTGGATCGGAGGCTCCAGGAGATGAACCGGCGGATCGAAGAACTCCGCCATGCGCCTCCCGCTTACGGTGAGGATATCTGCACTGACCCTCCCTTCTCCCAAATGATTATGCAGGAACCGATCCCGCCGAATTTCAAGCTCCCTCAGTTTGAAAGCTACGACGGGACGTCGGACCCGGTGGACCATCTGGAGGCCTTCCAAACGATGATGCTGCTTCATGATGCTCCCGACGCCATCTTGTGCCGGGCTTTCCCATCTACCTTGAAGGGAGCAGCAAGAAACTGGTACTCAGCTCTGAAGCCGGGTACCATATTCTCCTTTGATCAAATGAGCCACCAATTCGTGGCCCATTTTGTCAGCAGCCGACGTCCCCGAAAAGGTTCGGAGTCCCTCATCAACATCAAGCAGAGGGAAGGGGAGTCCATATGGGCCTACATCAACCGCTTCAACATCGCGGCGTTGGAGGTCCGAAACTTGGACCAGTCGGTTGCCATGGCCGCCCTGAAAGGTGGCCTTCAGAAGAATGATCTCTTGTACTCCCTGGAGAAGAAGTACCCCAGGGATTTTGCTGATCTGCTGGCTCGGGCTGAAGGATACGCCCGAGCGGAAGAGGCCTTCAAAATGAAGGATGAAGAGACTGCGAGGGAGCGTCAGGCGGGAGATTCTGGTAAGCCTACAGTTGAGAAGAGGCCAAAGGAAGCCCGGCCTCGCTCTCGATCCCCTCCTGGACATAAGCGCGCCCATACTCCCCCCCGGGCACGCAGGCTGAGGAGCTCGGACAATAGGTTTCGGCGGGGTTCCCCACCAGGGAAGTTCCGCAACTACGCCCCCTCAACGCCTCGAAGGCCCAGGTACTGATGGAGGTCAGGGAGCTGCTCCCTAGGCCGGAGAGGATGCGCACGCACCCCGGGAAGCGTAACCCCAACAAGTTCTACCTTTACCACCGCGACCACGGCCACGACACCGAAGAGTGCATCCAGCTCCAGGACGAGATCGAGGAGCTCATCCGGCGAGGTCGGCTCGACAGATTCATCCACCGCCAGCCTGAGGGTAGAGGAGACCGGCCAAGAGCCCTCCCACTGCCCGAACCGCAGAAAAGGGAGGAGCAGCCCGGGGACCGGCCTCCTATCGGGACCATCGACTCCATCATCGGAGGGCCTCAAGAAGGAGCGGGAATACTGTAAATGTATCGCTTACTATTTCGCTTTGAATCTACCTTTCTTTTTAGCTAACATGCTCCTCCCACCTAGCATGGATGTATTATGACCGGATATGATTCCTCCAAAAGCACGGCCATGTCAGGAACAGGAGGAGAACCTCGTCCTAACATGAGCAAGGTCAAAGGCCCGATTCTTTTAGACCGGATGGGGGGAGAGGCCTCACAACGCCCTAATGTGCCCCCACAGCCTTGTTAGGGACAGGAGAAAAATCTCGCCCTAACATGAGCAAAGTCAAAGGCCCGGTTCTTTTAGACCGGATGGGGGGAGAGGCCTTACAACGCCCTAATGTGCCCCCACAGCCCTGTTAGGGACAGGAGGAAAATCTCGCCCTAACTTGAGCAAAGTCAAAGGCCCGGTTCTTTTAGACCGGATGGGGGGAGAGGCCTTGCAACGCCCTAATGTGCCCCCACAGCCATGTCAGAAACAGGAGGAGAACCTCGTCCTGACATGAGCAAAGTTGAAGGCCCGATTCTTTTAGACCGGAGGGGGGAGAGGCCTTACAGCGCCCCCACAAGCCAGGCTGATAACGAGAACCTCGCGCCGGCTCAAGCAAAATGGAAGACCCGGACTCCTACGGGAGCCGGGTTCCACCGCCCAGGAAGCTTCGCCCGGACTCCTACGGGAGCCGGGTTCCGCCGCCAAGGTAAACTTCACCCAGACTCCTACGGGAGCCGGGTTTCACCGCCCAGGAAGCTTCGCCCGGACTCCTATGGGAGCCGGGTTCCGCCGCCAAGGTAAACTTCACCCGGACTCCTACGGGAGCCGGGTTCACCACCCAAGGAAGCTTCGCCCGGACTCCTGCGGGAGCCGGGTTCCGCCGCCAAGGTAAACTTCACCCGGACTCCTACGGGAGCGGTCACACCAGGGAGCTTCGCCGGACTCCTACGGGAGCCGGGTTCGCCGCCAAGGTAAACTTCACCCGGACTCCTACGGAGCCGGTTCACCACCCAGGGAAGCTTGCCCGGACTCCTACGGGAGCCGGGTTCCGCCGCCAAGGTAAACTCACCCGGACTCCTACGGGAGCCGGGTTCCGCCGCCAAGGTAAACTTCACCCGGACTCCTACGGGAGCCGGGTTCCACCGCCCAGGGAAGCTTCGCCCGGACTCCTACGGGAGCCGGGTTCCGCCGTCGAGGTAAACTTCACCCGGACTCCTACGGGAGCCGGGTTCCACCGCCAGGGAAGCTTCGCCCGGACTCCTACGGGAGCCGGGTTCAGCCGCCAGGAAAGCTTCGCCCGGACTCCTACGGGAGCCGGGCTCCGCCGCCAAGAAAAGCTTCGCCCGGACTCCTACGGGAGCCGGGCTCCGCCGCCAAGAAAGGCTTCGCCCGGGCTCCTAAGAAAGCCGGGCTCCATCCGCTACTTCGCCAGCAAGGGTTAAAAATGGTGGCGAGGCTTGGCCACATGACGAGATCGGATGGAAGGGAAGAGCCCCTTCCCACAATGACCTCTAAGCCAAACAGGAGAAAGGGTCAACGAACGACAATATTGGTGCTACGCGCGGACAAGGTAACACAAAATGCTTTTTCCTCATTTCCGATATATGTACTACAGGGCCGGGACGGCCAGAGAAAGAGGGACAAAACGACAAGAAAAAAAGGGGCAGCTACAAAAAGGAGGTGACTACAAAAGAACTCTAAGGAGGTCCTGCTCCCTCTAACCTAGGGTGATCACCTCCATCCCCCAACCAGGACTGCCTCAGGCTCTCCACCGTTTCCTCTAGTTCTTCCTTCTTTTGCAGCATATCCTGGAGCGCCTGACGAAGTCGCCGGCTCTCAGCCTCCGCTTCCCGACGCCACTTTCGCAAAACTTTGGACTCCGCCTCTGCGTCCGCGACGGCCTTTCGCTCAAGCCCCAGTTGGATTTTTACTTGTTGCAGCTCGGCTGTCTTCTCTCCAAGGGAGACGGAAATCCCGTCGACAGTGCCTCTCAGGGCTTGGAGCTCCTCGTTATCTTGGGCGTTGGCCAGCTGCGCCCTGGTAACCAATTGCCTCTGGAGACGAACGACCTCGTCCGCCGTCCGATGGAATCTCCCTTTGTACTCTTCTACCTATCGGCGCCAGCTGGCCCGCTGCACATCGTGGCCCACCTCAGCATCTTGAAGCTGCTTCTGGAGGTCGGAAACCTTTTGTGACCATATCTGCTCATCCCGTGCTGTGAGCCGAGATGAGTTCCCTTCCAGCTGGCCGATCCTCCTCTTCGCAGCTGACAACTCCACCTTAAGGGCGCTGATCCTGGCTTCTTGAGCCCAAGTTCTGTCGCTGGCGCTCTTCGTGCATTCCTCGAGCTCCTTTGCGAAGTCTGCCTTCCTCCGGCTGTAGTCCATGATTGCCTTCACTTGGAGACTCCTGAAGTGGGCGACCTCAGCGGCGGCCTCGGAATAGCATTTTTTCGACTTACGGAGCTCGTCCTCCGACTTTTTCAACTTCTTCGTCAGGTGGAGGACCTCCTTTTTGAGCCGTTGGATAGTCGACTTCAGCGGGACCCCCAGGGGCAAGGGGAGTGCTTCGGCGGGGCGCTGCCATCGGAAAATGCAAACGTCAAGGACCAGCCCATCACAAGAAGAAAGGCAGAAAAGAAGGAGCAAGGGGAAGGAAAGACCATCCACAATAAGAAATTCAACTTTATTGATTAATTTTGAAGACAAGTGGAAAGGAAATATGGCGACAAAAGAAAGATACAAGATCGGAGGTCTCAGACCTCGGGGGCAGGGGGTGGAGAGCTCGGCGCGGGGGGCACGACTGCGGCAGCAGCGGACGAAGGGGCGGCCTCGTCGTCAGACTCCTCCAAAAAGCCGAGATCAAGGTCGGGATATCTGCCGGCCACCCTCTCTCGGCAGAGCTCGAACCCCTTGGTGAACGCCTCCAGGCCGAACTAGACGTTCAGCTCCCTCATCTCTGCGGAGGTCTTGAACTCCTCCACCGCAAGGGTCCTGGCCTCCGAGACCAGAACCGGAGTTTGCTCGGCCAGATGGGCGACCTCGGCCTCCGCCTTCCTTGCCGACTCCTCCAAGCTTCGCCTCTCCTCCTCCCAGGCTCGCCTTTCCTCTTCCCGATCTTCTCTCTCTCTCTCCAGGGCCTCCCGGAGGGTGGCCACCTCGGCCGTCTTCGCTTGAAGATGAGCAACCTCATCTTGGCAATGCTCCTCCGCCCGAAGAAGGTCCCTTCTCATGCGGTCCAACGCCTCGACATAGGCGAAGAGCTGGTGCCCGATCTGCAAGGACAGATGGAGAATTACAACAAAGACCGAGCAACTGAGCAAATAAAAATCTGCTTACCTCAAGAAAGGACCCCAAGGTGTCCCAGGCCCGCTGCTCGGGATCAGCACGGTCGATCCTCTCCACGACATCGGACAGAATGCAACCATCGAGCAGCCGATGGATCAGAGCCTTGTCGTTGAAGGGGTTCTCCGATCCCCCCTCGGAGCAGACGGACTCGTCTGCGGCGGCTCGGTGGCTTCTCGACCTGCGGGCCACCGATTTTCTCCTCCTCCCCGCGGCGGGCGCCTCCGCGGGGCGGACCTCCGGAATGGGGACCCCGGTCGGCGGGCTCCTTGAGGGAGCCCGGGGGGCCGCTGGCTCGGCATCCGAAGGAATGTCGATTGCCGGAGTCGCCTGGACGGGCACGACCAAGCTCGTCTCCTCCACCCTGGCCCTCTTCGCCGAGCCAGAAGTCGCCGCGCCCTTCCTTTTCTGGGCTCTCATGGCCTTGGCGAGCATCCGTGTGGCTTCGGCGTCCATTGCTAAAAAAAAAAAAAAAAAAGAGAGAGAGAAAAGAAAAGAAGAAGAAAAAAGCGGCATCAATTAGTCCAAAAAAAAAAAAAAAAAGAAAGGAAAAAGAGAAAGAGAAAAGAGGAGAGAAAGAAAGAGAGAGAAGAAGAAGACAAGAAAAGGAAAGATATATACTTGCTGGATCCTGAGGGCTCAGGCCGATGTTGAAAAGAAGTTGCTCCCTCAGTAAGTTCGGAAGGGAGGGAGCGGGGTAACTCAAGAGCTTCTGGGCAGCCTGAAGGTCGTCCTCTCCCAGGCTGGGAGCCCAGCGGACGGAATCCCTCAGAGACCCCCAAGGGGGCAGGCCCAGTTCCAGGGTCGGACAGTAAATGAAGAGAAATTTCCCCTTCCAGTTGTGAATCGAAGAAGGAGCGCCCTTCAGCAACCCCTTCTTTCCGAACTGGGGGGAGAAGTACCACCAATCCTTCGCTGAAGGATGGCGTTTGAAGGTATAGAAATGTCTGAACAGGGAGAGGGAAGGCTGGACCTCGGCTATATGACAGAGAGAGAGAAACCCTATCAAAAACCTAAAGGAATTCGGGGCGACAGAGGCGAGAGAAATGTCTAAGAAACGAAAGAAGGCGGCAACAAAAGCAGGAAGCGAAAGCCGGAGTCCGGCACGGAATGCCTCCTGGTACAAACAAAAGCGACCAGGAGGGGGAGCGCTGGCCCGGTCGGAGGGGCCAGGAAGCTCCAGGTCGTACTCTGAAGGGACCCCGTATCGAGCCCTTATCAGGAGAAGTTCGTCCAGAGTCGACGAACAAGGAATGGCGCCCGGTGCGAAAACCGGGCGAGACCCTGTCCCGAACGCTGGTTCGTCCGCAGAGACAGGGGCCTGGGGGTTTGAAGCAGAAGAACTCCCAGAACTTACGGGGGCAGAAGAATCGGAAGACATTTTTCTTTGAGGGAGAACCTAAAGGACCCTAGAAAAGCAAGCCGAGAAGGGAGGAAGACGCCGGAGGTCAACTCAGGAGAAGACACAAAAGAAGTGGAAGGAGGAGAGGACCCTAGGCGGTAAGAAGAGGAAGGTGGGCACTAACCTATCTTGCTCTGGGGGCCTGGGGAGCGAGAAACGGAAGGCGCCTACGGCTCGAGAGGGCGTTCGCTAGAGCAGACTCTCGGGGAGATGACAGACGCCAGCAAGAAATCAGAAGCGGAGTGGGGCGCCTGAAGGGGGGAGGACGGGTTTAAATAGGCCCTGGGATCCGACGCCATAATGATCTCGAATCCCCCCAGGCCAGTCCGCATCCGATGCGTGTCCCACTCCCCGTGGCAGACGGCTGAAGGCGGCTGGCGGTTGGCAGGGTCATAATTGCACCGTACCTAGGCCAGCGTACCTGCGGGGTCTTCGAAGCATCCTCTCGTACCGCCCCAATTCGAAAAGACTCCGGCACGCGCTCATTTAATGCCAAAATATCTGGGAGCGGCGGGGTGCGGGATTCGAAGGGACGATTCTGGCTGTACTTCTGTGTACTTCCTTCGTTTGAAATTCAAAACTCAGATGTAGGGGACTGGTGTTGGGTATAAAATACCCACAGCCGGAACCCACGGTGGAACCGCCATCAGCAAGTGCAGCTCCGCCCCGACTCCTACGGGAGCCGGGCTCCACCGCCATCAGCAAGTGCAGCTCAGCCCGGACTCCTACGGGAGCCGGGCTCCACCGCCATCAGCAAGTGCAGCTCAGCCCGGACTCCTACGGGAGCCGGGCTCCACCGACGACATCAGCGCAGCTCCGCCCGGACTCCTACGGGAGCCGAGCCCCACTGTCGACATCAGCGCAGCTCCGCCCGGACTCCCACGGGAGCCGGGCTCCGCTCTCAGTATCAACGGCTGGTAAGCTCAATCCGGACTCCTATCAGAGCCGGATTTCACCCTTAACTTTGTTTGCAGTGCAGCTCCGCCCGGACTCCTACGGGAGCCGGGCTCCACCGCCGTCAGCAAGTGCAGCTCGGCCCGGACTCCTACGGGAGCCGGGCTCCACCGCCATCAGCAAGTGCGGCTCCGCCCGGACTCCTACGGGAGCCGAGCTCCACTGTCGACATCAACGCAGCTCCGCCCGGACTCCCACGGGAGTCGGGCTCCGCTCTCAGTATCAACGGCTGGTAAGCTCAATCCGGACTCCTATCAGAGCCGGATTTCACCCTTAACTTTGTTTGCAGTGCAGCTCCGCCCGGACTCCTACGGGAGCCGGGCTCCACCGCCGTCAGCAAGTGCAGCTCGACCCGGACTCCTACGGGAGCCGGGCTCCACCGCCATCAGCAAGTGCGGCTCCGCCCGGACTCCTACGGGAGCCGAGCTCCACTGTCGACATCAACGCAGCTCCGCTCGGACTCCCACGGGAGTCGGGCTCCGCTCTCAGTATCAACGGCTGGTAAGCTCAATCCGGACTCCTATCAGAGCCGGACTTCACCCTTAACTTTATTTGCAGTGCGGCTCCGCCCGAACTCCTACGGGAGCCGGGCTCCACCGACGACATCAGCGCAGCTCCGTCTGGACTCCTACGGGAGCCGGACTTCGCCGACGACATCAGCGCAGCTCCGTCCGGACTCCTACGGGAGCCGGACTTCGCCGCCAACATCAGAACAGCTCCGCCCGGACTCCTACAGGGGCCGAGCTCCGCTCACGACCCCCACCGCCCGGAGGGCCTCATCCGGACCTCAACAGAAACTGGGCTCCGACCGTTACCGAGCTTCAATCGACAGATCCACGCCCTCTGATAGGCCCTCAAAACGGCTGCGACCCTGCTCCACCTCCTGTGGCGGACTCCGCGCAGTATCATCATTCCTTGACAAGCCGCAGTAGCCATAGCCGCCCTGCTCTACTTCCTGTGGCGGACTCCGCACAGCTCCACTATCCCCTGGCAGGCCACGGTGACGGCCACGAACCTGCTCTACCTCCTGCGACGGATACCATGCGATTCTCCTGACGACGGACGCTGCTCCACCCCTCATAACAGATTCCACATGGCGAGTCGAAGTGATGCCCACGTGTCTGCTCCATTATCTTTCGCAATCAATTCCCCTGACCGTGGGCGGCCCACTACCAGGCGGTTACAAACGTCGCCATCAGTCCGTTGCCTCCCCCGCCTATAAAAGGGGGACTCAGATACGTTATTCTTTAAGCTCTTTTGCCTTATCTCAAAACTCTACTAAACTCTCCGTTCGAGCACTCCATTCTTGTTGAGGCAGAGAACTGACTTGAGCGTCGGAGGGTCTTGCCGGAGCAACCCCACCTCCGGTTTAGACTTCCCTTGCAGGTCCCGACGGCGACCGCGGCTTCCTCAACTCCAGCTTCTCCGGCGTGGGCGAATTTTTGCACCAACACAACCAAAGCCCCAAGAACCAAGATAAGCTAGACAATCCCTTTCATAGAACTCATTGTTGCTTCTTTATTCTCTGAATCTGACTTAAGCATCGGAGGATCCTCACCAGAGTGAAAATCTTTAGTTTGGATTTATTTTGCATGTCACTCCAGCATCAATATCCCTACATGAGGCTCATTCACCCTCTCTTCGATCTTGATCGAATCGAGCAGTAACACTATCCTTTAGGTATGAGACTAATCTCTCCAAGAAGATGTGTTCTGATACATTTGAGGAGATTCGACACATGAGCTAGATCCCTTATGCTCTAGCTAAAAGAAGTCTTATGTATGTCATGCTATGTACATAACCCAAAATAGATCTTGCTGTGAGTGTCCCGAGTAGATATTGGTTGAATCCAGGCTGGGAGCACTTGATAGCTGTAAAGAATATTTCTAAGTACTTGAGAAGCACTTAGAATATGGTCTTCAAGAGGAGAAGAAAGGTTGAGGATACTAAGATTCATAATTCAAACTTAATGTCTGATGTTGATGGTAGAGAGTCTACATTAGGATGTGTTTTCTTAAGCAATGAAATTTGATAAATTGAAAGAGTTTCAAATAATCGATCATTATAATTTTCAGGAAGCTGAGTATATCCTTGCTTATGAGGTAGCTAAGGAGGCATTCTGATTTATTACAAAATTTGGTGTAATATCATAAGATGACACAATACTGTTCTTTGGCAATATAGATGCCATAGCTCTAGCTAAGGAGGCAAGGTCTCACTAGAATTTTTAGCACAATAAGAACGATATTATTCGTGACTATTCTGAGAAGTAAGACTTCGAGGATCAGAGTAGATCCTATGAAAATGTGGCTAGCTCACTAACTAAATGACTTAGCTAGCCAAGACCAAAGCACATCTTGGAGAAGATGGGGCTTAGGTTTGTGGCAGATTGGCTTTAGTGCAAGTGATAGATGGTTAGATGTATGCTTTAGAAGTTAATTAGATCGATGCATTAATTCTTTCTAGCATATAATTTTGTACTTAATTAATTAGGACAGTTAATTTCATTCATATAGTATATGTGTCCATGAGTCGTCCAATGAATTAATAAGATGATGACACATATTCTCAAAAATTGAGAATTTGAGGCATAGATCATTATTGGTTAATTTATAAACTGCTCCCGATCGTAGGATCATCACGAGGATGATGATCAATCCAGATAGGTTGGTGTACGGATCGCTTTCTTATGGGTAGATGAGTCTCGAATCTATAGTGTGGGGACACTAAGTGAGAGTGCAGGTGCTTGTTAGAAAATAAGGATGCTAAACATGATCAATATAAGAAGTCACTTAGATGTCTACTCACTCGTCAGTGACATTCTCGATGCTATAGTTATGTGAGTGATTCTTAAACCTACAGTGTCTTGACTACTCACAGTGAGGTTACTATAATTTGACTGTATATAAACTTGATCTCTTAGCTATTTGGATCCTCGCTGTGTATGTTGGCTATAGTAAATTCACTGTAGAAGTAGGGTGCATACTTAGAAGAGATTTATCGATCTTAATAGTTAAAGAGTAGTCCTACGTGATTTATGAAGTCAAGTTCATAAGACCGTGGCCATGGCATTTTGAATTATGGAAAAGAGTTTTTATGAGATTTCATGATTTGAACTCGAGCTGATTAAATCTTACATATGACAGACGATGGGGTTTGATGAGTTTTTCATAATCTCCGTTTTGTCAGAACTCACGATAGAAAAATAGAATCACATGACAACTATACCTAGAGGTTCATCTTTTTGTTCTGCTGGATTGCCACTACATACTGCTAAACGTTACTGATGGATTGTGAGATCAACGAGAATTATTTTGATGATGATCAATAATTCTCAATTGGAGAGTTAGAATTGTTCCAATCTATTGAAAGAAGTTTCAATGTTATTTTGATGGAGATCAAAATATTTTTCACTACCAGATAGAATAGAACCTATGGAGTCATACATAAAAGAGGTCTTGACTGATTGGATTGTCGAATTATGATTTCGAATCATAAATCATAAGTGATCTTAATTATCAATTTGATTGATGATTGGACTTAAATATAAAAGTTATATTGAGGACTTACTAAGAGTTAGTAAGTTATAGGAGGATTAAATTATAATTATTATATATTATTTGATTTGATCAAATATTGAGATTAAGTCTTAATTAAATTAAATCAAATTTAATTTGATTACATTTAGTTTGAGTTTGACTAAAACTAGATTTTATTAATTTAATGGGATTAGATTTAATGGATACTAGATCCAAACCTATCTAGATTAGGTTTGACCTAATCTTTAGTTATGTTTGATTTGGATAGGATCTTAGTCAAATTAAATCAGATTTAATTTGATTAGATATGATTTGAATTTGACTTGAATTGAGTTTCATTAGTCTAGTGAGATTGGACTTAACCTAATCTAAATTGGAATCCAATCTTGATTTGGATTTGAACTAGACCTTGATCAAATAAAATAAGGAGATCAAGCCCCTTAAATCCCCATTCCCCAAGGCCTTTCACGCCCATGTTTTCATGCTGAAAAGAGAGTGGGTGTGGGATAGTTGGTGTGGAGAAATATTAGGGAAGAAAAGGGTGCACCACATCATGGGAGAGAGTCCTTTTCCACTCAAACTCTAACTCTCTAACTAAACCTTAGCCTTCTTAGTTAAAATAGGAGATAAGGGTGGGACACCTAACCACCAGATGAGATCAATGTGGAACACCCCAAGAAATTGAGATTGGCATGGAGAAAGGTGGGATGCCTAAAACTATAGCATGAGGCTTCTTCAACGTAGGTAGGATGCTTTCTCTCGCTTATCTCTTCTTTCTTATAATCAATTATTGGTTGTTAGAAAATTCTCTCTCTCTCTCTCTCTCTCACCCTTATCTAAGAGTTGGATATGTCTTCCTCTTTCTCTCTCCCAAAGATATCCAAGAGTTGGACATTAAAATCAAATTTGATCTGATTTATTTTTTTTGATCCATGAGATGAACGATTTTCCTCTTCTTCTCCTAAGATCTAGTCCAAGGGTTGGACAAGAAGGAAGAACAAGAGATTTGATCTCTTATCTTTTTTTTATTGATCTTGATTTTTCTCTTGAGAAGAGAAAAGTAGAAAAAAAAATTAGATTTGATCTGATTTCGAGTTCCTCCTATAGATATATTTGATTCCATTGAGAAGAGAATTAAAATATCAAATCGATTCGATAATCTAAAGAACGATTTCTGAAAGAGAGCTAGCATCCCGGTGAGATCGAGATCTTTTGATCATATTAATGTCAGTGGATACTTGTAGAGATCAGACACTTATATGGCTACAAAAAAATCTTGAAGATATCCTCAGATCATTAGATCATAGTGAAGATCTATCCGTGCAAACATAAAATTCAGATACTTCCTTTTAGATTTTTATCTTGTATATACGATAATGACTGGATTATGAGATTTGATCTCTATGCATGTCAGATTAGATTAGTTCTAATTAAAAAATTATTTTAACATTATTTTGATGCAAGGTTGTTCTGATATAACAGTAGAATGTTATGTTGAGTGATTGTCCTGGAACAATGTTGAAGTAATATGAAAATTTTTATTTTCACTGCTTACTTTATTTATATTTAAAATTTTTAAAATTTCTGCATGCATATCTATCGTCATAGGATGACGAAATCTAACAAGAATGTCCAGTCTATTTGAGAATGCAAATAGGTTTAATATTTTTTTAGAATTAAAATGAGTAATCATATAGAGTAACATTGAGAAAACAAAATCAACAAGAGAACTTGGCTTAGCTTATTAAAAAATTTAAATTGATCTATCGATGCAAAAAGTATCTATTACTCCAATTTTATCCATATATTAATCTATAAATTATATGTTTATTATGAATAAATATTTTCTCAACACCAACAAACTTGATAGAACTTAAAATAGGCATGATATTTTGAGATAATATAATATAAACAAGAGAAGTAGGGACATTTTTGGTTCGTGTTTTAACTTAAATAGAATCCATGTTATCTTATTTAGCCAATCAACTTTTCCAATGATTGAATGGCAGTAATAAAGAATATTTTGGGGATTTCAAAAAGTTTGGGAACACATTTTCCATAGTTATACCTTTGGTTGAAAGAGATAAGTCAAATAGTTTATCTCAAATATTTCAAAAAAAAATTTTAGCACTTATTTATCAAATGTTGTGTATCTCTACTATATGAAAGGAGCATTTATTTCAGAATGATTTAAGAAATTTCTTTCATTACCAAAATAAGTGCATTGCAGGATTTCAGATTTACTAAATTTCTCATTCAATAAAATATCATTAATTAAATTATTTAAAATTATATTAAATGTTTATTTTGAACACATGCAGTTTCCAATAGAAGTCTCAATAGTATTTTTTTATATGCACTTGAGAAAATTCATATTAATTATTTGCTTTATCTCTTTGTAATACTTTTGACTCTTGGAATTTTAAAAACTCTTATGCTTTCCTTTCGGAGCTCCTAACATGCCATATGTATATATATCTTTCTTTTATTCGATCTCTTCTCCCTCCTTCAACTCCTTTGATTGAATTAGATACTTAATAAAATCTCAAGTTCATACTCTACCTTTGTTCTTTCTCTCTCCGTATTAATTGGACTCTTTAAAATCCTCTATTTTCTAAACTAGCCTCTCTTTTTCCTGCTTATTTTTAGCACAAGCATTGCACTAGAAAAATACCCCAATTAAATATTGAAAAATAGGTAGAAAATAAATCTTACCTATTAGATAAAGTAGTTCCACACCAAGAATGCCTGGGGAGTCCCTGCACTTGAAAACTTGAAAATTTAGTATTCTTAACTATTAGATAAAAGTAAATCTTAACATAGAGTTGCAAAGAATATAGGACCCACATGCAAGGACTGGAGTAGAGATGCATCCTTAGAATTTTCATTATACTATAGTCTAAACTTTTTAATTTCTCAAATGATGAAGACTAGTTTGGAAATTGTTAAATGCGTAAGCATTGATGAGGCATACCTCATGGACTAGCACTCAAAGTGCCAAAATTTTTTAATCTTTGGGTTTGTTGAATTGATGATAGCAATAAAGAATTTCGAACTCAAGAGCATCATTTGGGAAAGCCGATTTAAGAGGATAGATAAGAGATGGGTTCTTGAGAAGTTTGAATTCCTTAGAAAGAGAGAAATCAAACATCAAGCGCATGCAAGATATGGATAGGTTAGACATGTGCTTGTGTTTCCCAATTAAGAGAAGCAGAATGAATATGAATTATCAAAATGCCATTAACTTGGGCTTGAAGCATGGAAATGGAGATCCTTCTCCTTTATAGGTAAAGTTACTTTAATTAAATCAGTTCCATATTCAATTCTAATTCATATTATTTCCAATACAACTATCCCTATATATTTATGTTTTTGCTCATCATCGGACTCTCTTAAGAGATTTCTTGCATGTGCAGAGGGTTTAGACTAGCAATTTTGACATAAACAATTTCATAAAAAAATATGTTTAAAGGCATAGGTTGGTCTTAACTTAGATTAAACTAATTGACCTGATCTACATATTGTGGTGTAATTAGAAAGCTTTTCATTTCCAGAATATAATTAAATTAAATTTTGATATCCATTGAACAATAAAAGTTCTATCTGTAAATATTTCCCATTTCAACTATTAACTTTATGAAGACATTATATTCTAGAAAAAATTGTGTACATGATTGGCAAGATGCACAGTGTTTTTATGTTCTTTATATCAATGATTTTTCTTTTTTTATTTTTTCCTTGCGACATTGCATCAGCTACCATATTTGATTTAAAAAACAAAACATTTCGTATATTTATATATTTTTTGTTATTTTGATGTTATTAATTCATGAATGTTTTGAAAATTTGATGGTCCAGATATCATTTGCATAGAATGTTTTATGCTGTTGTTTGCAAATTGCGGTTCCAAATCCATTGAACCCAGTCCGCACACTGGCGGACTCCAAAAAACTATTAATTTTAATTTTGAAATTTTTTATTTTTCTTAAAAAAAATAGCAAAGACGAGGGACCGAGGGCTCGCGTGGACTCGTTCGCTTCTCTCTTTCTTCTCCCTTCTTTCCTAGTTGGCTAAAACCCCAGAAACCTAGGAGGTGAAGGAGGGGTTTTTCGATCGAAAGGAGGGATTTTTGATCGAGTAATCGAGTAAAACAGAGTACAAAATGTCAGCGGCGGCGCAGGAAGAGGACAAGAAGCCGGCCGATCAGGCGGCGCACATCAATCTAAAGGTTAAGGGCCAGGTATAACCTTTCTCAATCCGTTGCTGAGATTTTTTTTTTTTTTTTTTTAATTCCTTTGGATTATTCTCTTTATTTTAATGCTGGATTGTAAGATCTTGTTCCTTTTTTTTTATTCCTCTTATTTCTATTGGATCACTTGATTATAGTTCTGAATAGTACGACTGGTTTGATCAACTATTGATTCATGGAATCTGGAAAATCTTTTAACTTTTCGAAGAAAGGAGATGCTTTTTTTGTTGTTTTAAAGATTAAAGTTTAAAAGGTCCCTGCTTACTCGATAAATTCCAGTTTTAATACTAGTTTCTGTGCTTTTGCTCTTTATTTGGGTCTTGTTCATGTTTAGAACCACCTAGCTTTTTTTTTTTTTTTTTGAAAAAAAATCTTATAACTATGGTTGCATGACATTGCTGGCGAGCAATAAGCTGTGGGATTGATTGGTTTTGGGACTTGTAAAATGTTTTTAAACGTTCTTTTAGTATTGCCACACAGCTAAGTGCGGTGGCCATTGCTTGGTGCAATGGTAAATGCTTGGGCTGACAAGTTCAATGGCCCGAGTTCAAGTCCTGGGGCAACCACTGTGTAAAAGAAAAAAAAAATGCTGAAGGTTAGGAACATAACTGGGCAATGGCATTTTTTGGCCAGAAGGGATTTCATAAGAGAACCAGTTTAAAATGTTTGAATAGTTGGCTGGAGGGTCTGAAATGATGAGGACATAATCTGGAAGGCCTTGAAGGAGCTTTAGAATAAATTTGGAATGAAGTATTTACCCTTTCCTTCCTGCCTCATAGAAGTGAGAATTCGTGATTGATGATCCTTTGTAGTCTCTGCTGTTGGACTTGTTTGTGTTGAGATATGCTCCCCTCCTGAAGATACCTTTTTCTTGGTTGAATGCTCTCTACTTATGGATTAGGGCATAATGATTACATTCCATTTTGAGAAATAAATAAAATTTTATTAGGTAATGTAAATCTTATCACTTATCCTTTGTTTGGTATAAAGGATAGATTGAAGGAAGGATGAATGGAGGAAGATGGATGGATGAGAGAGAGGATGAATGGAGGAAGATGGATGGATGAGGGAGATGATGAATGGATCTTCCATCCGTTCTTTCGTATGTTTGGTGAAAGAATGATGAATGGATGAAAATGATTTTCTTCTCTGTTTGGTTTACGAGGAATGAAAGAGAGGATGGATGATATTTATATGGCATTTTTATTAGACTAACTTTTGATAAAAATATTACTATTATAAATTTATAACACTTATTTATACCAAAAAGTAAACAATATATAAACTTATAATCATTATAATCTATAATTATATAAATATTTAATTTAATTTAATAAATAATTTAATAAATTAATTATTAATAAATTAATTATAGGATAAACTAGAAAAAACTATCCACTTGAGTTTAAACTTAAAAGTAGCCACCTACTTGAGTTTCAAGTAAAAGCAGCTATCCATTTGAAACATAACTTAAAAGCAACTATCTAAATAGAGATGAAATGACCCAATTGTCCTTGCAGTTATAAAGCAATACTATACTATTATAAAGTAATACTATACTATTATAAAATTATATTGCATTATTATAAAGCAACACGGTATTGTTGTAAAGTAATACTACAATAAAGAAATACTATTCTATGATAATATAATACTATCTTATTGTAAAGGAATACTACACTAGTATATTACAATAAAGCAACACTGCATTTATTATAAAAAATACTACACTAATAAAATATAATACTATCTTATTATAAAGAAATATTACACTAATATAATACAATGAAGCAACATTGTATTATTTTAAAACAATATTACACTAATATAATGTAATACTATCTTATTGTAAAGGAATACTACACTATGATAATATAATACTGCAGTATTTTAAAGGATATAAGGGTATAAGAGTATAAAGATCATTTCAGTCAAAATGGATAGTTGTTTTTAACTTATGTTTCAAATAGATAGCTACTTTTACTTGAAACTCAAATGGGTAGCTATTTTTTAGTTGAAAGTATTGCTGAAAATTTATCTCTAGTTTTCTATTAATTATATAATAATAATAATTAATTTATAATTTAATTTAAATGGTTAAATAATATTATACAAATAGTTAACCAAAAAATAGTAAATAAAAATAGAGAAATAGAAGATAATTCTAATTATTTAATTATAATTATCAAAATTATATATTAAAATTAAAATAATTAATAATAAAATTTAATAGCATGTGATTAATATTGTATATATAAAAATATATATAAATAATATGAGTGAAGAAGTGAAGAAATATTATAGTTTTGTCAAAAAAATTAATGAAGAGTACTTTTGTTAATGCAAAAATCTATCCATCAATGCTTTATCCATCTTTTTTTGCATCCTCTCAAATTAAAAGGATGCAAATTGGTGGGCTAGGGTGGATGGACAACTCTTTTTTTTTTATCCATCCTTCCTGTAATTTTTTGAACCAAATAGTGGATGGAGGCCATCCATCCTTTCAATCCCATCCATCCATCCTCTCATTATCCCAATCAAATACATTGTTAGTGATATTGTGGAGAGGGATGGGGTAATTAAAGTCCCATAATATTAGCTCTGAGTGGAATGATGACAAGGAACGACACATAAGTTTACAGTAGGGGGCAGCATTTTTTTAATTACTTTGGCATCTTCCACCAATTTGGATGGCCATGCAGAAGAACCACCATTTGCTCTAGGGTTAGTGGTCTCTCTCAATGCATGCTATATTGTACCAAATTGGATGGTATGGGGCATATCAAACCAATATGGTACTGGTAAACAGTATGGAGGACATATCAACTGGCCCCATACTGACATAGTAATAGTGTGGCACCGGTATGGGCCCGGTACCAAGATGATATATCTTGGTCTTTTTGTTAGGTTAGATCTATAAGGGAGTTGCTGGACTTATCAAGTCCTAGACTACCGCCAAAACTTAGTGAGATGGAGTGGAGTTGCTTTTTTGCATAACTGTTTTCCTTGACTACTATATCTTTTTTAGTCAGACATGGCTTACCTGTTTGTTTCAGTTGTCTTTCTCTGTCATTGTAAAATTTATTGAATCTACATAACTTGGCTCTTTAAATTGAAGACTGAATTGCCAGACTGGGAAAGGTAGCTACCATTCATATATTCATACTCAGGAGGGACAGTGATTGTTTAATAACCTTGAACTAGAAGGGTAGTATTCCACGGCTTGCATCAAGGTTGTTAAAACACACAGTTTTTAGGTGGAGGATGGTTAATAATTTCTGGATTGTTTGTGAATGTCCTTTTTTCCATCCCTTTGACAATTGATTCTAGCATGGCACGCAATCTGTGTTGAGCTACCATGAAACAGGGTTGTTACAGGTTCTATATTGCCTTGCAGCTTGATACTATGATGTGGTTTTTATCTGCTACATGATTATACTTGGGTTACCTACAAGGGCACTTTTAATTGATGAAAAGTACCTGACTGCATGGAGCGGCATTGTGAGGAACTCTGCTATTGGACATGTTGTCCTGGTTGTCATAATTATGACATATTATTATTATTATTATTATTATTATTATTATTATTATTATTGTTATTGTTATTATTATTATTTCAAATAGCTTTGACTATATAGTTGTTTGGGTTTGCCTCACAGGGATGAAAAGAAATGAACTAGTTGTTATTGGGTGGGGAAATTAAGGCGAATGGCGAAGGAAATGAAAGTTTTCCTTTGTTGTTATTACTAGAGGAATGCTGGCAAGCCAAGCCCTAGGTTGCTAAGATCAATTTTGTTTTTTTTTGTTTTTTGTTTTGTTTTTTTTTTTTTTTTGTGCTGATGTCAACTGCATCCTATCTGAGAGAAAATAAAACTGACATATGTAATTTCTTTGGTAATTTGGGACTGAATACCTAACAAACCCTTCCCCACAGCATGGGCAGTTTCCTTCCATATGTGCTATTCCCTCCTCTGATTCTATTTTCTTCCTCATTTCTTGACATGCCTCAAGCTCTGATAGGCCTTTTTTTTGTGCAGCAAGGTTTATTTAAAACAACAACAACAACAACAAAAAAAGAACTAGTTTAGCAAGTGAAGTACCCTGTTTCAGCAAATGTCTTAGGCATATATCTCAATCTGAATAACTACATCAGGTTGGATAAATTTTTTTCCTTATTTAATTTCAGAGGTACAAGGTAGATGGTTGAGTAAGGGTTGCAAAATATGAATAGATTGAAGAAGGGGTTCATTTCATGTGGTTTAATGGGTCTTGTGGGTGTAAGTGTGCTCTAGTTAATTACATATGCTAGGAAGCTGAGAGCCAGTACTCCTGAGTGCAATTCTGTTGGGTATTGACCAATCAGAAGGTGTGTCAATGGATATAGGAAGTTAGGGCATGACTTGTTTGCATTTCTTCATCATTTGTCCTTCGACCGACAGTAAAAATATTGAACCTTGTCAACAAGTATGTGGAATGCCTTGTGCTCGAATTCAGTATCTTAGTTACAAGGACGACTGGACGAGTAAGCAGGTCCAAGCAAGATTGGCAGAAAGTAGCATACTTGTGGGTCGCACTTGTTTATAGGATGTTAGGCTCCAAGTTATGCCATGTATACCCATGACCCTTTCCAGTACTTCTTAGTGTAAGTGCTTTTTTTTTAGTGTTCGTTAACATATGTTGGCAATTATTCTCTCCGTATCCAGTGCCACAGTGCCACTATAGTCCAGACGTTCTTTTCGTTGTTGCTACTAAAATGATGAAAATGGCAGAGTGCATAACTATAGCAGAGAAGGTTACTATTTGTTTGTTTGTCAAAAAGGCCTGTATCTATATTTATCATTTAGCATCTAAACTCCTGCTCTCTAGTTTGTTTAGGGGTTCCTTCGTAACTTGCATATGCTTTTTATATTTCCACAAAGTGTTTTTTCCATGAAGTTGTCTTTGTTATTCAGGATGGGAACGAGGTGTTTTTCAGGATCAAGCGCAGTACTCAGCTACGGAAGCTCATGAATGCATACTGTGACCGACAATCAGTGGATTTCAATTCCATTGCTTTCCTGTTTGATGGCCGTAGGCTGCGTGCAGAGCAGACCCCAGATGAAGTAAATTTTTGAATTTCTTGCATTACAAATATGAAAATATAATCAAATTTCCTTTTAGATTTTACATCTTGATATTTCTTCCTTTGATATCTTTCAGCTTGAAATGGAGGATGGGGATGAAATTGATGCTATGCTGCACCAAACAGGTGGTGGTATGGAAATTGTGGATATCTTTTAGTTTCCTGATGGCGTTTGTGAACCTTTCAAAGCAACTAGCAGACACAGTATTTGGTTTGTCTTATAGTTTAGACCATGGACGTGTGTGTTATCTGATTATGAACTTTTAAGAATCATTTTGTGTTTTTGAGGTGGAATCCTTGTTGGAATTTATATGCTTTTCCCTTATTGTTGGACGGTTGGATATTTCATGTTGCTGTTGAACTTGTGATCATACTGGATATAGGTATATGCATTCCTGATAATTACTTGCCAATAGTATACATGGAAATCTATTAAGCACCGGTATGCCTTTTTCATGTCTGTACCAGCACCAGGTACGTTTCCGGTGCTGGTACATTTCCGGTGCGGCAAAATACGCACCGCCGGCGCACCCCCCCCCCCTTTTTTTTTTGTTCCAATGTTCGGGTATGTCTTTGATACGGCTTGGGTGTGGCTGGGTGCGGCTAGGGTATTGGTAGCAGCAATTTTGGTAAATTAGATGGAAAAAAAGAAAACTCACTGTGTAAACAGAGGCTTACTATTATTATTATTATCACTTGATTATCAAGACTTATTATTTTGATTTCTTCTACTTATTTAGACTGCTAGTTTATTTCTTTTCGTTAATTATAAGTATTTGTTTGTTTTTTATGATGATACTTATAAATTTAGTTGAGATTTGAGAACTTAATTTTATTAATATTCGAATATTATATATATGATTCAGTTTTTTCATATATTTTTGTTAATATTGAAATATTATATATATTCAAATATTAATAAAAATATAAAATATATAGACGTATCCGTATCATGGTTTTTTAATTTTTGCCGTATTGGCATATCCGTACCACAAAGTATCCATACCGCATACCGGTATCTATGCTTCCTAGATCGAAATTGCTGCAGTATCCTATAGAAAATTAGGTGTTTGGGCACATGATGTCATTGATTTGGTATCAGTAGTTATATCCTGTGAATTCTAGGTTAAGATGAATACCGCTTGTGCATGTTTAGGACTTTAAGGCTTGATTGCTTTGGACTGCTTATTGTCATGCTGATTGATGGAATAACAAGCATGTAGATAGTAATTGATTAGGAGTTGGTTGCATACGGACAATTTGTATGAAACATGACTAACAATGTACTCACATGAAGCGTTGCTGACAGAGTGAGAAATAAGTACTTCATAAATGTTTCACTGACAACCTAAATTCTAAGAGAGCGAAAAGAAAAAACGAGGCTAAAATCATGCAGTAAAACGAGCTGACATAGTATACATAACCACCTAGGAATCCTACAGCAAATGTCTCCATCAATGGGTGAATTAGGACAAAATGCTGGAATCTAATGAGAACCTTCTCTATGATGCGTAATGTGACATGGGTGTAACATAAGGTTGTTCTATTATGACTTAGGTGGTACAGATACAAAATACAGAAACATCTCATTCATCTGACCCTTCCTAGACTTTGCAATAGCAGGTCTTATGCATCAAGATACCCTTACACTGTGAATTGTAAGGTATGCTGAAGTTAATGAGACGGTTTAACACTGGCAGGAACTATAATTTGGTTCACAATTTGCTAAGATTGTGGGTACAGAGAAAAATGGTTGAATCATATAAGCTAATTACTTAGAAGAATATAGAACTAGGTGGTAAGCCAGTTCTTGGAAGCTACACTACATGATTTTTCAACTGAATCATTTCCATTCTCACTGCTAGTTGATGTTCATAATTCTTCGGCAAATGAAATTTTCTTACTCCTATTTGTGTTTCTTCCTCAGACATGCTTTTCATGAAATACATACTAATTTAACTTTAATTACCAAATTCATGAAGCAGGTGTGCTACATTAGAAAGATCTATAAAAAGAGTTTACCAAGTTGCTGTACTAGTATTTATGTCTTTAGTTTGCCAAAAGATGATCATGCAATTTGGATGGCCTGAATGTGAATCATTTCTATTTTCATAAGCAATCTGTGCAGCAAGCATGGGGCAAGCTCTGTCATGGAAGAGGTAACAGATGTGTTGGGATAAGATGCCATGCCGTTAAATAAATTTGAAGAAATTGTGGTTTTTTGCCCAATTTTCCTGATCTTTGTAATGCCAAAAAGATACTAAAGAGTTGCAGTACCGTGAATCCGCTTCGTCCTCCGTTTTGTCGTCAGTATCTTCTTCTTCTTTATTCAAAGGTGAATCATGATGCATGATTTTGAATCGCAAGAAGTTATGGAGCTTATTATCATATTTAACCACCAGCCTTCTTCATTCACGATATGTTGAGCTATACAGAATTTCTGGTCTAATTACTGTCATGCACTTTTTTCTCAAGTCTCAATGGCAATCTGTCACATTACACATAAAAAGCATCTCTCTACTTCCCCTGCCTAGCTTAACTCTATTAAAAGCCTTCCTCTCCATTCTTCAATATAGTTGGTTAGGTAATGAAATGGTCACTCTACAGCTCTTGTTGGCCGTCAGTTTTGATGGACCTAATTTCCATATCTGTTCCTAATTTATCGAAGCTGCTTGCTATAGTTCCGTTTTTATTTTTAGGGAGCATGGTCGGAAAACAAATCATCTAAAATTCAGAACAGCCTTCAAACTTTTAAAGAGGGCCTCACATCTGTCTCCAGTTTTTGACAGATTTCTAATATATGAGGTCATGGATTCTGTATAACTGGTGATGAGTTTACCTCAGATTATGGCATTGGGAATTGGCTTATAACTGGTGACTGAGGTTACCTTGAGATTGTTTGCCCTACATTGTTGCGGTTACTATAACACAATTCATAGTTGAGGCACTGCAAAAGACCATTAAGTTTATTGCCAGGTCCAACTCTGGTTCATGTCTCTTTTCTTTTCTTTTCTTGTTTGCTGTTGTTTCTTTGTTAGTATGTAATATCAGGGTAAACAACATGTAGCTGAATGTTGGGTGGAAAAACACGAAAGCTGAAATGCTTGGTTATTTCTAACCTAATTATGGGGCAGAAACCAATTTATCACTTCTTAAGATAATAGGGCAGCTTGATACCTGGTGTTTCAATATTCATCCAGTTACGCTGCTTATTTATAATCTTCTGTATGTTATGCTCACGTTATGATGATGGAAAGGGCTCTGCCATACTCTACTTCAGTGGAATATTTAGGCTTCAATTTTAGCATCCAAATTTGCCTTTTTTCTTTTTTAGCTGTAATCTCACCATGTTTGGGTAGTTATTATTCAGTTGAGGACCTCCATCATGCTTTCATGAACCAAAATCATCTGGGGTGCCCCTATCCATTAGCAATGAGGTTTACAGGCTTGCAGCAAGTAATAACATCAATAAAAATTGGAGAAAAGGGCTTCCAAGTACCCAAGCTTTGCCAAGTTCTACATTCAATACAATAGGAATATGCAATCATGATTCTGAGAACATCTTTTTTTGTTCTAACAATTAAAATTTTCATATTATTCCTTCTCATTCACTGGATAATAATTGGTAATATTTATTTTCTGCAACATACTGATAGCAAACAGCAGGAAATACAATAATTAAGCATTCACCATGGTGATGTTAAGCAACTAGAAACTGCCATGTTAAAAGCTTGTTGCAAGTTTAACACAACCCTTTACAGGACAGATCAAAATTCCTTCTTCACGTTTTCAGAAATGGTACAACCATTGAGCTGAGGAATAGTTCTGCTACAGAAAAGGCACTAATTTTGGAAGTGAAGTAATTTCTATGAAAAAAAAAAAAAAATCACAGAATCACAGCAATGCTGCCAATCCGATTCCAACCCTCATGGAGTGCTTCAGAAACTTCTCAGCACATTTGCTGAAACATATCTGTTCCTGATCGAGAGAGTTGCCTGGATGGGATCCATACAATCTGAGAAACATCTCTTTACCAGTGAAGTGTACATCTTAGACTGCACGAAATGAGTTACCGGCTAGCTATCCTTTCGACGTCCAACCAGCAGTAATCGGTAGTTAGCGAAATTTTTTGTGCACCGCGGGCGGTGCAGAGCCGCAAGAACTGCATACACTATTCATGGTGCAGAACCACGTGACTGGCTCATGCATCGGATCGAAGGCTCATGCATTGGGATCGAAAAAAAAAAAAAATTTTTGGGCACCATGCATCGGCCCATACGTGAGTCAATCATTATGGATGGTGCGTGCGTTCTACACCGTCTTCAGTGCACAAAGAATTTCTTTTCGTAGTTATCATGTGCGCTAGCAGAAGGCCTCAGCCCAATTTGTTAGAGGGAAGGGTCAAGTTGTTCATCTAAGTATTTTCAGATGCCAGTAGTGCAGCATGTGGGAAACAAATTATGCTACCAAGTGGTTGGCAAGCCATGCTTCAAAACCACCTTCTGTTTATTCTTGTGCCATGCTGACTTATATAAGTGGCTCCATATATTGACCTAGTCAAAATGGAGTTGCAATTGTCACTGTGCTAGATTGAATGATTTCCACTCACCCAACCCATAGTTATGAATCCCAGATCCATCCAAAGTTTTAAATCTCATGGAACTATCTCAATTTTTTCGTGGAATGAAATGCACTACTGTTCTGATACTTGTGATAGAGGATATCCCAAGATATGGTGATTGGAACGTAGAGATGATGGTGAGCTGGTCCTATCTCAATACATGGGATGGTACTCCATCTTAATATCCCGTAAGACATTTTGTCAAAAACCTAAATCCTTGGATCCATTAGAACTAATTACCAGCTCTAGAATCCTACAATTAAGGGCCGTTTAGTTGGAGGTAATCTAATATGGAAAAATGATTCTCAGGTTAGATTACCATGTTTAGTATGAAAAAAGAAAGAAAGAGATAGTAAAAAAGTTGATGAACCCCATATTTATTTTCTGAAGAGAGAAGGTAAAATAAATATCATTGAGGGATTGGTATTTGATAAATTTTCTAATGACGATAATCCATACTTGATAAAAATATCCTCAATAAAGTTGCATATGTAATTATGAAATTTATTCTGATATCTTTCTAAATAAAAAACTTTTATAAAAAAAAATTAAGATAAAGATAATATTATGTAAAGGACTATGTGAGTATAACCATTACATAAAAATTAATTGAAGATGACAATATTATTCTAATATTAAAATTTAAAAATATATTTATAAATTTGATCATATTCCTATATAATTTTCTCTCCAACCAACGTAGTAATTTTTTTCCAACGTCATTTTTTGAAATAATTTTTCACTAATCAAATATAATAAAAATTATTTTCCTTCACAATCATTATTCTAGATAAATGATTCCTAAAATTTATTAGATTATAGAATAATCTGAAACACCCGAACCGAATGGACCCTTGGAGCCATTTAGAAGTTGGCGAGATGCTGATCAAAGTCTTAAGCATGTTTTATCCTTCAAAAACTTACCTCAATGATTCTAATTGAGCTTCGAATCCTAATTGTCTCATTACTAACGCCATATCATTCACAGATAAACTACATTGTATGCCCTTCCAATTATCATCGTTAATTCAGTGATCACTGCTCTTTCATACATTATATATGGTATTCTCACTGCTCACTGCCATTCTTTTACAGTTTCTTCTCTTGTGCCATCCTGAGGCCTGGATAACATTCACTTTACAGTGATTCAACAGACGAAGCTACCGGAACGTTGCTCCAATATCACTCCAAATAATCACAGATGAGCTTGTGCCAAGCTTGGTTTTTTACACAAAACAAACAACAAATTTTGCTAGAAAAAGCCAACAGATCCTCGCACAAAGTAATAAATCATAACTGAGAAACTTATATGTTGCATTCTAATTTGGAAATTACATGATTATGTATAGTTTACAGATAAAAGCTTGCTATAGATATTTCTGATGGTCGCACAAAAAGTAATACAGCCAACAGATAAGAAATGCTTTTTTCCAGACTGATGATCGATGATTGTAGATGCCACTCCTGGACCAAAAAGAATCCCAACATGATAACCCATGATCACGGATGTTAATGCACCCAAGTAAAACAAAGAAATTCCTATATGAATCGATAATAATTCATGTTCTACTTGCAGCCCTGATATCTGAAGTCTGAGATTGCAGTTAAGCAGGTAATTGAAGCTTGACATTGTTCTTCCAGCTGCAATTTACATGAAATTAGGAGTCAGTATGAAAACATTGCTTTCTATAGAAGATATTCAGAAAACAATAATTATTTACCTATTGAAGTAATAATAAAAGAAATCAGCATAAAGCAATGTCTGCACTAGTCCAGATATCCAAGCTGTGAACAATAAACAGTAATATGAGCATAAGAATTAATAATAAAAGAAGGAAACACTTCTACATGAGAAAGGACCAAAAGCCAATTAGAGGATCCATACTTATCCAATGAATATAGTGTGGCTCGGTGAAGTAGCGATAAATCCAGTTGAGGATATACAATGCTCTGTATGCACTGCATCAAAAAAGGCTCGATAGTTTAAGACCACTTTGTCTAGATGAACTAGATGACTGGCATTCCACTTTGTTTAGTGGACGAAATCATGCAATTATAAAGAGTACCCAAAAAGGAAAAAAAAAATCCAATGTGAAGAAAATTATAAGTTTGCAACATTTTTCTTTAAAAATTGTAGGAAGTGTGGGCAGGACATGTTCCTGGTGGAATTTCTAGTAGACATGATGTGGTAGTAAAATTACATGAAGCTGTAGAAAGAAAGGGATCGATTCTGCTAGTGGACATGCCTGGAGACATTACAAATCCATCAGTCAGATCTTCATAGCTGATCAAACAATCACTTCAGTTTTTATGTACTTAGGGCAAGCATCCAGCTTTTAAAGCGATAATAAAGCTACAATGGATTTCGGGCAAACCCAGATCATAAAAAGCTTCTCAGTGTCAATCTGATTTTCCCCTTTTTTACCCATTTTCTGAAGGATATGATGAGAGCAATGAATGAACAGGAACATGAAACTATTTTGTTTTAGACTTACATGCCAATGTCCAGGTAATTCATGTCAGAATTCCTAGCCAAAGATTCAGATATAATATCTCACTGAAAGACAGGTACAATTGTGAAAAATGACAAGATAAGCTAAATTTAGTAAAAATTTAGAACACCACACAAGCAGCATAAAATTTAAAATGTTGATATATGAAGGAAACAACCTGGTAAATTTGTGCATGAACTCTTCCTTTAAGTCTAGGATACAACAGCTTTTCCCCCTCTCTTAAACCAACTCTATAGCCTACAAAAATACCTAATAAAAGAAATTTTGATTCTTGTTTCCCATGTACAACGCAGAATACATGATCATCCAGAATCATGCATCTCTACATTGAAAAATCT
>NC_026001.2:85347948-85419212 GCF_000442705.2 Elaeis guineensis | reverse complement strand
AGTCTTACTAGGATTCTATCTTATGACTTGTTTTTAATTTGGTTTCCAAACCAAATCAAATCAAATTAGATCAACCCAATTAAAATAGGTCTTAACCCAATTAAAAATCTAATTTAATCAGATTAAATTAGATTTAAATCTGATTTAATTTTTTAATCGAATTAGAAATTAGATTGACCCAAGTCCTAGTTGAACTAGGACTAATTTTTTCTTGCACTTGGCTTATCCAATAAACCAATTGAACTTGATCCAATCAAGCCCAAACTAAATCTAATTAAATTATATTTAATTAAACTTAATCTCAGCCCATTGGCTTAATCAAATTAAGCCAATTAGCAATCAAATTGCTAATCGATCCTCCTGCAACACTTAAACTGGGTTAAATGTCAATCGTATTGATCATTTAACCCTAGAACGATTCTTAATCGTTGATCAACCATCCGATCGGATCATGAACTCTAATGTGTGTGACCTCATAGTTCGAACCTAAGTCGGTAGCATAGGAATAAATTTTATACCAATCGAAGTGACCATCTAGCAATGGTACCCGACGACCGGATAGTCGAATGTGTAGAACAACATCCTTAGAACCCATGCGGATATAGTTTTCATATAATTCATCCCCTTGACCAAAATTATCATAGGACACCCCAGAGTTCAACTGTCAACTCTGATCAGGTTGTCCACATTGTATTTCAAAATATCAAATCCATCTGATGGATTACCCTGGCCAAGGTTTTGCTAAATTGAAATACAGTGACTCATTCTTCTCCAACTCTTGGAGTGGTCAATCCCATCTCGATCACACTCTGACTTTGCAAGTACTTGACTGTGCCCAGAAGCCTTCCATCCCTAAATTAGAAATTCAGTTAGTCCAGTACCAAAGCACAGTGAGTTGCTTGCAAGTCACTGAGGCGATCTCAGGTCTAAGGACACTTATACCTATATCCCATCAGAGATATTCTCGACAGCAGAATGCTCTGGAGTTGGTCACGTTCAATGATGATGTACCCTTACATCTTACCTGTATGCCATACCAGTGTCTCACACTCCTTGGTTAAGAGGACAACCAACCCATATGGCCTACAGCGACCTATGCTCGATAGAAGCTGTCATCCTTATTAACAGCCTATCATTTGATGTGAACAGTTTTAAGGACTAATCAATAAATCTTCTCTTTATCGAACTTAAATAGTCCTAAGAACTTCATCATAACAATGGAGTTCATTAGAAGATGAAAGCTTATGATGAAGATGCCAAATATATTTTATTTATTAACAAATCAATTACAATACTTGGTTGCTCAACCGTCAACAGCTTGACGATTGGCTTTTGGGACACATTTCCCAACAACTCCCACTTGTCCTAAAGCCACTCGGCACAGTATCTAATACCCATCTTCGACTTGTGGTTGTCGAACTCCTTTATCGCCAGGGCTTTAGTGAAGGGGTCGGCCAGGTTTCATTTTCGTCGATCTTCTGAAGGTCGACGTCACCTTGATCCACGATCTCTCAGACCAGGTGGAAGCGGCGCAAGATGTGCTTCGTCCGCTGATGTGCTTTGGGTTCCTTCCACCTGAGCTATGGCACCAGTGCTGTCGTAGTAGAGCAGGACTGGACCATCGAGGGAGGGTGCTACTCCGAGCTTGTTGATGAATTTCTTCAGCCACACAGCTTCCTTCGCAGCATCCGATGCTGCGATGTACTCCGCTTCACAAACAGAGTCTGCCACAGTTTGCTGCTTGAAACTCTTCCAGTAGATGGCTCCACCATTCAGAGTTAAGATATAACCCGACACACTCCTGCTGTCATCATGGTCAGATTGGAAGCTGGAGTCTGTGAACCCCACAAGTTTCAGATCTGACTCGCCATAAACCAACCATTGTCCTTAGTATTTCTCAAATACTTAAGGATGGCTTTAACCACTTTCCAGTGGTTTTCTCCAGGATCAGATTGGTATCTACTCACTACTCCTAGTGAGTATGCCACATCTGATCTTGTACATGTCATGACGTACATGATAGATCCCATGGCTGAAGCATATGGAACTCTACTCATACGCTCTCTCTCTTTAGGAGTTGTCGGACAATCCTTCTTAGAGAGAGAAATTCCATGGCCTATCGGTAGATAGCCCTTCTTGAAATTCTCTATGCTGAACCTCTTCAGCACAGTATCTATGTACATGGACTGGGATAATCCAAGCATCCTTTTAGATCTATCCCTATAGATCTTCATCCCTAGGATGTAGGATGCTTCACCCAATCCTTCATGGAGAACTATGATGACAACCAAACTTTTATTCTCTGTAGTACGGAGATGTCATTTTCGATTAAGAGAATGTCATCCACGTACAAGACAAGGAATACCACAACTGGACCATTTGCCCATTTATAGATGCAGGGCTCTTCTTCATTCTTAATGAAGCCATACGTTTTGATCACCTTATCAAAATACATGTTCCAACTCCGAGAAGCTTGCTTCAGTCCATAAATGGATCTCTGGAGCTTGCACACCTTGGACTCATCTGTGGATGTAAATCCCTCAGGTTGTATCATATACACCTCTTCAGTCAGCTCTCCATTCAGGAAAGCTGTCTTTACATCCATCTACCAGATCTCATAATCTAGATGGGCAGCTATTGCAAGCATTATCCGAATGGATTTGAGCATTGCCACAGGAAAAAATATCTCGTCATAGTCAATACCATAACGTTGACGATACCCCTTGATGACCAGACGGGCTTTATAGGTCTCCACCTTTTCGTCTGCGCCCCTCTTCCTTTTGAAGACCCATTTACACCCAATGGGTTTAACCCCTTCAGGTGGGTCAACCAATGTCCATACATCGTTGACCTTCATGGACTCCATTTCGAATTTCATGGCTTCAAGCCATTTCTCAGAATCAAATCTCTGCATTGCATCCATATAGGTGATCGGATCCTCATTATTCTCATCAAGTTCGATGGGATCACCATCTCGGACCAAGAAACTGTAGTATCTGTCCGGCTGATGCGGTACTCTATCAGATCGCCTTAATGGTGTAGGTATATTGGGCTCCGAATCTGATCTAATCATATCCGACTCAGGTTCAGCTATTGGTGTCGGTCCTTCTACCGTTGAACTTCATCAAGTTCAACCTTAGAGGCAACGGTTCCTTCATCAAGGAACTTCTTTTCTAAAAAGATTGCATTAAGGCTGACGAACACCTTTTGTTCATCAGCATGGTAAAAAAAATATCCTTTTATCTCTTTGGGTACCCTATGAATGAGCATTTGTCAGACCTAGGTCCAAGTTTGTCTGTGACTAATCGTTTGACATAGGTCGGGCACCTCCAGACCCTAAGGTGTGAAAGTCTGGCTTACGTCCCGTCCATATCTCATATGGAATCTTAATTACGGACTTACTTGGAACCCTATTTAACAGATAACTGACCGATTCGAGTGCATATCCCCAGAAGGATATCGGCAAGCTAGCAAAATCCATTATGGATTAGACCATGTCTAACAAAGTCCGATTCCTCTTTCAGACACACCATTATGCTGTGGTGTTCCTGGAGGAGTCCATTGGGAGAGAATCTCATTCTCTCCTAGATATATGAGAAATTCACTAGAAAGGTATTCTCCTCCTCGATCAGATCGAAGAGTTTTACTACTCTTCTCAGTTTTTTTTCTACTTCACTTCAAAATCGTTTAAACATTTCAAATGAATCGACTTATGTTTCATCAGATAGATATATCCATATCGGGATAGGTCATCCGTGAAAGTTATGAAGTAGAAATATCCACCTCTAGTACTGGTTTTCATGGGCCCGCATACATCAGTATGTACTAGGCCCAAGAGCTCAGTAGCTCTCTCACCTTTTCCAGTAAAAGGTGACTTGTCATTTTACCAAGTAGACAGGACTCACAGGTTGGAAGTGATTCACAATCACTGACTTCGAGGATTTCCTCTTGAGTCAACCTGTTTATTCTGTTCTTGTTTATATGACCTAGCCTACAGTGCCATAAGTAGATATCTGACATACTATCTAATCTAGGGTGCTTGCCAGAAGAAAAGACTCTTATCGGGCATGATCTTTCTGGTCTGGCTCTGCACTGATGTCCTAGTCTGAACTTGCACCTTCTTCACTTTCTTCTTCTTGTTCTTCTTCCTTTCTTAAAAGGTCGAGAACCAGAAGATGAACCTCCCACTAAGTTCACCGACTCCTTGTGAAGTTGGTGATCCTTCTCAAAGTTCTGAAGCAACCCCAGTAACCCGTGGTAGTTCTCTTCAGACTTTGTCATTCTATAATGAGTGAGGAATGGGAGATAAGACTTGGGCAGCGAGTTAGTATTGCATCTTTCCCAAGCTGCTCATGCAAGAAAAAGCCGAGCTTGCTCAATCGTTCCATCAGCTCGATCATGTACAATACATGATCAGTGACAGAGGCACTATCCCGCATTTTGGCGTTGAAGATGACACTACTAGTTTTGTGCCTCTCTACGTCATCGGGTGTGCCAAAGGCATCCTCCAACACTTGAAGCATGTCCTTTGACTGAGCCGTCTCGAATCTACGACTGAACTCGTCGCTCATGGCAGCCAGCATGATACAGCGCACCATGGTCCGATCACTGAGCCACTTCTGGTAAGTGTCTGTGACTGTTCCACAAGCATTGACAACTGACTCCTCAAGTGTAGGATCCATTATCACATATAGGATCCGTTCATGCTCTAAGACTATTTCAACTTTCGGTACCAGCTACCGAAGTTGGGTCCCACCAACTTATCATTGTCCAACAATGATCGGAGCGATAGGGAAGTGGCCATATTTGCACAAAGGAGAACCATAACCTAATTAGTAATTGATTCATTAAACCTAAAGATTTAACTTTAATCAAAAGATTTCTCTCACTATTTTATTCGAATTGGTAGCCTCTACCTCCAATTCGAGGAATTACCTAATTTCTTAGCGGGTACTAGAATCCACTTAGACTGCACATAAGCCCAACTTTGGTTGGTCAACCCTGTACATCTAAGGGTAGGTTCATAACCAATTGTTTCTCTAAACAATTTCTAGTAGTTTTAATTTTGCCCCAGAAATCCTAATCAGTAGGCTTTGGCCTCCACTGTAGGGATCCGGTTAGGTCCAACCATTAACATGATCATACTTGGTGTATCTAACCAACGAATGATTAAGTCCAACTTTGGTTGGCTCACCTAACCACCATTAGAGAGATACTTCCAAGTCATCAAATGATGAGTGATAATTCCATTAGTCAACAAGCACCAGGCCTTTGGGTCTGTAATGATTATTGAGTTAATGGACTCATTATCAAACACCTTAATGGGAGGCTATGACTCAGTTATCTCTATAACTTTGTCATTTTAAGGACCTAATAATTTTAGAGGATTTAAATAATTTAGAGGATGAGGTCAGATGAACCAGCTTATCATGATCCTCCCACTGGCTTCACCAAGTCAGCTTAAGGGAGATCATTAAAAGGGCTGGTCTAGGAGCACCTAAATCAGTCACACTAATTTACCTAGCTGACATGGGTCAGCTCGAATAGTCAAGTGATCCGATCAAAACATAATTTCACCAAGAGGCCAGGTAAGTTCGATCAGTGGGAGGATCTGCCAAAGCTTGCCTTAGACACCATCAGAAATGGCCAGGTAAGCGGGCCCCCAATTAAAAACCACCGATCTGGTTTACCTTAGACACCAACTGGTTTAATTAGTTTCGATTAGATCAACCTAACAGTTCGTGTTAGACCGCTTAGCCAAGAATCAAGTCCATTTGGTTTACGTTAAAGACATGGACTTGACCAATTACAACTATTGTAATTGATCTAGAGAATCTTTGACCTAATCTAAGACAACAATTGATTAGATTTAGTCAATTCTCTAATTAAGTCTATCTTTAATCTAACCATAGGTCTAACCCAATTAATGGACCTAATTCCCACTAACCCATTAATCCAATGTGTTATGATTTGTGTCTTAGGTTCTTCAATTCACAATCCTAGAACCTAATCAAACAACTTCTTAATTCTTAATTAAGTTTTGGGCTGAGGGTTGGGTTTGGCTTTTCAAAAAATAATTTTTATATATGTAAAATAATTTTATAATATGATTCTACCAATCATATTGCATGTTTGATTCATAATCAAGATACAAGTGAAATAAACATGAAACTACTTTAGATCTAATCTAAACAGGTTCATGTAATTGAAACAATTTCAACTTTAAACAATTTTTTTGCACAAAAATTATCAACAAAGAGATTTTATTTCAGATTTAAACATCTTTTAAATCTAATAAATTATAAATTTAATCTAGATCATATCTAATAAATTTATGATTAAAGATAGATCTACACAAACTAGGACAACCTTTGCACTGTAAGGGGTAAACCTTACAGCAGGACAACCTTGTAGTTTGTGATTGATCTAAAATTTTAATTTCAGATTTAATAATCAGATTATAAATTAGATCTAATCTAAGAAATAATCTAAGCATGTATAAATAATCATGTAATAAAGAACCTAGGCTCTGATACCAATTGTAGGAACCAGATCTAGGGTTTCAGGGTTAGATCTTGAAATCTTTTCAAGATCATACAGCGGAAGATTAAAATAAATCAAAATTTATTTTCTAAAATCAAAGAATCCCTAGATCTAAGATTCTATTACATGATTATTATATAGTATTAAATCAAAAATTAAAATATATAAATATAGCATGAACCACATGTTGATCATATCAACATGTTTCTATACTACATCTAATATATGTATTAAACAATAGATCAGATCTATTACCTTGCAAGTTAGATGCTTTAACCTCACTGATCCGAGCTTAAGGATGATGTTGCAAGCCGCACACGCATCCGACCTCTAGGAGTCATCCACACGAGCCCACGAATCTCGATCAGAAGTCCTGCTTTAGGAAATCAGCACAGTATGCTAGTACTGCGCTGATCCTTCTTTGATGGTTGATCAAGTGCCTCCTTCTTCTTGATTTGGACTCTTCCAAAGATGAAAAGTAGAAGGAGGAGTTTTAGATCTGAGATGCTCTTAGGAAACTCAAGATGGAGGGAGAAAAGATATGAAAACAAAAACCCTAGAAGAAGACCCTCTTCTTCTTCACGTTTTTCTCTCTAGACACCCTAACTTGCATCTTTTATATCTCCATAACCCAAAGGTCTTTCTCTCTGATTTTTGGATGTCATAAAGGTCTCTCAAATCTATAATTTCTCCTAAAATTTCATGAAGAAACTCATCTTATATAGAGAGATATGATAGAGTCCTTGTTTAGGTCAAACACCTAGTCAAGGCTTATCCAAACATGGCAAGTTAAGGGACGCCCAACTCTTGAGCACCTCCTTCATATTTTCATGCATGGATCACCAGCAAAGGGTGCACAATGTATACCCTAAAAGTTATAAAAATTCCAAAAAAAAATTGAATAAATTCGATGAAAAATTGAAAGAGTTTTGGATTTCTAAAACTCTATCTCATAGAATTCAAAATCCAAACTTATTCCTTTTAGATTTGATCCAAACCATCTTCCATGTAAGAAAGAAGAGAGGAGACCTTTTGTGAACGTGGGAGAGATCTGGGAGAGGGCTTTTGTCACACAAAATAAGTGGAGATTGGCGTTGAATAAGAGAGAGGGCGTGGAGAAGGCTTATGTGGTGCAAGGTGGAGTCCTAGTCTTACTAGGATTCTGTCTTATGACTTGTTTTAATTTGGTTTTCCAAATCAAATCAAATCAAAATTAGATCAACCTAATTAAAATAGGTCTTAACTCAATTAAAAATCTAATTTAATCATATTAAATTAGATTTAAATCTGATTTAATTTTCTAATAAAATTAAAAATTAGATTGACCCAAGTCCTAGTTGAACTAGGACTAGTTTTTCCTTGCACTTGGCTTATCCAATAAACCAATTGGACTTGATCCAATCAAGCCCAAACTAAATCTAATTAAATTATATTTAATTAAACTTAATCTCAGTCCATTGGCTTAATCAAATTAAGCCAATTAGCAATAAAATTGCTAATCGATCCTCCTGCAACACTTAAACTGGGTTAAATGTCAATCGTATTGATCATTTAACCCTAGAACGATTCTTAATCGTTGATCAACCATCCGATCGGATCATGAACTCTAATGTGTGTGACCTCATAGGTCCGAACCTAAGCGATAGTATAGGAATAAATTTCTATACCAATCGAAGTGACCATCTAGCAATGGTACCCGACGATCGGATAGGTCGAATGTGTAGAACAACATCCTTAGAACCCATGCGGATATAGTTTTCATATAATTCATACCCTTGACCAAAATGATCATAGGACACCCCAGAGTTCAACTGTCAACTCTGATCAGGTTGTCCACATTGTATTTCAAAATATCATATCCATCTGATGGATTACCCTGGCCAAGGTTTTGCTAAATTGAAATACAGCGACTCATTCTTCTCCAACTCTTGGAGTGGTCAATCCCATCTCGATCACACTCTGACTTCGTAAGTACTTGACTGTACCCAGAAGCCTTCCGTCTCTGAATTAGAAATTCAGTTAGTCTAGTACCAAAGCACAGTGAGTTACTTGCAAGTCACTGAGGCGATCTCAGGTCTGAGGGATACTTATACCTATATCCCATCAGAGACATTCTCGACAGCAGAATGCTCTGGAGTTGGTCATGTTCAATGATGATGTACCCTTACATCTTATCTGTATGCCATACCAGTGTCTCCACACTCCTTGGTTAAGAGGACAACCAACCCATATGGCCTACAGCAACCTATGCTCGATAGAAGCTGTCGTCCTTATTAACAGCCTATCATTTGGTCGTGAACAGTTTTAAGGACTAATCAATAAATCTTCTCTTTATCGAACTTAAATAGTCCTAAGGACTTCATCATAACAACGGAGTTCATTAGAAGATGAAAGCTTATGATGAAGATGCCAAATATATTTTATTTATTAACAAATCAATTACAATACTTGGTTGCTCAACCGTCAACAGCTTGATGATTGACTTTTTGGGACACATTTCCCAACACAGGTAACATAGATGCTTCTTAGTCAAGAACATGGGTGAGTTTTTTAGAGCTGAGAACTATTCTTAGATTTTGGAGTCAGTCTTTGTAATTGGTGCCGATCAATCTATTGGTATCCAAGACACGGGCTAAAAAGTTGAAACTCAATATGGTTATCTGTAGAGAGAATAATTTTTAGTTGGATATTTATACTTATAAGATTATTTATTCTAAAGATTTTAAAAATAAATAAAGGCTTTCACTATTTTTTTGAATCTCTTACACTTCTCGGATGGAGAAATAAAAATCTATATGCGATTGATTTCAAGTGGGTACTACTGTCCTATTAGTCTATATACACCTCACCTAATAGTTATTGGTGAGTACAAACCAATGAGTGGATAACACTTTATCCATTGCTTTACTAAGCAAGATGCAGTAGGCTTGGTCTCTAAGTCTTGTGGCCTCACCTAATAGTTATTAGAACATTTCTTAGTTAAGTTAGACCCATCATTCACCAGCAGATGCAAAGTCATTATTGGGACCCTCACCTAATAGTTATTGGGTCCAACCCTATCTCTATCCCTGGATATTAAATATCAATAGAGTGGTTATACCTTTTTAATGCAACCAAACCACTGTAATCAGTCGAGAACGATCAACGTCAGAAAGACATCCGCATCTCTATAATGATAGAAGACCTCTAGATTTAATATTTAGTGAGGAGATTTAGTTTTAGATCTCTTCTAAATTAACAGATCTGACATTCGACTGATTAAATTAGGTCAGCACATCAATATGTCTAGCCATCCTAGTCGGTATGGGTGAACTTGAGTCAATAATTAACCTAACATGAAACTGAATCTCCCAAGATGGCTAGGTAAGTTAAGATGCGTGGAGGTCTCCTTATTGCTTTCCTTAGATATCAATCAAAATTGGCTAGATTAGACAATAAAATCAATTAAATAATTACTATCTAAATACTTACCTTAGACACCAAATTGGTCGATTAGAATCGATCAGGTTAACCTATTAAAATGGGCCAAAACTGTTGGAATTTGGGGTTTGATGCATGCATATGTGTTTCAAAACTTTATTTTTTAAATACTGCAATGGAGAATAAGATTAAAATATTTTTAATTTAAATTATACATGCATAAAAATATAAAATCACATGGATCTATCTCATATACTGAAATTGATATATGCTGAAATTCAGATTGTGATCAAATCACATACTTGTTTCATAATCTTTTTCTTCAAATCTGGATCTAAAAGAGAAGAGATTCTCTCTTAGCCGCACAAACATCCAACCTCTATGAGTATTTACTCAGGATCAGTCTGGAATAGTCTTCTATAATCTAAATTTTGGTTCTCCCAAAATTCAGCCTGCTGAATCTGAATGAAGCCTAGATTGCGATCAACGCTTGATCTTCCTCTTTGATCTTCTTCTTCTCCTCTTTTTTAGAGTTTCTCCTTGCTTTGTGCTACTACAAAATACCAGCAACTAGTAAATTATAGGATGCCCAACACCTTGGGCATGAAACTCCTTGGGACTCGCATCCCAAAGGATGGGCGTGTAGAACGCCCAAGAGAAGAGAAAGGGAGAGGAAGAGAGGGCATGGGGAGAGCCTTTGGACGTGAGGGGCTGCTGGTTTGAATGCTCTAGGAATGTTAGAAGAGGTCCCTTTAAATAGGCACAAGGATGAATCCTATTCAATCACATAATACAAGTCCTATTTGCATTGGATTTCCTATTAACTTAAGTTATCCAACTTAATTTAGGAGACCTTTTAGGTGCCAACAATTGAGGCCTTTGCACCCATAATTAGACACCCCAAAATACACACAAGAGACATCCCATAAGAGAACCAAAAGCTCTCTAATCAATGGACATGTCCAACTTGATCAAATCAAGGTGGCATCCAAAAATAACTATCAAGAAAATTAATTAGAGATTGCACCCTTAATTAATATGATCCATAACCTGAGACACTCAATAATTAGAGTCTTATAAATCTTATTCATGTAGGTTATTAGCAGTTAATTAAGTTAGAATTATCTTATCAAATAAGTAATTCCAATGAAAAGAAGAATTAGGTCCAACCATGTGTTAGCAAGATTATCATGAATCCAATAGATTTTTCTAAACTCAATTGACACTTCATAAGCTTAATTACTTATTTCAGACCTAATCTCTTTGTTGTGTGACCTCATAGGTTCAATTCTATATGGTAGTGAGATATATAATGATCTCTATCATTATATCATTAAAATTCTTTTCAATGGATAGGAACAATTCCAATCTAACTCAGCAAGAATTGTCGATCCAGAACGATTCTAGTGAGCTCTCATAATCTATCAGTGACACCTAGAAGTATGTAGTGGCAACCCAGTAGAACTGAAATGAACTTCTAGATGTAGTTAACATGTGATTCAGTCCCTTTATCTTGAGTCCCGACTAGATGGCAGGTCATGGATAAATCGTCAAACCTCAACATTAGTCATATGATAGATTTGATTAGTTTAAGTCCAGTTATGACTTCTATGAAAATTTTTTTTTATCAATCAGACTACTATGGCCATAGATTCTTGGACTTAACTTTTTAAATCTCATAGAACTACTCCTCTCTATCAAGGTCGATAGATCTTGTCTTGATGCGCACCCCACTCCTATAGTGGATCAATTGTCGCCAACATCCACTACAAGGGCTCATTGAGATCCATATGTATGTGTCAGTCAAACTTCAGCAACCTCATTATGAGTAGCAGTACTATCTCAAACTAAAGAATCAGTTATATAACTATAGCATCGAGACAACCACCGATGATTGAATAGAAATCCAAGTGATCTCTCATATGGTCACACTCAATACTAGTTATTCTCTAACAACTATCTGCACTTGTCATCCTGTATCTCCACACAGTAGACCAAAGACTCATCTATCCCAAAAAAAGTGATTTATGCATCAGTCTATTTAGATCTATCACCGTCCTCATGATGATCCTATGACCGAAAGTATTGAGGAATTAAATACATGTCTCTAATTCTCAATACTTTGAGAATATGTATTGATACTAATTTTATGGATGATTCAAGGACACATCATATTTGAATGAAAAAGAAATAGTCCTTTTATTAATCATATCAATATATTAAGTATAAAATTATGTCCTAGAATTATTACAATACGTCAGCTATATTGGCTTCTCGGACAAATGTCTAACATGAACCACTGAGCCAAATTTAGTCTTGAGTCAATCAGCTCACATCAAAATATGAATTGATGTGATCAACTATAAATAAACTCGACTTTGAGCCCCTTTGATCTAATTCTAATCAGTCATCAATTAGATTCAATCAATTGCTCAAAATCGACAACAGGTTCTAGTCTGATCTAATCAATTAGACCCTAATTGTAGTTTGATCACTAGACGTAATTTGTTCAACCCATGTCCACATGCAATAACATAATTTTAGATTTAAAAATAATTTTTAGATTATGTTTCATTGCATGCATTAGTGGCTTATGATCTTGAAACTATTTCAGATCTAAACCTAATATCATATATCATATATATGCAGTTTCAGATCTAAATTAAACATGCATCACATATACATTAAATTTTAGATCTAAAATTAAAATTATATATATCAAATATATATAATATTAGATCTAAAATAATGATTAAAATATTTTAAAAATATTTTTTTTAAAATTGATTCACATCAAACTAGGACAACCTTTACAATATAGGAGGTAAACCTTATATCAGGACAATCTTATATCAGTTTGATGTAAATTTTTAATCATACTAATTTTAGATCTAAATTTAAAATCAAACATATCATATATGCTAATTTTTAAATCTAAAAGATTTAATTTAATTACTTTAAAAATAATTTTTAAAATCGATCAAACTTGTGCTAGGACAACCTTTGCAATATAGGGGGTAAATCCTATATCAGGATAGACTTATATCAGCATAAAATCAATTTTAAATCACTAAAACTTTTAGATCTAATAGAAAAATTAGATCATAAGTATTTTCAAAAATCAGTGGCTCTGATACCACTATTAGAAAATCGGATAGGCAGCATGTGTATATTTCAAAAACTCTTTTTGATTACAGTGGAAAACAAACGGGTTAAATCCTTTAACCCCACATGCATAAGATCAAATCTAATCCTATCCAAAGCCCATGAAAAAAATATATATAATCTAGAATTTAAAATAAATATGAGATCAAATCTCGATATCTTAGTATGGGTAGATATTCACCACTATCGATGATCACGGATTCGTAGATGCTCAGCTGCCCACGTGTTCGGCCTCTACGGATATCCATCAGGATCAATCTCGAACTGATCTCCTCATAGTAGATTCTTCTTCTTCAAATAAAATTTCAACCTTGAGAATCTTGATTAACTCCTTGATCTGGACTATGAGATCAACTCCTTGATCTGCAGCCTTTTCTCTATGTTTCTCGCTGTAGATTGATAGCACCTCTACTCTTGACGTGTGGAAGATGGGATGTCCAACCCCTTGGGCATGTGAAGGAGAAGAGAAAGGAGAGGAGGTGTGGAGAAGGAAGAGAGAGACTTTTTGGTTTGACAAAATTCTTCTAGTTAGAAATTCTAGAGATATTCTCTTAAATAGACTCTACTTTGACTCAAAAGAGGAATCCAATTATCTTAAAAAGTTATATCCTTATCTCATAAGAATACATTACCTTTTTAATCTGATTTTTTTTAATAAAACCAGATATAATTGGTATATTATCATCTCTTTTAGGCAAGTACATGGGGCACCCCAATTTGATTGGGCGCCTCATGTTATGAATAGCAGGTAGATGGGGCGCCAACATTTGGCGCCCCTTAGGGTTTCTTGGTCCATAAGAGGTGGCATGGCCAGTCTCTCTCTCTCCTCCACACCATGCCACATAAGAGAGTGGGCCCCTCATGCAATATCCCTGAGATTTGGCACCCCAAGTCCTACCAAAAATGAAGGAAGGCACCAACTCTTCTTCTCATTTATTCCACACACCACTTAGAGATAATTAGGAGATAATGTAGAGATAATGTTAGGATAATTATGTCAACTAATTGATTTAATCAAATCCTCTTAGGCCCACAATTAAGAGTCTAATTAAATCCAAATAGATTTAGACCAGGTTCGAGGCTATGGATTTTTCGAGGCTATGGATTTGATCAAATCAAAGTTTCAAGAAAAATTAAGTTTAACCATGTCCTAGCATGATTTAATTAAACCCAATAGGATTTCAATAAATCCTAACCTAATTAGAACTTCATAAGTTCAATTGATAAATTCGAGATTAAATCTCTTAATGTGTGATCCCATAGGTTTCATTCTATCTAGTAGTGAGATATATTGTGATCTCCATCATAATATCATCAAAAATTTTTTTTCATAGATTGAAATATTTTTATTTCTATCCTTCGAGGGTCATCGATCATCAAGACAATATCCGATAAGTCTCACAATCCACCAATGATACGTAGCAGTATGTAGTGGCAATCTAGTAGAATAAAAGTACAAATCTCTGGATACAGTTATCATATGATTCAGTCCTTCTATCGTAAGTCCCAACTTGACAGAGGTCATGGAGAACTTGTCAGACCCCATTATCAGTCATATGCAAGATTGACTCGACTCAAGTTCATTTATGAATTTTATGAAATTTTTTTTTAGTATTCACACTTGTTTTGGTCAAAAATTTTCTGAACTCAGTCTCACAAATCACATAGGACTTCTTCTTTTCTATCAAGATCGATAGATTTCATCTAGGTGCATCCTACTCCAAACAGTGAAACGAAACCTAATGAAGCCAACATATACAGCAAAGATCCGAATGGCTAGAAACTAAAAGAATGTGTAGTCAAACCCAGTAGCTTCACTGTGAATAGCCAATGATACTGCAGGTCAAAGGATCACTCACACCACTACAGCATCGAGAAAATCACTGAAGAGTGAGTAGACATCCATGTGGTTCTCGTATTGATCACGCACAATGCAAGTTATTCTCTAACAACCATTCGCACCCTCATCCCAGTGTCCCTGCACTGCAGATCCGATACTCATCTGCTCATAAGGAAGATGAACCATGCACCGATCTCAAATGGATTGATCACTGTTCTCTGTGATGATCTTTTGATCGAAAGTATTTAGAAATTAAACACTAATTAATGTATGTCTTAAATTTTTAACACTTTAAGAATATATAAAAATCATCTTTATTAATTTTTAGGATAAATCATGGACACATAAACATGATTGGAATGAAAAAGCCCTTTATTGATAATAAAAAGATTACAAGTACAAGTTTAAGCCCTAGAATTACATAATGTGTCAGCCAATAATTGACTTCTAGGGCACAAATCTAACACAACCTACCCAAGTGGAGATCCAGCCTGAGCTTCTAGTAGGGCTGGACGCTCGAGATAATTTGATCGAGGAATGTGCCCAGCCAACGGAGGACCTCCTGGATGTTCTTTTGAGGAAGGAGGATCTCAACTGGACGATCAAGATCGGCTCACACCTGGATGAGGTAATCAAAAGCTGACTAATTTTTCTTTTGCAGGAGAATGCAAACCTCTTTGTTTGGTCGGCTGTGGATATGCCCGGTATAGATCCAACAGTGATATCCCATCACCTGAGAGTGGATCCAACCCACCACCCAATAAAACAAAAGAAGTGAAGCTTTGCCCCGAAGTGCCAGAGGGCCACAGTCGAGGAAGTGGATAAGCTGCTTAAGGTTGGCTTCATCAGGAAAGTCATGTACCCCGACTGACTGGCAAATGTTGTGTTGGTCAAAAAGGTGGATGAGAAATGATGCATGTGCATCGACTTTGTTGACTTAAACAAAGCCTATCTCAAGGATAGCTATCCATTATCTCGGATAGACTAGCTAGCGGATGCTAATTCTGGGCATGAGCTCCTCAGCTTTATGGATGCCTTCTCTGATTACAATCAGATCTGGATGATACTTGAAGACAAGAAGAAAATGGCATTTGTTATTGATCGTGGACTTTATTGTTACAAGGTGATGCCCTTGGACCTAAAGAATGCAGGGGCGACCTATCAACAGTTGGTGGATAAAATTTTCAAAGATCAGTTTGATCGCAATATAGAGGCATGCATGGATGACATGTTTATCAAAAGCCGAGCTGCCCTAGACTATGTTGCTGACCTTTGAGAGACTTTTGACATCCTCCATCGATTTCAAATAAAGCTGAATTTGGTGAAGTGTACTTTTAGAGTTATCACTGATAAATTTTTTGGATTCATGATCTCACGAAGAGGTATTGAAGCGAACCCCGAGAAGATCAAGATCATCCTCGAGATGATGCCATCAAGAACCATTGAAGAAGTGCAGCATCTTATCGATAAGGTCGCTTTGCTCAACCACTTTGTTTCTAGGTTGGCCGAGAGGTGCCTCCCTTTCTTTGAGATCCTTAGACAGCCAAAAGACTTCCAGTGGACTGTCAAGTGTCAGAGGGCATTTGAGGAGTTGAAGCAGTATCTTAGCTCTTCACCATTGCTCTCGAAGCTTCAACATGGGGAGGAGTTACTGTTATACATCGTTGTCTCTCTAGTGGTGATTAGCTCAGTCCTTGTCCAGGAGTAAGGACAAGTTTAGAAGTCTATATACTACACTAACAAAGTCCTTCATGATGTAGAGATCAGATATTCCAAGCTTGAGAAGCTAATCTTTGCACTAGTTGTCACAGTAAGGAAACTACGGCCTTACTACTAGGCTCACACTATAGTGTTGCTTATAGATCAGTCGATCAAGGCTATTCTCTACCATCTGGATACCTCAGGATGGATTGCAAAATGGGCTCTCGAACTTGCTGAGTTGGATGTGTAGTACCATCCAAGATCCACCATTAAAGCTCAAGTATTGATGGACTTCATACTAGAATACACCATCCCAAATGAGCAGAGCTCGAGGAATGGAGAAGGCTCAAGAAGTGAAGAGGTAGATGTAGGATCTGACCCAGAGGAGCTGTGGATGCTGCATGCCGATGGCTCATCAAATGCAACAGGAGTTGGGGCTGGGGCTGGGCTCATTTTGACCAATCCTGAAGGAGATGTTGCAGGGTACGTCCTGCACTTTGAGTTTCTAGCAATAAAATATGAAGCAGAGTATGAGACTCTAATTGCAAGCTTCAAAGTGGCGAGAGAAGTAGGGGCCCTATATCTTAGAGTCTTCGGTGACTCCCAACTGGCAGTTGAACAAATCAAGGGTGAATACGAGGCTCGAGAGGAGAATATAAAAAAATAACTTCAAAAGGTAAAAGATTTAACCTTGGCTTTTTTGAGTTTTGACATCCAATAGATCTCCAAAGCAAACAATGCCAGGGCATATGCACTATTGAAGCTAGCAGCCTTGTTGTCTGCTAACTTAGAGAATGGGACCTATTTCAAGATACTGAAAGCCTTGAGCCTCAAGAAGCCTCGAGGAGCCCAACAAGTTGATGAAGAACCCTGCTGGGTTGATCCCTTGCCCAAGTATCTCAGGTCAGGCAAACTACCCACTGACCGTAAGGAGGCTCAAAAGATAAAGAAGCAAGCCACTCACTATGTTCTATACTATGATAAGTTGTACAGGCGATCATTCTTCCTGCCCCTATTGAAATGCTTGTGCCCATCTTAGGATAATTACGCATTGTGAGAGGTCCATGAAGAAATTTGTGGAAGCCACTTGGGGGGTAGGTCCCTTTCTTATAAAATCCTTCGATAGGACTATTATTGGCCTACTATGCAGCAAGATGCAGGCACCTTTGTCAGAAAGTGCGATCGGTGTTAGATAATTATGAACATTTAGCATGAACCAACAACACTTCTGACTCCCATCAGCACCCCATGGCCATTTGCTCAGTGGGAGATGGATATTCTCGATCCTTTTCTTTTCACATTTGGTCAGTGCAAGTTCCTTCTGGTTGCCATCGATTACTTTATAAAATGGGTTGAAGCCGAGCCACTGGCCTGCATAACCAAGGTCAGAGTCAAAGATTTCATCTGAAAGTCTATCATCTACCATTATGGTCTTCCCATAGTGCTCATCACAGATAACTATAGGCAGTTTAGTGGTGCTCAGCTTCATAAATTCTGTACAGAATATGGAATAGAGCACTGCTTTACCTTAGTGGGCCACCCGCAAGCGAATGAAGAGGTGGAGGTAACTAATAGAACTCTCCTATAGGGCTTAAAGGTTCGAATAGATTGGACTAGGGGGTCTTAGGTAGACGAGCTTCATCATGTGTAGTGGGCTTATTGGACCACTTCGAGGTTCCCAACTAACGAGACTCCTTCCAATTTTGCATTTGGGACCGAAGTAGTCATCTCTATGAAATTCGGGCTCCCTTCCCTCAGAGTCAAAGAATACAATGAGGATGCAAATTCGATGTGGCTCTGATCTAACCTCGACTTGATTGAAGAAAGCAGAAAATGCATCGCTGTCAAAATGACTGCTTATCGTCAGAAGGTGGCCAAGTTTACAATGCTTATGTCAAAACCAAAGAATTCCATGTTGGTGACATGATATTACGACGGGTTGAGGTTTCACAGCCCACTGAGCAGGGGAAGCTATCGCTTTACTAGGAGGGCCTTTACTAAGTGGACGAGGTGGTTCACCCAAAAACTTATTGGCTCAAGCAGCTCGATGGGATTCTACTCCCTAGGCTATGAAATTCGGCCAACCTACGTATGTACTACCAGTAATGTTGTAACGCCTCATTATGTATTAATATGGATTCTCAGGTTTATTAATCTGTGTTTACTTACAAAAGTGGCATGAGAAGCTCAGGATTTTTTCTTATGAGCTCTATAAGGAGCTCCTCTGATCGGAAGCCATAATTAACAAACGAGGGCTAACTTATAAGACCCTCAACCTATGACGTGAAGATGAGAAGTGCACACGCTACTCTGCTCATAAGATGAGCCACACACATGTTGCCTCTCGCCTTACGAGAAGTGCATACGTTGCTCTACTCGCAAGATGAGCCGAGCACATGTTGCCTCTCACCTAATGAGAAGTACACACACTGCTCTGCTCATAAGATGAGCTGAGCACACGCTGCCTCTTGCATGAAAATGAGAAGTACACATGCTACCGCTCATAAGATGAGCAAAGTACAAGCAGCCTCTCGCACAAAGATGCGTGGGGTAGAGCCCAAATTGTCGCTCGCGAGACAAAGTCAAATTGCCACCCATGAGGCAGGGCCAAATTGCCACTCGCAGGGCATAGCCAAACTACCGCTCATGGGATAGAGTCAAACTACTGCTCATGGGGTAGAGCCAAATTGCCACTCACGAAGCAGGGCCAAACTATCGCTCGTGGAGCAGAGCCAATTGTCCTCTGGTCAGAATTATCTCCATCAAAATTCATTCAGGATAATTTTATTATCTCAAATTGGAGCGAGTTCATCTAAATTTCTAAGGTCCAGATCAACTCAGATTGAGATAGTTCTAAATACCTTAGATCAAGACTTGCCTCTATGTGTTAGATTGAAATATGCAAGCATGACTAAAGGAGACACAACTCCATGAAAGAAATGTTGGATTTTTATGTCGGGGCATGCATGTATGTTTCAATTTTTTTTTTCTAAACAATGCAGTGGAATAAAAGATTAAAATATTTTTTAATCTACATCATGCATGCATAAAATATAAAGCACTAGGATTTACTTCATATACTGAAATTGAACACATACTGAATTTATGCAGAAATTGAATCTGTCATCAAATCATATACCTATTTCGCAAATTTTTTCTTCAAATTTGGATCTAGAAGAGAGCAAATTTTTTTTTAGCCGTGCAAGTATCTGATCTTTATGGATATCCACTCAGGATCAGTCTAAAACAGTCCTTTTTGATATTATTTTTTTTCTAACAAAAATCAGCTTGTGAATCTGAACGAAGTCTGGATCATGATCAACTCTTTGATCTTTTCTTTGATCTTCTTCTTCTCTTCTTCTTTTGCTTTTCTTTCCTTGATTATAAAATAATCAGAAACTAAAAACCAGCAAACAAAAGGGATGCCCAAACTTCTTTGGATGTGGAAGATGGAGGATGCCCAAGCCTTGGGTGTTGGCTCTTCAAAGGAGAAGAGAGAGGGGGCGTGGGCACTTCTATGGAGGCATAGGGCTGCTGGATTTCAATGCTTAAAAGTCTTAGGGAAGACCCCTTTAAATAGGCATAAGGTATGAATCCTATTTAAAACCAAACAATCACTTAATACAAATCCTACTTACATTAGGAATCCTTATTTCTTTAGTTATTTGACTCCCTTTAGAAGATCCTTTAGGTGCCAACTATTGGAGCCTTTGCACCCACAAATACACATACCACATGACATCCATGGGATGCCCCATGCTGGTCCCACATGTCCTCTAATGGGTGGGCATGCCCAATCTTGATCAAATTAAGTGGCATCCAATCAAAACTATCAAGAAAATTAATTAAAAGCTTGAACCCTTGATTCATTTGATCTAAAATCCTAGACACCCAAAAATTGAAGTCCAATGAATCTAATTCATTTAGATTATTAGCGGATAATTAAATTTGAATTAATCTTATCAAATAAAAAATTTAAATGTAAAGAAAAAATTAGGTCCAATCATTTGCTAGCAAGATGATCCTAAACCCAATAGGATTTCTCTAAACCCAATTGAGGCTTCATAAGCCTAATTGCTTATTCCAGGTCTAATCTCTTTGTTGTGTAACCCCATAAGTTTAATTCTATATGGTAGTAAGATATACAATGATCTCTATCATAGTATCATTGAAACTCTTTTCAATATGTTAGAATAATTTTACTCTAACTCATCAAGAGTTGTTCATCCTGAGCAACCCTAGTGAGCTCTCACAATCCATCAATGACACATAGCAGTATGTAGTGGCAACCTAGTAAAATCAAAAAAGAACCTCAAGGTGTAGTTCACATGTGATTCAATTCCTCTATTATGAGTCCCGATTAGATGATAGGTCATGGATAAATTATCAAATCTCATCATCAGTCATATGATAGATTCGATCAGTTCAAGTCTAATTGTGATTTTTATGAAAACTCTTTTCCATCAATCACACTGCTGTGGCCACAGACTCTCGGACTTAGCCTCTCAAATTTTATAAGATTACTCTTCTCTACCAAGATCGATAGATCTATCTTAATGCGCACTCTATTCCTACAGTGGATCAACTATCGCCAACATCCACTATAAGGACTCATTGAGATCATATTTATGTGTTAATCAAACTCCAACGGTCTCATTGCGAGTGGTCACATCATCATAGATCAAAGAATCATTCACACAACTATAGCATCGAGACAATCACTGATGATTGAGTAAAAATCTAAGTGATCTCTCATATGGTTACGCTCAGTACTAGTTATTCTCTAACAACTATCTGCATTCGTCGCTCAGTGTCTCTGCACTGTAGATCAGAGATTATCTATCTTGAAGGAAGTGATCTATGTGTCGATCTATCCAGATTGATCACCATTCTTATGATGATACTATGATCGGAAGTATTTAGAAATTATATACATATCTCTAATTCTCAACACTTTGAGAATATGCATCGAAATATTAATTTCATAAATGATTCAAGGATACAACACACATGAATAAAAATTAAACTTATCTTTTTATTGATCAAATCAATGTATTAAGTACAAAATTATATCCTAGACTTATTACAATGTGTCAGTCATATTGACTTTTAAGACATACATCTAACAATCTACCACTTGGAGTAAAGCTAATTGGCCACTAATCTAAGTCCCATCTTCTCAAGGTAGACTTCCATCTTGGACTGGCTCAATTACTTTATCAACGGATCTGCCACGTTGTCCGCAGAGTCTAATCTTTGCATCTCGATATATTTTTTTTCGAGATAGTCACGCATGATATGGTACCGTCATTCAATATACTTTGATTTCTGATAAGACCTTGATTCCTTAGCAAGTTCTATGGCTCCATTGTTGTCACAATAAAGTGGTATGGTATTTGATGTCATAACCTTAAATTTTGTGACAAACTTTTTGAACCAGAAGTCTTCCTTTGCAACATCCGAAGCAGCGACATATTCAGCCTTTGTGGTCGAATCCGCTACGATGGGTTGCTTGAAACTCTTCCAGCTGACTGTGCCACCATTGTATATGAACATATATCCGGATATAGATTTTTTATCATCAAGATCAGACATGAAGTCTGAATCAGTATACCCTTCGACTCGTAACTCAGAACCTTCTCCAAAGATCAAAAATAAATCCTTAGTTCTTCTTAAGTACTTAAGGATATTCTTCACAGCTATCTTGTGCTCCTCATCTGGATTTGACTGATACCTGCTCGTGACACTCACAGCGAGAGCAATATCAGATCGAGTACACAGCATGACATACATAAGGCTTCCTATGACTGAGACATAAGGAATCCTACTCATGTATTGAACTTTCTCAGATGTGGTTAAACACATCATCTTGGAAAGATGAATACCATACCTAAGAGGTAAAAATCTTTTTTTAGAGTTTTTCATGCTGAACCTCTTCAGTACATTCTCTATGTACAGCTTTTGTGACAAGCTTAGTATCCTTTTAGATCTATCCCTATAGATCTTTATTTCAATAATATAGGATGCTTTCCCTAGGTCTTTCATGAAGAATTTCTTAGACAACCATCTTTTGACCGTGGTCAGCATGAGAATATTATTCTCAATGAGGAGAATATCATCCACGAACAATATGAAAAATATTATTGTGCTCTCACTGATCCTTTTGTATACACAAGATTCCTCTTCATTCTTGATGAAATCAAACTATTTGATCGCATCATCAAAACGAAGATTCCAACTCTGAGAAGCTTACTTTAATCCATATATAGACCTTTACAGCTTGCAGACTCTGTGATCACCATCATCAGATGTGAAATCCAAAAACTACTTTATATAGATATCTTCCTCAAGATATCCATTCAGAAAAATAATTTTTACATCTATCTGTCAGATTTCATAATCATTATAAGTTGCAATAGCAAGTAGAGTACGGATGGATTTCAGCATGGCTACGGGCAAGAAGATTTCTTAATAGTCAATGCCCTCGCACTGGCTATAACTTTTTGCCACAAGCCCAACTTTATAGGTCTCTACCTTATTATCAGCACCTATTTTTCTTTTGTGGATCCATTTACACCCAATGGATTCTCTATCCTCGAGTGGATCCACTAAAGTTCATACTTGATTCGAATGCATCGAGTCAATTTTTGATTTTATTGCATCTAATTATTTTTTAAAATAGATGTCAGACATCACCTCATCAAAGACATTAGGATCATCACCATGACCCTTATCTCCCATAAGGAATATTTTCTTTACTTCCTCCATAAGTATACCCATGTACTTTTCAGAAGGTTAGATCTATGAGGTGGTAGAGGAACATCAACTACTGGCCATGAATAATGGGTTCCTAAGAATCTATAGTTTTTGGCTCTTTAGAGACCTTCTCTTCGAGCTCAACTAACCTCCCACTGCCACCATTTTGGATAAACTATTTTTTTAAGAATATGATGTTCCGACTCATAATCACATTGTGATTTTATAGAAAGTAGAAGTAGTATCTCATTAATTCTTTTGGATACCCTATAAAATAAGCTATTATAAATCTATCCTCTAATTTATCAGCCATCTATCTTTTGACATAGGTCGGACATCCTCAAGTCTTAAGATTGAAGGGGGGAAACCGCTTTTCCTTGTAGGATCTTCCAGATTTTATCAAATCTGGAGCGGAATAATTTTAAAAAAAATTTATTCTACATATTTTAGATCTAATTCTCTAGATCTAATTTTATTATCTGATATTTAAAATCTAAAATTAAATCTAAATCTATGATGAAAGAAGAAGTACCTCAAGGGTAATCTGATTACCCTGTAGATGATCTCTGCACAGCCCGAGGTTCTGATGTAGCCACGCAAGCGCCTGGCCTCTACTGATATCCACTCAAGTAGGATCTGGAACATCTTCTCCTCATGAATCTATGCTCCAAAAATTAGATCTAAATCTGATTAGGAAGATCTTCAAAAGTCTTCCTGAAGTTGGAGCAGCAGCCTGTCGAAGAAGTCTTGCAGCCTTCTGTTCCAGGCGTCACCACGCCTTGGATCTTTGCCAGATGGACGTCCAACTTTTTGGATGTGAAGAGGAGAGGAAGGATAGTATGGAGGACATAGAGAAGAGGGGAGGGGGCAATAGCTGGTTTTGTGCATAAAATAATTTCTTCCATGAAATCCTAGGTGTAGCAGGGTTTATATAGACCTTGTATGTTGCGCAGTGCCACATCATTCAACCAATCAGAAAATTCTAATAAATTCTAAAAAAATTTTGATTGATGGAGTGATATCATTTGATCACATTAGATAAGAACCCCACTCTCTCTTTTAAGTTGGTGCCAACATTGGATAAGCTCAATCAAGGTGGCGCCAAAGAGTCCATGTTTATCAGGACACTTTGGTTCTTATCCATTTGGGGCGCCCACTTTAATTCAATTGGGCTCATGCCATAATCTGATTATGGCACCTAATTTAATTGGGTTTTGGCATATGGACACTCCACAAAAATCCTCCAATGAGTCCTCTTCAATTTAAGACCCATATGTCAACTTTTGACAGATGTCCTAAAATGAAATTGGCAGGTACTAAGAATTAGTAGGTGTTGTCTTAAATTCATCTCATAAATTAAGACAAACCTTTTTTGAGCTAGACAAGCTTCATTTAGACTGAGAGAAACTTTCTCAAAGTTTTCTGAATGAGTCAAATCATATTTGACTCAGTAGAGATAGAAAAGATTACACGAGGAGAAAGTTAGGCTCAATCGTGTGCTAGCACGATTTTCTTGAACCTAATTAGATCTAATCCAAATCAATTGAGTTAGCCCAATTGATGACATTCAAACCCTAACCCTTGTTTGTGTGATCCAGTTAGGTTCAATTCTGTATGGTAATGAGACATGTCGTGATCTCATCATCGACATCATCGAAACTCCTTTTGATGGACCAGAACTCTTCTGATTCAGATAATTAGAATGATCGATCATCAATATCATTTTAATTGCTTCCAAAATCCATTAGTGACACCTAGCAGTATGTAGTGGCAACCCATCAAAACTGAAGATGAACCTCTCGGTGCAGCTACCTGTGTGATTGAGTTCCTCTATCATGAGTCCCGACTGAATTAGGGTTAAGGTGAACTCGTCAAACCCAACATCAGTCATATGAGTTAATCGATCGATCCGAGTCCAATGTGAAACCTTAATGGAAAACTCTTTTCTATTATTTCACTCTATCATGGTCATGGACTTAAGGACTCAATCTTTCAATTATCATAGGACTACTCCTCTCATCTACCGAGGTTGATAGATCCCATTTTGGTGCGACCTAGTTCCTACAATGAATATGCTACAGCCAACATACACCTCAGGGTTCTGAATGGCTAGGAGATCGAGTTATGGGGTAGTCAAACTATAACACACTCAAGGTGAACTGTTGATGTACCTCAAATCAAAGAACTAGACACACAACTGCAGCATCGAGCTAGTCATTGACGAGATGGTAGACTTCCTTATGACTGCTTGATATGGTCACGCTCAGTACTCTCATTCTCAATAAATATCTGTACTCTCGCTCCGATGTCTCCACACCGTAGACTCAAGACACATCTACCCTAAAGAAGCGATCGTAAACCAATCTTTCGGATCGATCACCATCCTCATGATGATCCTATGGTCAGGAGCTGTTTATGAGTTGGTTATGTAAATTCATACCTTAAATTTTTAACTCTTGAAAATATGAATTTATATTTTCACTAACTCAAAAGATGTATCACAGACACAATGTACACAATGTGATAGAAGAATAATTTTTGTCATTCATTTATAGTCAAAATTATAAATTTGCCCTTAGATTTATATAGGAATGTGTCAGCCGATCTGGCATCTAGGGCACACATCTAACAAAGATAACCTAGACTCGATTTCTTAATGTACCATATCTTATACAGTGTTATAGAAACGAATTTTGATGGAATCCTATTCAACAGGTGCATTGCAGTTAATAAGCCATGTCCCTAAAGATATAAGGATAAATCAGTGAAGTTCATCATGGACCTGACCATATCTAATAGGATCCTATTCCTCCTTTCGGATATCTCGTTAAGCTGAGATATTCCAAGAGGAGTCCATTGAGAGACTATGCCATTGTCCTTAAGATATTTCAAAAATTTTCGACTAAGGTATTCACCTTCTCGATCAGATCGAAGAATCTTAATGGGTTTGCCTATTTATTTTTCTACTTTATTTTTGAATTCTTTAAATTTTTAAAGACTTCAGACTTATGTTTCATCAGATACATATGTCCATACCTAGATAGATCATCAGTAAAGATGATGAAGTAGCTGTAACCACTCCTGGCTTGTATATCAAATGGCCCACACATATCGGTGTGTACCAAGGCAAGTAACTCAGTGGCCTTTCTCCATGTCCTACAAAAGGTAACTTGGCCATTTTTTCTCAAAGATAAGATTTACAAGTTGGATACGACTTTAGATGAAGAGAGCCAAGGATCTCATCCTTTTTTAGTTTGTTTATCCTGTCCTCTCTAATATGGCCTAATCTATGATGCCACATGTACTTCTGGTTAATTTTATCTCTGAATCTTTTTTGACTTACAATACTCACTATTTGCTCGTTCAAATACACATTCATATTAACATGCAAGTGATATAGATTGTCAATTAAAAGACCATGTGCAATCAATTTATGTCATAAATGAATGAAACAAAAGTTTTTATTGAAATTAAATTTAAGGCCATCTTGTGCTAGCACAAATATGAAAATTAAATTTTGACTAGCTACATAAATAAAATAATATTCTTTTAAATCTAATCTAAATTTAAACAGTAATCAAAGAGGATAAGTGCCAACGACTTCTGCAGCAACTTTTGCTCCATTGTCGATCCGTAGGATCATATTACCTTCACTCAATCTTCTACTTTTTATTAGACATTGCATTGAGGTACATATATGAGCACTCGAATCAGAGTCCAATACCTAACTAGAAGTAGAAAAAATCGTAAGATTAGAATCAATTACGAGCATACTTTCTAAAGATTTATCATCCTTCTTAGTCTTTAGGCTCTCCAGATAGAGTAGATAGTTCCTCCTTTAGTGGCCGTCAGCATCATAATGAAAATACTTTCTTTTTGCTTCAGCCTTCTTTGAAACGTCCTTCTTCGGCTTGCTCTCTTTTTTCTGCTTCTTAGCGGATTTGTTCTTCTTCTTCCAACCAGATTTTTTCTTGATCAAAGAAGTCCATTCCACAGTGAGAACAATATCCCTTGAACTCTTCAAGGTTCCTTCTGTAGTGACCAACATATTGACTAGTTTGGGTATAGTGCAATCAAGTTTGTTCATATAAAAATTTATAATAAATTGACTATATGAACTTGTAAGGAATTGAAGGATCAAATCCATTAGCAATTTCTTTTGCATATCGAGCCCGAGCTTCTCAAGCTCCTCAATGTCCTTGCTCACTATTATACAGTGCTCATGGACTGACTATCCTTCGCACATCTTAAGATTGAAGAGTCTCTTGGACACTTCAAAGCACGCTGTATGGCTCTGCTCACCATACAACTCTTGTAGGTGAGTGATCATAGCCCTGACAGTGGACATATGCTCATACTGGTTCTGCAACTCATTTAACATGGATGCCAGCACATAGCACTTGACCCAACTGTCTTGATCCATCCACTTTTTATAAGTAGTTCTTTGCTCAGTAATAGGATGGTTTGGTAATACTAGGGGTTCTTGATTGAGTACATGACCTGTCTTTTCAGAAATTAGGACAATCCTGAGGTTTCTTAGCTAGTCTTTATAGTTTGTTCCAACCAAATGATTGGATTCAAGGATACGGGATAGAAGATTTTTGGCTGACATTATTTAACTGTGAGAGTAGAGATTTAAATTAGACTTTTATACTTTAAAGTTATATTTGCTTCTAGGAACTTTAAGATGCAAACAATGACTCCCACTAATTTTTTGGATCCCTCCACTCTCCGGATAAAAAATAAAAATTCTAACATGATAATTAGATTTTTAGTGGGTACTGCGGTCCTACCGATGTCATATATCTCATCTAACAGTTATTGGTAACATGCACACCAATACGTAGACAACTCTTTGTCCAGATGCTTTTCTAAGCATGTTGCAGTGACTTGGTCTCTAAGTCATGTGGGCTCATCTAACAGTTATTGACCACACTCTTTAGTTAAGCCTGACCCACCATTCACAAGCAGATGCAAGGCCGTCATTGAATCCCTCACCTAACAGTTATTGGGCCCAATCCCATCCTTATCCTGGAGCAACTCTTTACTAATAGAGTGGTTGCATATTTTTGGTGTAACTGAATCACTGTGATCAATTGAGAACAATAAATACCAGTAGCACGCTCGCACATCTACAACAATGAAAGACCTATGGACTTAATATTTGTGGAGAGGTTTAGGTTTAGGTCTCATTTAATCAGTCATCATATGACTGATCTAATTGACATGGGCTAAACCAAACTGTCAAGCAACCTCATTCAAGACTCAATCTTTCAAATTAATCAGATAAGTAAAGATTGGTAGGGGTCCCCCCGTTGCTTTTCTTAAATATCAATAAATTGATCAGATTAGCAAACGAAACTAATTAAATAACCATCTCTCAATTACTTATCTTAGACATCAATAGATCAATTAGTCTAAATAGATTAGCTCAAGCGAATCAGGCTCAAGCCATCGAGCCAAATTAGATCTTTAGATTAATTGATTCTACATATGAGATTCAATCCATTTGATCAACAATAATTGCATGATCATATAACTTAATTGATCTAATCCTAATTAACACTTGACTCGATTTGATGAATTACTTAATCAAATTAAACCCATTACGCTCAAATCAAAAATCTTAGATAATCTAATTATATGATCTAATTTTTGATTTTTTTATAACCAAAATCTTTATGCACAAACATAAATTTTAGATTCTAAAACTAAATTTTAGATCTAAATTCTTTACATAAAAAGTAAGTTTTAAATCATAAAACTAATTTTTAGATTTAACATATAAGCATATATCTTATATATATATATATATATATATAATTCAGATCTAAACAAAAATTCAAATTATATATATACAAATCATGAATCATATTGAAGATAATTTTTTGACCTAAATATGCAATCATATATCTCATATATGAATTATAAATTAGATCAAATTAAATTTTAGATTTATACATGCATCTACATATCACATGATTATGAACTAGAAATTATTTTAGAATAAAATTTAGATCTATGCATGCTTTCACATATCAACTATATATTCTAAAATAAAATTTAAAATAAATTTTAAATTTAAAATATTCATCTATACATCTCATGTATCAAAAAAAAATTAGATTTTAAAATTTTTTTCAAAACATATATGTTAATTTTATGCATATGAAATCTGTGGCTCTGATACCATTGTTGGATTTTCATGTCGGGGCATGTATGTATGTTTCAAATTTTTTTTTTTAAACAATACAATGAAATAAAAGATTAAAATATTTTTTAATCTACATCATGCATGCACAAAATATAAAATACTAGGATCTACTTTATATGTTGAAATTGAACACATGCTGAATTTATGCTGAAATTGAATATGTGATCGAATCACGTATCTATTTCGTAAATTTTTTCTTCAAATCTAGATTTAGAAGAGAGTAGATTCTCTCTTAGCTGTACAAGTATCCGACCTCTATGGATATCCACTCAGGATTAGTCTGAAATAGCTCTCTTTGGTATTGATTTTTCTTCTCTAAGAAAAATCAGCCTGTGAATCTGAATGAAGCCTGGATCGTGATCAATTCTTTGATCCTTGATCTTCTTCTTCTTTTCTTCTCTTTTTTTTTTTTGATTATGAAGCAGTCAGAGACTAGAAACCAACAAACAAAGGGAATGCCCAAACTCCTTTGGGCGTCGAAGATGGAGGACGCCCAAGCCTTGGGCATTGGCTCTTCAAGGGAGAAGAGAGAGGGGGCGTGGGCACTTCTATGGAGGCATGGGGCTACTTGATTTCAATGCTTAGAAGTCTTAGGGAAGGTCTTTTTAAATAGGCATAAGATTTGAATCCTATTAAAAATCAAACAACCACTTAATATAAGTCTTACTTATATTAGGAATCCTTATTTCTTTAGTTATTTGACTCCCTTTAGGAGATCATTTAGGCATCAACTACTGGAACCTTTGCACCCATAAATATACACGCCATATGGCACCCATGGGATGCCCCATGTTGGTCCCATATGCCCTCTAATGGGTGGGCATGCCCAATCTTGATCAAATCAAGTGGCACCCAATCAAAACTATCAAAGAAATTAATTAAAGATTTAAATCCTTAATTCATTTGATCCAAAACTCTAGGTATCCAATAATTGGAGCACAATGAATCTAATTTATTTAGATTATTAGTAGATAATTAAATTTGAATTAATCTTATCAAATAAGAAATTTAAAGATAAAAAAAAAATTGGATCCAATCATGTGCTAGCAAGATTATCCTGAACCCAATAGAATTTTTCTAAACCCAATTGAGACTTCATAAGCTCAATTGCTTATTTCAGATCTAATTTTTTTGTTGTATGACCCCATAGATTTAATTCTATTTGGTAGTGAGATATACAATGATCTTTATCATAGTATCATTGAAATTTATTTCAATGGATCGAAATAATTTCACTCTAACTCATCAAGGATTGTCAATCCTGAGCAACCCTAGTGAGCTCTCACAATCCACCAGTGACACCTAGCAGTCTGTAGTGACAATCCAGTAGAATCAAAAAAAAATCTCAAGATGTAGTTCACATGTGATTCAGTCTCTCTATCGTGAGTTCCAACTAGATGATAGATCATGATGGATAAATCGTCAAACCTCATCATCAGTTATATGATGAATTCGATCAGCTTCAGTCTAATTGTAATCTTTATAGAAATTTTTTTCATTAATCACACTACTATGACCACAGACTCTCAAACTTAGTCTCTCAAATTTCATAAAACTATTTCTCTCTATCCAAGTTGATAGATTCCATCTTGATATGCATCCTACTCCTACAGTGGACCAACTGTTGCCAACATACACTATAAGGGCTCATTGAGATCATGTTTATGTGTCAGTCAAACTCCAACAGCCTTACTACGAGCAGTCACACTATCGCAGATCAAAGGATCATTCACACAACTACAGCATCAAGACAATCATTGACGATTGAGTAGAAATCTAAATGATCTCTCGTATGTTCACACTCAGTACTAGTTGTTCTCTAACAACTACCTGCACTCATCACTCAGTGTCTCTATACTGTAGATCAGAGACTCATCTACCTCAAAAAAAATAATTTGTGCATTGATCTATTCAGATTGATTACTGTCATCATGATGATACTATGATCGAGAGTATTTAAAAATTATATACATGTCTCTAATTCTTAATATTTTGAGAATATGTATCGAAATATTAATTTTATGGATAATTCAAGGATACATCTCACTTGAATAAAAATTAAATTTATCCTTCTACTAATCAAATTAATGTATTAAGTATAAAATTATATCCTAGACTTATTACAATATGTCAGTCATATTAGCTTCTAGGACATACATCTCACAAGAAAGTTTTTTTTCATTCATCTAGCTATTTACAAATAAGAGGATGGCATTTTCAATGCCACCTTATAAAAAAGAAGAAGAAAAAGAAAAGTGAAAAGTTTAATCTCCATCCGATGAAAGAGTCTCCTCGTCGCTGTTTTCAGGCTAGAAGCCATCGAGCTCCAGATACGGCATCGCCTGCAACAAGTGAGCCTTGCAGTTTTGGAAACCATCAATGAATCCGGTGGTGGTAATGTCAATGGCCTCTCTCTCAAACTTTGTGGAGTCCTGGTACTCCTGGATATAGTGAGTCCAGATGTCAAGAGGAATTTGCTCGAATTAGGGGGTGCACCCACCCTCAAGCCCTAATGAAGGCTGTGAGACGGAAGGCGCCCTTTGAGAGGTGGATGGGCCAACATGCCTGGCTCTCGCTCTCCTCTAGGCCTCTCTTATAAAGGCCCACCTCTCCTTCGCTCTAGCCTTCACCACTGGCAAAGGAGGATGCAAAGGGGGACGTGAGGTGGTGCCATCATGATAGAAAGGAGAAGTTTCAATGAAGGAGAAAGATAAAATATAGGATTTCTATGCCCTTTGGCTCCTATTTATAGGCATCAGTGCCCACACCAACTGCCAATCGACGGCTTGAGGGGATACAGTTGTCCATCAGATAATAAATGGTAGACCTTTTCACTACCAGAAATAAGTCCAGATGATGCTTCTCTAACTAGGGTGTGATTATGTGGTGCATTCCCATAGGTCCTACACACTTTTCTAGGTGCTACTCCATCAGAAAGATCAATAGTCATCATTCCTATGACAGCTAACATTGAAAATGGTAGAGCGAAGATGCCACCCAGATGACCATCTCGGATCGATGTACATTCACCATTACCGTAGATCAGCATGCGTTAACTATTGTCTTGAATTAGTGTACGCTAGAAATTGCCTTTGATCGGCAAATAAGAGCAATTGCCTTTGGTCAGCCCTAGCTCGAAAGAAAAATTGGTTGGAAAGAAAAATCAATTACTGTTGAAGTTTCTTTGTTTGGAACATTCCTATTTCCTATGATCAGAATTAAGTTCACTACAAGATCTGATATCCTAAACCAGCCGGTGTACTGCATAATAGTGTACAATCATGAGTGAAAAGTGAAAAGTAAGAAAAGCAGACTTTGTTCATTCATCCTCTGCAAAATATTTACAATGAGAGTTTTTACAATGACCTTGAAGGTCCAAGTATAAAAAGAAGAAAAAGCAAAAAGTCTAAGAGATGGCATCTGGAGCTGAAGCACCTGTCGTAGGTTCATCAGCTGTGGTAGGGTCTCAAACTTCATCTAAAAAGTTCAGATTTAGTTTTGGATACTTAGCGGCGACCCTATCTTGGACCGACTGCTTCCCAAGGTCATAAGTGTGAGTAGCAAATTCAACCTTCTTGTCTTGATACTCGACTAATGCTTGGAAGTCTGCAATGGCCTTAGAAGCGACCTCTGCTGCCTTCTCTTCTGTTGTCCCCAACTGAGCTTCAAGCTCCTTTATTAGTCTTAGTAGTCGAGAGTTCTCTTCGACTGCGGTCGCACTCTTCTCGAGCTAAGCTTCAAGCCCCTTTATTTTTTTTAGCAACTGAGAGTTCTCCTTAACAGCTCCTCTTAGCATCGCTTCAGCATCATCAGCTCTTCTTTCGACAGCATCGGCTCTTATGGAGGCCTCTCCAACCTCCCCGTAGTCTTGTCCTTTGCACCCTTGAGCATCCCGATCTCGAGCTCGTACTTTCTTGCATCTTTCGTAAGCTCGATGGAGCTCTCCATATATCCATTCAAGTAATGGATGAGCTGTTAAGAGAAACCTTCTATCAGCATCCATGATAAGTATGCGTAGAGTGAATAAAATTATAGGGGCTCCCACTTACCTAGATGATGGTCTTCATGGCTGCTTTCCTCATCTCCCTACGTGGCACGGCTAGTAGCTTGGTCGCATTGGCTGGGAGGAGCATTCCGGTGAACAGCTCGGGCGCCAGCTTGTAATCTTCTAGAGTTGAAGCTTCTAGCTCCAGTCCGACTGGCACGGCTCTAAAAACTCTAGCTGGCACTGCCCTGGAAGTCCCAACTATCTTGATCGGTGCTCCCTTGGGGAAGAGTCAATGACTTGAGGACTCGACAAAGCTGGTGGGCCCGAAGGGGCTAGTAGGCTCAGAGCTACCACTCGAAGCTATGATCTGTTTGGCTTCCTCGATCTCTGTCGGAGGCTGGGGCAGCCGATGAATCGACCCTCACAATTCTGAAGTCACTGGTGTAGAGAGGTTCAAGCTCTTCCGACTTAGAAGCAAGTGGTGCTGGAGGACTTTCAGTTCTAATATGGGTGCTCTGGCCGCCCGTAGGCTCAGCTATCCTTTTTCAATGGGCCTTCTTCTCTAATTTTTTTATTTTTGCTGGATTCGACTCTGCAGTAGTCTCTGCAACTGGTATAGCTAAAGGCTTAGCATGCAACCAAAGGCTTGTAACAAAAAAAAAGGGGAGAAAGTAAAAGTTAAAAGATGGATGGCTCTGAGGCAGGTGATGCATGTGCATCTTGAGGGCTGGCCTGACTGATATCGATATTGAATAGCATCTGGGCCGACAGAAGCTCTTTCAGCTCCGGGATCTTAAAGTTGTGTAGGATTTTCACCTCTTGCCTTAGGCATTCATCCATCAAGGGCTCTTTCAACACCACCTCTTGATGTTCACCCTAGGTGACAGGCCCCTAATCTTCACTTGACACTTGAGAGATGAAAAGAAAATGTCCCTTGCAGCCATGGACTGCCATTGGAATGTCTTGGATTAGCGGGCGGATGTTCTTCCTCCTCTGTGGTGACACGTACCACCACCCATGAGACTCTAGATGCCTTTTTAGACTGAAGAAGAATCGAAAGAGTGTGATGTTGGGGTCGATCCCAACTAGCATGCACACTATGATGAAATCACAGATATGCCACTATGAGTTGGGAACTATTGAGCACGTCAACATCTCAAAGTATTAGAGGAGGATGATGAAGAAAGGATGAAGGAGAAGCCTCAGCCCGGCCTAGAAGCATTCCTTGTAGAGGCTCATCCTACCTGGGGGAGGTTGGCAAACATGGTCGTTCGCCCCTGAAACTTCAAGCTGAAATGCTAGGGGAATCTGATACTGCTCGTGAAGCATGAGTATGTCCCTCTCCATCATCTCAAATCGAAACCCCAGCGGTGTGAAGTCAGAGCTTTTGAAGGCCATTCTCCTTATAGAAAGAAAATTTTTGAAAGAATGGGGGAGGATGAAAGAAAACTTGCAACAAAGAGAAAAGGACAGTCAAAAATCCTAAAGGCCTATGCCGCATGGACCTTAAATAGATCTGGGATCAAAGTGATCTCTAAATGATATTTCTTTTCAGTGCATTAATTGCTTAAAATGTAGATCAGTGAGACTTGAATGGACACGTGACATGTGGTGACTACTCATCATTCACAGCTCTTGTCGTTGATTTGATAGTTAATGCTAGCGGCAGACAAATTGTGCTCTGCACCACTATCAGAGAGATGTGGAAGATGTGCGACAGTACTTACTATGTGTGGGTGATTAAAATTTTAATCTTTTCAAAAATTTTCGTGATGGATGATGAAGACTTTCGGTATGCCATTTACCTCGGATCATATTCGGATTATGGCTCGGATCATATTCGGCTTAGCTTATGATTCAATTATTATGGCTCATAATGTGATCCACACCAAGTTGAGCATGTGAATTTTAATAGTGAAAGATGAATTTTATTTATTTTACACAGAATTTGACTACATCACTTGAATTGTCAAAAAAAAAAAAAAGAAGTGGTGCAAGCCATTACTTTGAAGTACCACCAAAACAGCTTGCTCCAGAACAGTCTCCTCCGATGTTGGTAACTTCTTTGGTCTGGATGGCCGCATTAATTTTATTTGTTTCACCGAAATGATGAGACGCCTTTGCAAATTTTTTTACGCTATTCGTTGGCATGACTAACAAACTCTCATCTAAGCAATCGGCTTGAAGAAGCTCTATACTCTCAGCAGAAAGATATGCCCGAGCCATCGCTTTACATCTCTCAAATCCCATGAAGAATACCATCTTATAGGCCTGGTTTATAATTCTAGCCCCTCTGTTCGTCAAGCATTTTTTTTCTCTTTTAGCATTCTTGGTTAGAAGCTCCTGATCTATGAGCTTGCGGCAGGAGAGGTCGTTATTCTCCTTTTCTTCCTTCAGCTTCTCCTTCAGGTGCTTCACTGTTGAAAAAGCCTCTTGAAGTTTAGCTGGAGGTACAGTCAGCTTCGGAGTCACTTAGATTCCCTTGGAGGTGGAATCCTCACTCCTCCGAGGCATCCTCTCTCTGTGGCTTTCTCCACTTGAAGTTCTAGCCCTCTTGGGTGAGCTCCTGCTGGGACCCCTAAGAAAATGAGCCTCGGAGGAGGTATAATCCCAGCTTCTCTTCCCTCCAAGTGTCCTCCTCAAGCATTCTAGGTCATCACGGATGCAGTGCCAATCCCTTTCAACCTCAGACCTTTGCTTCTCGAGGTCCTCAATCCTCCTTTTAGACTTTCTTAACTCATCATCTCGATGGTTGATCATCTTTTGGGCTTCTTGAAGGGCCTCTTCAGAGGAACTGAGCTCTTTTGTCAAATCATTATTATTTCTCTCTATCTGCTTCAATTGATATCTCAGCAAGTCTATTTTTTTCTTCACTGCTGTAAGCTCCAATGTCGAAGCATCAGGGGTGGAACTGTCGAAGCTAGCTAGGTAATACCCCACCTATACAAAATTTTATAAATAAGCACTAAAATGTCATAGGTTGTAAGGGGTTAAAAGAAGATGCCCAAGGACTCCCCACCTGGGTCAGAGATCTGAGAGCACTCAACATTTGCTATTGGGCTCCTTGTCCGTCCAAAAGTTGCCTCTTGGATGGAGAAAAAAAGTCCTTCAGAAGTCCAGCCACAGCTTGGAGGTCCTCTGCCATGGAAGGAGCAGAAGGCACCAGTTATAAAGGACCCGTTTGAGTGATGGCAAGGAGAAAGTACTCAGAAGAAAGCATTGGCTCCGAGGACTCCTTGATGTCCACCACTACTGTCGGAGCCCCCTCAAGATGACAGACCACATCCTCCACCTGTGTTGCCACGGTCAGAACTTCCCCAGGGCAGTTGGTTGCGCCCATCGTTAGAGTACCCTCCATCAGCATCTCTTCTGTCAAAATTCCTTTCGGTGGGACTCTTACTATGCCTTCTGATGGGACAACCGCTAACTCAATGATTGGAAGGGGATTTCCATCTCCTGTGGCCACAGAGTTGATTCGATGATTGGAGCTTGGGCATAGTCACCCACTAGAGCTGAAGGATCGACAGACGGAGCCTTGGTCAGTCTCTTTTGGGCTAATGCCAGTTCAAGCTTTTTCATGAGTTCTGAACTTATCTTGTCTCTAGAGATTGTAACAAAAGTCTGGAGCAGGGAGGTCTTGCGATTATTTTTCTTTGATTAAGCACCCAGGAGCCTGATTTAAAAGGGGGTCGAAAGTTAAGACAAAAAGCCACCACCTAAGAAATTAAATTTTTGAAAAAATCACCAACTATGGGGTCCCATCAGTCGCGATCATTTACAATGATTATGCCAAGGTGACATCAGCAATCTTAAATGTTGGACATATAAAAGGGCGTAAGAGTGCGCATCCCCAGATCCGAGGTATGACTTTCAAAATACTCCTTTCATTTGATTCTCAGACTCAAGGGTAGGAGGATAGTGTTACAGTGGTTACCGTGGGTACCTTGAATCAGCATGCCAACCATGAGATATCTCAAATCTTTCGGTTATCATCGGGACCACTGATCCAAGAGCAAAGCTGAGGCATGCAGAACCATATGCAAAGCAGAGCTACTTATGTCTGATCTGCTGCACGGTCTATCTGGTGCGTAGGTTACCCCCGTTGCCTCAGCAAGTCAATATCTTAGCATATAGGCTGCCCCTGTTATTATAGCCAACTCACCTCCTGATGTGTGTGATAGCTATCCACTCCGAATGGATAGACTCAGGCGTAACCAACTCTTTTAATCTTGCGAAAGTGATTGAGGGCTAAAATATCTCATTCGTTATAGCATGTCCTATAATCTCAGGATTGCACAATCTCACAGCTGTGTGATCAGCTGTTCGATAGCATTCTATATAAGCAACCAAAGCCCCAAGAACCAAGATAAGCTAGACAATCCCTTTCATAGAACTCATTGTTGCTTCTTTATTCTCTGAATCTGACTTAAGCATCGGAGGATCCTCACCAGAGTGAAAATCTTTAGTTTGGATTTATTTTGCATGTCACTCCTGCATCAATATCCCTACATGAGGCTCATTCACCCTCTCTCCGATCTTGATCGAATCGAGCAGTAACACTGTCCTTTAGGTATGAGACTAATCTCTCCAAGAAGATGTGTTCTGATACATTTGAGGAGATTCGACACATGAGCTAGATCCCTTATGCTCTAGCTAAAAGAAGTCTTATGTATGTCATGCTATGTACATAACCCAAAATAGATCTTGCTGTGAGTGTCCCGAGTAGATATTGGTTGAATCCAGGCTGGGAGCACTTGATAGCTGTAAAGAATATTTCTAAGTACTTGAGAAGCACTTAGAATATGGTCTTCAAGAGGAGAAGAAAGGTTGAGGATACTAAGATTCATAATTCAAACTTAATGTCTGATGTTGATGGTAGAGAGTCTACATTAGGATGTGTTTTCTTAAGCAATAAAATTTGATAAATTGGAAGAGTTTTAAATAATCGATCATTATAATTTTCAGGAAGCTGAGTATATCCTTGCTTATGAGGTAGCTAAGGAGGCATTCTGATTTATTGCAAAATTTGATGTAATATCATAAGATGACACAATACTGTTCTTTGGCAATATAGATGCCATAGCTCTAGCTAAGGAGTCAAGGTCTCACTAGAATTTTTAGCACAATAAGAACGATATTATTCGTGACTATTCCGTAAAGTAAGACTTCGAGGATCAGAGTAGATCCTACGAAAATGTGGCTAGCTCACTAACTAAATGACTTAGCTAGCCAAGACCAAAGCACATCTTGGAGAAGATGGGGCTTAGGTTTGTGGCAGATTGACTTTAGTGCAAGTGATAGATGGTTAGATGTATGCTTTAGAAGTTAATTAGATCGATGCATTAATTCTTTCTAGCATATAATTTTGTACTTAATTAATTAGGACAGTTAATTTCATTCATATAGTATATGTGTCCATGAGTCGTCCAATGAATTAATAAGATGATGACACATATTCTCAAAAATTGAAAATTTGAGGCATAGGTCATTATTGGTTAATTTATAAACTGCTCCCGATCGTAGGATCATCACGAGGATGATGATCGATCCAGATAGGTTGGTGTACGGATCGCTTTCTTATGGATAGATGAGTCTCGAATCTATAGTGTGGGGACACTAAGTGAGAGTGCAGGTGCTTGTTAGAAAATAAGGATGCTAAACATGATCAATATAAGAAGTCACTTAGATGTCTACTCACTCGTCAGTGACATTCTCGATGCTATAGTTGTGTGAGTGATTCTTAAACCTACAGTGTCTTGACTACTCACAGTGAGGTTACTATAATTTGACTGTACATAAACTTGATCTCTTAGCTATTTGGATCCTCGCTGTGTATGTTGGCTATAGTAAATTCGCTGTAGAAGTAGGGTGCATACTTAGAAGAGATTTATCGATCTTAATAGTTAAAGAGTAGTCCTACGTGATTTATGAAGTCAAGTTCATAAGACCGTGGCCACGGCATTTTGAATTATGGAAAAGAGTTTTTATGAGATTTCATGATTTGAACTCGAGCTGATTAAATCTTACATATGACAGACGATGGGGTTTGATGAGTTTTTCATAATCTCCATTTTGTCAGAACTCACGATAGAAAAATAGAATCACATGACAACTATACCTAGAGGTTCATCTTTTTGTTCTGCTGGATTGCCACTATATGCTGCTAAACGTTACTGATGGATTGTGAGATCAACGAAAATTATTTTGATGATGATCAATAATTCTCAATTGGAGAGTTAGAATTGTTCCAATCTATTGAAAGAAATTTCAATGTTATTTTGATGGAGATCAAAATATTTTTCACTACCAGATAGAATAGAACCTATGGAGTCATACATAAAAGAGGTCTTGACTGATTGGACTGTCGAATTATGATTTCGAATCATAAATCATAAGTGATCTTAATTATCAATTTGATTGATGATTGGACTTAAATGTAAAAGTTATATTGAGGACTTACTAAGAGTTAGTAAGTTATAGGAGGATTAAATTGTAATTATTATATATTATTTAATTTGATCAAATATTGAGATTAAGTCTTAATCAAATTAAATCAAATTTAATTTGATTACATTTAGTTTGAGTTTGACTAAAACTAGATTTTATTAATTTAATGGGATTAGATTTAATGGATACTAGATCCAAACCTATCTAGATTAGGTTTGACCTAATCTTTAGTTATGTTTGATTTGGATAGGATCTTAGTCAAATTAAATCAGATTTAATTTGATTAGATATGATTTGAATTTGACTTGAATTGAGTTTCATTAGTCTAGTGAGATTGGACTTAACCTAATCTAAATTGGAATCCAATCTTGATTTGGATTTGAACTAGACCTTGATCAAATAAAATAAGGAGATCAAGCCCCTTAAATCCCCATTCCCCAAGGCCTTTCACGCCCATGTTTTCATGCTGAAAAGAGAGTGGGTGTGGGATAGTTGGCGTGGAGAAATATTAGGGAAGAAAAGGGTGCACCACATCATGGGAGAGAGTCCTTTTCCACTCAAACTCTAACTCTCTAACTAAACCTTAGCCTTCTTAGTTAAAATAGGAGATAAGGGTGGGACACCTAACCACCAGATGAGATCAATGTGGGACACCCCAAGAAATTGAGATTGGCATGGAGAAAGGTGGGATGCCTAAAACTATAGCATGAGGCTTCTTCAACGTAGGTAGGATGCTTTCTCTCGCTTATCTCTTCTTTCTTATAATCAATTATTGGTTGTTAGAAAATTCTCTCTCTCTCTCTCTCACCCTTATCTAAGAGTTGGATATGTCTTCCTCTTTCTCTCTCCCAAAGATATCCAAGAGTTGGACATTAAAATCAAATTTGATCTGATTTATTTTTTTTGATCCATGAGATGAATGATTTTCCTCTTCTTCTCCTAAGATCTAGTCCAAGGGTTGGACAAGAAGGAAGAACAAGAGATTTGATCTCTTATCTTTTTTTTATTGATCTTGATTTTTCTCTTGAGAAGAGAAAAGTAGAAAAAAAAATTAGATTTGATCTGATTTCGAGTTCCTCCTATAGATATATTTGATTCCATTGAGAAGAGAATTAAAATATCAAATCGATTCGATAATCTAAAGAACGATTTCTGAAAGAGAGCTAGCACCCCGGTGAGATCGAGATCTTTTGATCATATTAATGTCAGTGGATACTTGTAGAGATCAGACACTTATATGGCTACAAAGAAATCTTGAAGATATCCTCAGATCATTAGATCACGGTGAAGATCTATCCGTGCAAACATAAAATTCAGATACTTCCTTTTAGATTTTTATCTTGTATATACAATAATGACTGGATTATGAGATTTGATCTCTATGCATGTCAGATTAGATTAGTTCTAATTAAAAAATTATTTTAACATTATTTTGATGCAAGGTTGTTCTGATATAACAGTAGAATGTTATGTTGAGTGATTGTCCTGGAACAATGTTGAAGTAATATGAAAATTTTTATTTTCACTGCTTACTTTGTTTATATTTAAAATTTTTAAAATTTCTGCATGCATATCTATCGTCATAGGATGACGAAATCTAACAAGAATGTCCAGTCTATTTGAGAATGCAAATAGGTTTAATATTTTTTTAGAATTAAAATGAGTAATCATATAGAGTAACATTGAGAAAACAAAATCAACAAGAGAACTTGGCTTAGCTTATTAAAAAATTTAAATTGATCTATCGATGCAAAAAGTATCTATTACTCCAATTTTATCCATATATTAATCTATAAATTATATGTTTATTATGAATAAATATTTTCTCAACACCAACAAACTTGATAGAACTTAAAATAGGCATGATATTTTGAGATAATATAATATAAACAAGAGAAGTAGGGACATTTTTGGTTCGTGTTTGAACTTAAATAGAATCCATGTTATCTTATTTAGCCAATCAACTTTTCCAATGATTGAATGGCAGTAATAAAGAATATTTTGGGGATTTCAAAAAGTTTGGGAACACATTTTCCATAGTTATACCTTTGGTTGAAAGAGATAAGTCAAATAGTTTATCTCAAATATTTCAAAAAAAAATTTTAGCACTTATTTATCAAATGTTGTGTATCTCTACTATATGAAAGGAGCATTTATTTCAGAATGATTTAAGAAATTTCTTTCATTACCAAAATAAGTGCATTGGAGGATTTCAGATTTACTAAATTTCTCATTCAATAAAATATCATTAATTAAATTATTTAAAATTATATTAAATGTTTATTTTGAACACATGCAGTCTCCAATAGAAGTCTCAATAGTATTTTTTTATATGCACTTGAGAAAATCCATATTAATTATTTGATTTATCTCTTTGTAATACTTTTGACTCTTGAAATTTTAAAAACTCTTATGCTTTCCTTTCGGAGCTCCTAACATGCCATATGTATATATATCTTTCTTTTATTCGATCTCTTCTCCCTCCTCCAACTCCTTTGATTGAATTAGATACTTAATAAAATCTCAAGTTCATACTCTACCTTTGTTCTTTCTCTCTCCGTATTAATTGGACTCTTTAAAATCCTCTATTTTCTAAACTAGCCTCTCTTTTTCCTGCTTATTTTTAGCACAAGCATTGCACTAGAAAAATACCCCAATTAAATATTGAAAAATAGGTAGAAAATAAATCTTACCTATTAGATAAAGTAGTTCCACACCAAGAATGCCTGGGGAGTCCCTGCACTTGAAAACTTGAAAATTTAGTATTCTTAACTATTAGATAAAAGTAAATCTTAACATAGAGTTGCAAAGAATATAGGACCCACATGCAAGGACTGGAGTAGAGATGCATCCTTAGAATTTTCATTATACTATAGTCTAAACTTTTTAATTTCTCAAATGATGAAGACTAGTTTGGAAATTGTTAAATGCGTAAGCATTGATGAGGCATACCTCATGGACTAGCACTCGAAGTGCCAAAATTTTTTAATCTTTGGGTTTGTTGAATTGATGATAGCAATAAAGAATTTCGAACTCAAGAGCATCATTTGGGAAAGCCGATTTAAGAGGATAGATAAGAGATGGGTTCTTGAGAAGTTTGAATTCCTTAGAAAGAGAGAAATCAAACATCAAGCGCATGCAAGATATGGATAGGTTAGACATGTGCTTGTGTTTCCCAATTAAGAGAAGCAGAATGAATATGAATTATCAAAATGCCATTAACTTGGGCTTGAAGCATGGAAATGGAGATCCTTCTCCTTTATAGGTAAAGTTACTTTAATTAAATCAGTTCCATATTCAATTCTAATTCATATTATTTCCAATACAACTATCCCTATATATTTATGTTTTTGCTCATCATCGGACTCTCTTAAGAGATTTCTTGCATGTGCAGACCCAATAAAGAAGGTTTAGACTAGCAATTTTGACATAAACAATTTCATAAAAAAATATGTTTAAAGGCATAGGTTGGTCTTAACTTAGATTAAACTAATTGACCTGATCTACATATTGTGGTGTAATTAGAAAGCTTTTCATTTCCAGAATATAATTAAATTAAATTTTGATATCCATTGAACAATAAAAGTTCTATCTCGTAAATATTTCCCATTTCAACTATTAACTTTATGAAGACATTATATTCTAGAAAAATTGTGTACATGATTGGCAAGATGCACAGTGTTTTTATGTTCTTTATATCAATGATTTTTCTTTTTTTATCTTTTTCCTTGCGACATTGCATCAGCTACCATATTTGATTTAAAAAACAAAACATTTCGTATATTTATATATTTTTTGTTATTTTGATGTTATTAATTCATGAATGTTTTGAAAATTTGATGGTCCAGATATCATTTGCATAGAATGTTTTATGCTGTTGTTTGCAAATTGCGGTTCCAAATCCATTGAACCCAGTCCGCACACTGGCGGACTCCAAAAAACTATTAATTTTAATTTTGAAATTTTTTATTTTTCTTAAAAAAAATAGCAAAGACGAGGGACCGAGGGCTCGCGTGGACTCGTTCGCTTCTCTCTTTCTTCTCCCTTCTTTCCTAGTTGGCTAAAACCCCAGAAACCTAGGAGGTGAAGGAGGGGTTTTTCGATCGAAAGGAGGGATTTTTGATCGAGTAATCGAGTAAAACAGAGTACAAAATGTCAGCGGCGGCGCAGGAAGAGGACAAGAAGCCGGCCGATCAGGCGGCGCACATCAATCTAAAGGTTAAGGGCCAGGTATAACCTTTCTCAATCCGTTGCTGAGATTTTTTTTTTTTTTTTTTTAATTCCTTTGGATTATTCTCTTTATTTTAATGCTGGATTGTAAGATCTTGTTCCTTTTTTTTTATTCCTCTTATTTCTATTGGATCACTTGATTATAGTTCTGAAAGTACGACTGGTTTGATCAACTATTATTCATGGAATCTGGAAAATCTTTTAACTTTTCGAAGAAAGGAGATGCTTTTTTTGTTGTTTTAAAGATTAAAGTTTAAAAGGTCCCTGCTTACTCGATAAATTCCAGTTTTAATACTAGTTTCTGTGCTTTTGTCTTTATTTGGGTCTTGTTCATGTTTAGAACCACCTAGCTTTTTTTTTTTTTTTTTTGAAAAAAATCTTATAACTATGGTTGCATGACATTGCTGGCGAGCAATAAGCTGTGGGATTGATTGGTTTTGGGACTTGTAAAATGTTTTTAAACGTTCTTTTAGTATTGCCACACAGCTAAGTGCGGTGGCCATTGCTTGGTGCAATGGTAAATGCTTGGGCTGACAAGTTCAATGGCCCGAGTTCAAGTCCTGGGGCAACCACTGTGTAAAAGAAAAAAAAAATGCTGAAGGTTAGGAACATAACTGGGCAATGGCATTTTTTGGCCAGAAGGGATTTCATAAGAGAACCAGTTTAAAATGTTTGAATAGTTGGCTGGAGGGTCTGAAATGATGAGGACATAATCTGGAAGGCCTTGAAGGAGCTTTAGAATAAATTTGGAATGAAGTATTTACCCTTTCCTTCCTGCCTCATAGAAGTGAGAATTCGTGATTGATGATCCTTTGTAGTGTCTGCTGTTGGACTTGTTTGTGTTGAGATATGCTCCCCTCCTGAAGATACCTTTTTCTTGGTTGAATGCTCTCTACTTATGGATTAGGGCATAATGATTACATTCCATTTTGAGAAATAAATAAAATTTTATTAGGTAATGTAAATCTTATCACTTATCCTTTGTTTGGTATAAAGGATAGATTGAAGGAAGGATGAATGGAGGAGGATGGATGGATGAGGAGAGGATGAATGGAGGAAGATGGATGGATGAGGGAGAGGATGAATGGATCTTCCATCCATTCTTTCATATGTTTGGTGAAAGAATGATGGATGGATGAAAATGATTTTCTTCTCTATTTGGTTTACGAGGAATGAAAGAGAGGATGGATGATATTTATATGGCATTTTTATTAGACTAACTTTTGATAAAAATATTACTATTATAAATTTATAACACTTATTTATACCAAAAAGTAAACAATATATAAACTTATAATCATTATAATCTATAATTATATAAATATTTAATTTAATTTAATAAATAATTTAATAAATTAATTATTAATGAATTAATTATAGGATAAACTAGAAAAAACTATCCACTTGAGTTTAAACTTAAAAGTAGCCACCTACTTGAGTTTCAAGTAAAAGTAGCTATCCATTTGAAACATAACTTAAAAGCAACTATCTAAATGGAGATGAAATGACCCAATTGTTCTTGCAGTTATAAAGCAATACTATATTATTATAAAGTAATACTATACTATTATAAAATTATATTGCATTATTATAAAGCAATACGGTATTGTTGTAAAGTAATACTACAATAAAGAAATACTATTCTATGATAATATAATACTATCTTATTGTAAAGGAATACTACACTAGTATAATACAATAAAGCAACACTGTATTTATTATAAAAAATACTACACTAATATAATATAATACTATCTTATTATAAAGGAATATTACACTAATATAATACAATGAAGCAACATTGTATTATTATAAAACAATATTACACTAATATAATATAATACTATCTTATTGTAAAGGAATACTACACTATGATAATATAATACTGCAGTATTTTAAAGGATATAAGGGTATAAGAGTATAAGGATCATTTCAGTCAAAATGGATAGTTGTTTTTAACTTATGTTTCAAATAGATAGCTATTTTTACTTGAAACTCAAATGGGTAGCTATTTTTAAGTTGAAAGTATAGCTGAAAATTTATCTCTAGTTCTCTATTAATTATATATATTAATTATATAATAATCAATTAATTTATAATTTAATTTAAATGGTTAAATAATATTATACAAATAATTAACCAAAAAATAGTAAATAAAAATAGAGAAATAGAAGATAATTCTAATTATTTAATTATAATTATCAAAATTATATATTAAAATTAAAATAATTAATAATAAAATTTAATAGCATGTGATTAATATTGTATATATAAAAATATATATAAATAATATGAGTGAAGAAGTGAAGAAATATTATAGTTTTGTCAAAAAAATTAATGAAGAGTACTTTTGTTAATGCAAAAATCTATCCATCAATGCTTTATCCATCTTTTTTTGCATCCTCCCAAATTAAAAGGATGCAAATTGGTGGGCTAGGGTGGATGGACAACTCTTTTTTTTTTATCCATCCTTCCTGTAATTTTTTTGAACCAAATAGTGGATGGAGGCCATCCATCCTTTCAATCCCATCCATCCATCCTCTCATTATCCCAATCAAATACATGGTTAGTGATATTGTGGAGAGGGATGGGGTAATTAAAGTCCCATAATATTAGCTTTGAGTGGAATGATGACAAGGAACGACACATAAGTTTACAGTAGGGGGCAGCATTTTTTTAATTACTTTGGCATCTTCCACCAATTTGGATGGCCATGCAGAAGAACCACCATTTGCTCTAGGGTTAGTGGTCTCTCTCAATGCATGCTATACTGTACCAAATTGGATGGTATGGGGCATATCAAACCAATATGGTACTGGTAAACAGTATGGAGGACATATCAACTGGCCCCATACTGACATAGTAATAGTGTGGCACCGGTATGGGCCCGGTACCGAGATGATATATCTTGATCTTTTTGTTGGGTTAGATCTATAAGGGAGTTGCTGGACTTATCAAGTCCTAGACTACCGCCAAAACTTAGTGAGATGGAGTGGAGTTGCTTTTTTGCATAACTGTTTTCCTTGACTACTATATCTTTTTTAGTCAGACATGGCTTACCTGTTTGTTTCAGATGTCTTTCTCTGTCATTGTAAAATTTATTGAATCTACATAACTTGGCTCTTTAAATTGAAGACTGAATTGCCAGACTGGGAAAGGTAGCTACCATTCATATATTCATACTCAGGAGGGACAGTGATTGTTTAATAACCTTGAACTAGAAGGGTAGTATTCCACAGCTTGCATCAAGGTTGTTAAAACACACAGTTTTTAGGTGGAGGATGGTTAATAATTTCTGGATTGCTTGTGAATGTCTTTTTTTCCATCCCTTTGACAATTGATTCTAGCATGGCACGCAATCTGTGTTGAGCTACCATGAAACAGGGTTGTTACAGGTTCTATATTGCCTTGCAGCTTGATACTATGATGTGGTTTTTTTCTGCTACATGATTATACTTGGGTTACCTACAAGGGCACTTTTAATTGATGAAAAGTACCTGACTGCATGGAGCGGCATTGTGAGGAACTCTGCTATTGGACATGTTGTCCTGGTTGTCATAATTATGACATATTATTATTATTATTATTATTATTATTATTATTATTGTTATTATTATTATTATTTCAAATAGCTTTGACTATATAGTTGTTTGGGTTTGCCTCACAGGGATGAAAAGAAATGAACTAGTTGTTATTGGGTGGGGAAATTAAGGCGAATGGCGAAGGAAATGAAAGTTTTCCTTTGTTGTTATTACTAGAGGAATGCTGGCAAGCCAAGCCCTAGGTTGCTAAGATCAATTTTGTTTTTTTTTGTTTTTTGTTTTTTTTTTTTTTTTTTTGTGCTGATGTCAACTGCATCCTATCTGAGAGAAAATAAAACTGACATATGTAATTTCTTTGGTAATTTGGGACTGAATACCTAACAAACCCTTCCCCACAGCATGGGCAGTTTCCTTCCATATGTGCTATTCCCTCCTCTGATTCTATTTTCTTCCTCATTTCTTGACATGCCTCAAGCTCTGATAGGCCTTTTTTTTGTGCAGCAAGGTTTATTTAAAACAACAACAACAACAACAAAAAAAGAACTAGTTTAGCAAGTGAAGTACCCTGTTTCAGCAAATGTCTTAGGCATATATCTCAATCTGAATAACTACATCAGGTTGGATAAATTTTTTCCTTATTTAATTTCAGAGGTACAAGGTAGATGGTTGAGTAAGGGTTGCAAAATATGAATAGATTGAAGAAGGGGTTCATTTCATGTGGTTTAATGGGTCTTGTGGGTGTAAGTGTGCTCTAGTTAATTACATATGCTAGGAAGCTGAGAGCCAGTACTCCTGAGTGCAATTCTGTTGGGTATTGACCAATCAGAAGGTGTGTCAATGGATATAGGAAGTTAGGGCATGACTTGTTTGCATTTCTTCATCATTTGTCCTTCGACCGACAGTAAAAATATTGAACCTTGTCAACAAGTATGTGGAATGCTTTGTGCTCGAATTCAGTATCTTAGTTACAAGGACGACTGGACGAGTAAGCAGGTCCAAGCAAGATTGGCAGAAAGTAGCATACTTGTGGGTCACACTTGTTTATAGGATGTTAGGCTCCAAGTTATGCCATGTATACCCATGACCCTTTCCAGTACTTCTTAGTGTAAGTGCTTTTTTTTTAGTGTTCGTTAACATATGTTGGCAATTATTCTCTCCGTATCCAGTGCCACAGTGCCACTATAGTCCAGACGTTCTTTTCGTTGTTGCTACTAAAATGATGAAAATGGCAGAGTGCATAACTATAGCAGAGAAGGTTACTATTTGTTTGTTTGTCAAAAAGGCCTGTATCTATATTTATCATTTAGCATCTAAACTCCTGCTCTCTAGTTTGTTTAGGGGTTCCTTCGTAACTTGCATATGCTTTTTATATTTCCACAAAGTGTTTTTCCATGAAGTTGTCTTTGTTATTCAGGATGGGAACGAGGTGTTTTTCAGGATCAAGCGCAGTACTCAGCTACGGAAGCTCATGAATGCATACTGTGACCGACAATCAGTGGATTTCAATTCCATTGCTTTCCTGTTTGATGGCCGTAGGCTGCGTGCAGAGCAGACCCCAGATGAAGTAAATTTTTGAATTTCTTGCATTACAAATATGAAAATATAATCAAATTTGCTTTTAGATTTTACATCTTGATATTTCTTCCTTTGATATCTTTCAGCTTGAAATGGAGGATGGGGATGAAATTGATGCTATGCTGCACCAAACAGGTGGTGGTATGGAAATTGTGGATATCTTTTAGTTTCCTGATGGCGTTTGTGAACCTTTCAAAGCAACTAGCAGACACAGTATTTGGTTTGTCTTATAGTTTAGACCATGGACGTGTGTGTTATCTGATTATGAACTTTTAAGAATCATTTTGTGTTTTTGAGGTGGAATCCTTGTTGGAATTTATATGCTTTTCCCTTATTGTTGGACGGTTGGATATTTCATGTTGCTGTTGAACTTGTGATCATACTGGATATAGGTATATGCATTCCTGATAATTACTTGCCAATAGTATACATGGAAATCTATTAAGCACCGGTATGCCTTTTTCATGTCTGTACCAGCACCAGGTACGTTTCCAGTGCTGATACATTTCCGGTGCGGCAAAATACGCACCGCCGGCGCACTCTCCCCCCCCCCCCCCGCCTTTTTTTTTTGTTCCAATGTTCGGGTATGTCTTTGATACGGCTTGGGTGTGGCTGGGTGCGGCTAGGGTATTGGTAGCAGTAATTTTGGTAAATTAGATGGAAAAAAAGAAAACTCACTGTGTAAACAGAGGCTTACTATTATTATTATTATCACTTGATTATCAAGACTTATTATTTTGATTTCTTCTACTTATTTAGACTGCTAGTTTATTTCTTTTCGTTAATTACAAGTATTTGTTTGTTTTTTATGATGATACTTATAAATTTAGTTGAGATTTGAGAACTTAATTTTATTAATATTCGAATATTATATATATGATTCAGTTTTTTCATATATTTTTGTTAATATTGAAATATTATATGTATTCAAATATTAATAAAAATATAAAATATATAGACGTATCCGTATCATGGTTTTTTTAATTTTTGCCGTATTGGCATATCCGTACCACAAAGTATCCGTACCGCATACCGGTATCTATGCTTCCTAGATCGAAATTGCTGCAGTATCCTATAGAAAATTAGGTGTTTGGGCACATGATGTCATTGATTTGGTATCAGTAGTTATATCCTGTGAATTCTAGGTTAAGATGAATACAGCTTGTGCATGTTTAGGACTTTAAGGCTTGATTGCTTTGGACTGCTTATTGTCATTCTGATTGATGGAATAACAAGCATGTAGATAGTAATTGATTAGGAGTTGGTTGCATACGGACAATTTGTATGAAACATGACTAACAATGTACTCACATGAAGCGTTGCTGACAGAGTGAGAAATAAGTACTTCATAGATGTTTCACTGACAACCTAAATTCTAAGAGAGCGAAAAGAAAAAACGAGGCTAAAATCATGCAGTAAAACGAGCTGACATAGTATACATAACCACCTAGGAATCCTACAGCAAATGTCTCCATCAATGGGTGAATTAGGACAAAATGCTGGAATCTAATGAGAACCTTCTCTATGATGCGTAATGTGACATGGGTGTACCATAAGGTTGTTCTATTATGACTTTTAGGTGGTACAGATACAAAATACAGAAACATCTCATTCATCTGACCCTTCCTAGACTTTGCAATAGCAGGTCTTATGCATCAAGATACCCTTACACTGTGAATTGTAAGGTATGCTGAAGTTAATGAGACGGTTTAACACTGGCAGGAACTATAATTTGGTTCACAATTTGCTAAGATTGTGGGTACAGAGAAAAATGGTTGAATCATATAAGCTAATTACTTAGAAGAATATAGAACTAGGTGGTAAGCCAGTTCTTGGAAGCTACACTACATGATTTTTCAACTGAATCATTTCCATTCTCACTGCTAGTTGATGTTCATAATTCTTCGGCAAATGAAATTTTCTTACTCCTATTTGTGTTTCTTCCTCAGACATGCTTTTCATGAAATACATACTAATTTAACTTTAATTACCAAATTCATGAAGCAGGTGTGCTACATTAGAAAGATCTATAAAAAGAGTTTACCAAGTTGCTGTACTAGTATTTATGTCTTTAGTTTGCCAAAAGATGATCATGCAATTTGGATGGCCTGAATGTGAATCATTTCTATTTTCATAAGCAATCTGTGCAGCAAGCATGGGGCAAGCTCTGTCATGGAAGAGGTAACAGATGTGTTGGGATAAGATGCCATGCCGTTAAATAAATTTGAAGAAATTGTGGTTTTTTGCCCAATTTTCCTGATCTTTGTAATGCCAAAAAGATACTAAAGAGTTGCAGTACCGTGAATCCGCTTCGTCCTCCGTTTTGTCGTCAGTATCTTCTTCTTCTTTATTCAAAGGTGAATCATGATGCATGATTTTGAATCGCAAGAAGTTATGGAGCTTATTATCATATTTAACCACCAGCCTTCTTCATTCACGATATGTTGAGCTATACAGAATTTCTGGTCTAATTACTGTCATGCACTTTTTTCTCAAGTCTCAATGGCAATCTGTCACATTACACATAAAAAGCATCTCTCTACTTCCCCTGCCTAGCTTAACTCTATTAAAAGCCTTCCTCTCCATTCTTCAATATAGTTGGTTAGGTAATGAAATGGTCACTCTACAGCTCTTGTTGGCCGTCAGTTTTGATGGACCTAATTTCCATATCTGTTCCTAATTTATCGAAGCTGCTTGCTATAGTTCCGTTTTTATTTTTAGGGAGCATGGTCGGAAAACAAATCATCTAAAATTCAGAACAGCCTTCAAACTTTTAAAGAGGGCCTCACATCTGTCTCCAGTTTTTGACAGATTTCTAATATATGAGGTCATGGATTCTGTATAACTGGTGATGAGTTTACCTCAGATTATGGCATTGGGAATTGGCTTATAACTGGTGACTGAGGTTACCTTGAGATTGTTTGCCCTACATTGTTGCGGTTACTATAACACAATTCATAGTTGAGGCACTGCAAAAGACCATTAAGTTTATTGCCAGGTCCAACTCTGGTTCATGTCTCTTTTCTTTTCTTTTCTTGTTTGCTGTTGTTTCTTTGTTAGTATGTAATATCAGGGTAAACAACATGTAGCTGAATGTTGGGTGGAAAAACACGAAAGCTGAAATGCTTGGTTATTTCTAACCTAATTATGGGGCAGAAACCAATTTATCACTTCTTAAGATAATAGGGCAGCTTGATACCTGGTGTTTCAATATTCATCCAGTTACGCTGCTTATTTATAATCTTCTGTATGTTATGCTCACGTTATGATGATGGAAAGGGCTCTGCCATACTCTACTTCAGTGGAATATTTAGGCTTCAATTTTAGCATCCAAATTTGCCTTTTTTCTTTTTTAGCTGTAATCTCACCATGTTTGGGTAGTTATTATTCAGTTGAGGACCTCCATCATGCTTTCATGAACCAAAATCATCTGGGGTGCCCCTATCCATTAGCAATGAGGTTTACAGGCTTGCAGCAAGTAATAACATCAATAAAAATTGGAGAAAAGGGCTTCCAAGTACCCAAGCTTTGCCAAGTTCTACATTCAATACAATAGGAATATGCAATCATGATTCTGAGAACATCTTTTTTTGTTCTAACAATTAAAATTTTCATATTATTCCTTCTCATTCACTGGATAATAATTGGTAATATTTATTTTCTGCAACATACTGATAGCAAACAGCAGGAAATACAATAATTAAGCATTCACCATGGTGATGTTAAGCAACTAGAACTGCCATGTTAAAAGCTTGTTGCAAGTTTAACACAACCCTTTACAGGACAGATCAAAATTCCTTCTTCACGTTTTCAGAAATGGTACAACCATTGAGCTGAGGAATAGTTCTGCTACAGAAAAGGCACTAATTTTGGAAGTGAAGTAATTTCTATGAAAAAAAAAAAAAATCACAGAATCACAGCAATGCTGCCAATCCGATTCCAACCCTCATGGAGTGCTTCAGAAACTTCTCAGCACATTTGCTGAAACATATCTGTTCCTGATCGAGAGAGTTGCCTGGATGGGATCCATACAATCTGAGAAACATCTCTTTACCAGTGAAGTGTACATCTTAGACTGCACGAAATGAGTTACCGGCTAGCTATCCTTTCGACGTCCAACCAGCAGTAATCGGTAGTTAGCGAAATTTTTTGTGCACCGCGGGCGGTGCAGAGCCGCAAGAACTGCATACACTATTCATGGTGCAGAACCACGTGACTGGCTCATGCATCGGATCAAAGGCTCATGCATTGGATCGAAAAAAAAAAAAATTTTTGGGCACCATGCATCGGCCCCATACGTGAGTCAATCATTATGGATGGTGCGTGCGTTCTACACCGTCTTCAGTGCACAAAGAATTTCTTTTCGTAGTTATCATGTGCGCTAGCAGAAGGCCTCAGCCCAATTTGTTAGAGGGAAGGGTCAAGTTGTTCATCTAAGTATTTTCAGATGCCAGTAGTGCAGCATGTGGGAAACAAATTATGCTACCAAGTGGTTGGCAAGCCATGCTTCAAAACCACCTTCTGTTTATTCTTGTGCCATGCTGACTTATATAAGTGGCTCCATATATTGACCTAGTCAAAATGGAGTTGCAATTGTCACTGTGCTAGATTGAATGATTTCCACTCACCCAACCCATAGTTATGAATCCCAGATCCATCCAAAGTTTTAAATCTCATGGAACTATCTCAATTTTTTCGTGGAATGGAATGCACTACTGTTCTGATACTTGTGATAGAGGATATCCCAAGATATGGTGATTGGAACGTAGAGATGATGGTGAGCTGGTCCTATCTCAATACATGGGATGGTACTCCATCTTAATATCCCGTAAGACATTTTGTCAAAACCTAAATCCTTGGATCCATTAGAACTAATTACCAGCTCTAGAATCCTACAATTAAGGGCCGTTTAGTTGGAGGTAATCTAATATGGAAAAATGATTCTCAGGTTAGATTACCATGTTTAGTATGAAAAAAGAAAGAAAGAGATAGTAAAAAAGTTGATGAACCCCATATTTATTTTCTGAAGAGAGAAGGTAAAATAAATATCATTGAGGGATTGGTATTTGATAAATTTTCTAATGACGATAATCCATACTTGATAAAAATATCCTCAATAAAGTTGCATATGTAATTATGAAATTTATTCTGATATCTTTCTAAATAAAAAACTTTTATAAAAAAAATTAAGATAAAGATAATATTATGTAAAGGACTATGTGAGTATAACCATTACATAAAAATTAATTGAAGATGACAATATTATTCTAATATTAAAATTTAAAAATATATTTATAAATTTGATCATATTCCTATATAATTTTCTCTCCAACCAAACGTAGTAATTTTTTTTCAACGTCATTTTTTGAAATAATTTTTTCACTAATCAAATATAATAAAAATTATTTTCCTCCACAATCATTATTCCAGATAAATGATTCCTAAAATTTATTAGATTATAGAATAATCTGAAACACCCGAACCGAATGGACCCTTGGAGCATTTAGAAGTTGGCGAGATGCTGATCAAAGTCTTAAGCATGTTTTATCCTTCAAAAACTTACCTCAATGATTCTAATTGAGCTTCGAATCCTAATTGTCTCATTACTAACGCCATATCATTCACAGATAAACTACATTGTATGCCCTTCCAATTATCATCGTTAATTCAGTGATCACTGCTCTTTCATACATTATATATGGTATTCTCACTGCTCACTGCCATTCTTTTACAGTTTCTTCTCTTGTGCCATCCTGAGGCCTGGATAACATTCACTTTACAGTGATTCAACAGACGAAGCTACCGGAACGTTGCTCCAATATCACTCCAAATAATCACAGATGAGCTTGTGCCAAGCTTGGTTTTTTACACAAAACAAACAACAAATTTTGCTAGAAAAAGCCAACAGATCCTCGCACAAAGTAATAAATCATAACTGAGAAACTTATATGTTGCATTCTAATTTGGAAAATTACATGATTATGTATAGTTTACAGATAAAAGCTTGCTATAGATATTTCTGATGGTCGCACAAAAAAGTAATACAGCCAACAGATAAGAAATGCTTTTTTCCAGACTGATGATCGATGATTGTAGATGCCACTCCTGGACCAAAAAGAATCCCAACATGATAACCCATGATCACGGATGTTAATGCACCCAAGTAAAACAAAGAAATTCCTATATGAATCGATAATAATTCATGTTCTACTTGCAGCCCTGATATCTGAAGTCTGAGATGCAGTTAAGCAGGTAATTGAAGCTTGACATTGTTCTTCCAGCTGCAATTTACATGAAATTAGGAGTCAGTATGAAAACATTGCTTTCTATAGAAGATATTCAGAAAACAATAATTATTTACCTATTGAAGTAATAATAAAAGAAATCAGCATAAAGCAATGTCTGCACTAGTCCAGATATCCAAGCTGTGAACAATAAACAGTAATATGAGCATAAGAATTAATAATAAAAGAAGGAAACACTTCTACATGAGAAAGGACCAAAAGCCAATTAGAGGATCCATACTTATCCAATGAATATAGTGTGGCTCGGTGAAGTAGCGATAAATCCAGTTGAGGATATACAATGCTCTGTATGCACTGCATCAAAAAAGGCTCGATAGTTTAAGACCACTTTGTCTAGATGAACTAGATGACTGGCATTCCACTTTGTTTAGTGGACGAAATCATGCAATTATAAAGAGTACCCAAAAAAGGAAAAAAAAAATCCAATGTGAAGAAAATTATAAGTTTGCAACATTTTTCTTTAAAAATTGTAGGAAGTGTGGGCAGGACATGTTCCTGGTGGAATTTCTAGTAGACATGATGTGGTAGTAAAATTACATGAAGCTGTAGAAAGAAAGGGATCGATTCTGCTAGTGGACATGCCTGGAGACATTACAAATCCATCAGTCAGATCTTCATAGCTGATCAAACAATCACTTCAGTTTTTATGTACTTAGGGCAAGCATCCAGCTTTTAAAGCGATAATAAAGCTACAATGGATTTCGGGCAAACCCAGATCATAAAAAAGCTTCTCAGTGTCAATCTGATTTTCCCCTTTTTTACCCATTTTCTGAAGGATATGATGAGAGCAATGAATGAACAGGAACATGAAACTATTTGTTTTAGACTTACATGCCAATGTCCAGGTAATTCATGTCAGAATTCCTAGCCAAAGATTCAGATATAATATCTCACTGAAAGACAGGTACAATTGTGAAAAATGACAAGATAAGCTAAATTTAGTAAAAATTTAGAACACCACACAAGCAGCATAAAATTTAAAATGTTGATATATGAAGGAAACAACCTGGTAAATTTGTGCATGAACTCTTCCTTTAAGTCTAGGATACAACAGCTTTTCCCCCTCTCTTAAACCAACTCTATAGCCTACAAAAATACCTAATAAAAGAAATTTTGATTCTTGTTTCCCATGTACAACGCAGAATACATGATCATCCCAGAATCATGCATCTCTACATTGAAAATCTATAGCACAACTTGAAAATGACACCTTAATAAAGTCACTCATAATATGGATTTAGAGTTTTAGGTTTCAGAAGCAGGGCTAAAGCTTCAGAACCAAACACATATTCTTCTGGAATCTACTTCACACAAAATTTCTCACGTATTATAAGTATTCAAAAATCATAATTCTCGAGCCAAACAATTAAAACAAGCTACTTCCAATACAACTTGATGACTAACAGATTACGGATCAATTCATGGAAAATTTCTTCTAAAATGTTTGAATTTGTCAATTACAATGCTAGATGATGCCAGTATCAATAAATGAATGGTTAACCAAGTCACAGACTTGAAAGAGTCAACATATCTGACTTCTGGCATATACTAATGTGGACCACTATTTTTATGTGTCAAAATATGTTGTCGAGGCTGCACTCCTATTCACTTGACAAGGTAAAGCTGTAGGTGAGCTTAACCAAACCAAACCCTTAAAGCACATCATCAGATCAGACCTCACAAAACCTAGCTAACACAAAACCACTGTATTAAAATGCAGATAACAGGCATGAAGTGGCTGGGGAGTTTCATAACGGATAAAATAGCAGCTGCTATGAACCAAAGCAGGCCACTAAAACATATCAACATTTAGTTACCAAAAAAACATATCGACAATTTTGCTTTCTAAGTATACAAAATGATTATTTCACATCAACTTCATGCAGAAAGAGCAAAAAAATCAAGGAGAAAGCTACAAAATATCACTGGCCTAACATGATAAGTCATACCTTCATATATTTCATTCAATAATTAAAACATGCATTATCTTCAATAGACCACTTATATCAAAACACATCACTAACAACTAATGCGTTGGTAAGCTTGGGCCAAGACCTTTGTCTAATGGCCATCTCCCTTCCAAATGATCTGCTAGCTCTTATACAAGGGAAATTTCTCGTGAAACTTCATCTTGCAAATTTTAATTATTAGGACAAGATCTCAAATGCACTCAACCAGCCCATCCATAAATTGCCCATTTCAATTTTATTCTCACTATCGTGGAATAAGTAGGGGTCCAAGAAGCAGCCCATCCTATGCTTGGGCCTTTAAGATTTGCATCCATCTTGAATCAATAATTGCCCAAATTAAAAGACACTTCTCATTTTCATTCAAATGTAAGGTTATCTCCTTAGCACTCATCAAATCACTCCATATATAACCCATGGCCATGCCAAAGCGCTTCTACCAAGGGTTACCACAATTTCAAAGCAAATACCATATCATATGATTATAAATAAAAACTCAAATTATTTGTTAATATAAAATAAGATTCATTTATTTCTTCAAGTAAAGCAGTTATAGCAATAATTATCGCATAAAGCAAGTGCATTGGTCCTAAGAAAAAGATAAGATAAGAATTAAGGTACAAACCAAATTAGAATGAGACATTCTTCTGGTTTCATTTGGAGAAGGAAGAGATAGGATAAAAAAAAAGAGGAATAAATATTGACCATTCTAGTATTCCAAATTGCACTGTGAAAAAGAAAGGGAGAAACAGATGCTGCATATACATACATACATACATACATATATATATATATATATATATATATATATATATATATATATAGAGAGAGAGAGAGAGAGAGAGAGAGAATCACAGATACATCAATTATATAAACATTTCTGATTGAAACAAGGTTTATCCAATAGAGTTAAACTGATAGAGGATCACCAATCAAATCAACCAAAATTTGAATCTCACAACTATGCCATGGATCTTCCTTCCTTGATCCCTATTGTACCATTTAGAATTCTCCCAATCACTAACTCCTTCCTCTTACTCATCATACTTCACATACCCAAAAGCATAGTGGCTGCTGTAGCATCTTTTTACCACTTTAAGTGATAACCATAGTCATCAGATTATGCTCATTTAGTTTTCTCCTTGGTTAACACCAAATCTCCTCACTTGAAATATTTTGTTTCCTCATTTATAAATATTGCTTTTGCCTCTTCTCTCACAGATGCATTCCAGATGTATTCTTCACCCCTTGTATGTTTTAATCTGCTGAGGCACAACATATGAAATAAAGAAATCTTTATTAGGAATCAACTCTATTTAGCATATAAGCATATATGATAAATCTCATTCCTGAAAGACGACCAATGTAGAAGTATTCCAGTGGAAGACATCTTGCTTATCCTCATAATCTACTACCAGAATTTGGTCCACCACCAATAATTTTTTGCCCATGATATTAGGTTTTTTTGCAACTACTCATATTTTCAGAACCCCAAAGTTCCACATAGGATTTAATACTTGCATTAGGCAGTTGATTTGGGACAGTAAAATGCTTATGATAATGATAATTGCATCATTACCCCCAAGTATATGAGATGTGATCTAGGTAAGCAATTGAAAAGGAATCAGGAATATCAAGCAGATCTAAAACCAAAGTCAAAAAAGAATTTTAATTGCAGAATATAGGAAATATGTTATCAAAAGAAAAGGATGGACTTCAAGTTAGTAAAATAAGAAATGGGTAGGTCATTTTCAGATTTTTCAAAATCTATTCCAAATTTATATAAAACAAAAAGAATTAATAGGAAGACAATTTGGAAAAGCATGATCAGGTTCTTAAAGAAGAAAGAGAATTAGAATATTGAAACTCTGAAAGCATATGCTCTACAATTCGCTAATTATATGCACTTGCTGCATGTAAGACGCATCATTACAGAAATCTATCATTTAGCTCTGCATGGGCAGGTAAAGTATGTATTAGACAAGGGAGCTACAAAAACACTTAATCTCTGAACCTAGAGGCATAATGGTGATATGGTAGAAGAAAAGAATGAAAGTTCTCCCCTTAAGCATGAACAACTTCTTACACATTTCTACTCGACAAATCTTGGCTTGTTGACAAGTGGCTCTTTTCTGCCTTTATACCATGACCAAAATATAAACACCTATACTATTACTACTTTTTTTTTCCACATATTTAGCTGCTCTTTTCTCATAAACTTAATGCTAAAAGAGTTGACTGTATCATGTAGTTTGTAGCCACATTTTTTTAAGATTCAGATGAGAATTTCAAACACATAGCAGAACAATATATTAGTTGCAACATAAATTTTGGAAGCAATTCACGTTTTACTTGTCATACAATAATAGCTTATAATACTATATTTAAAACAACAATTCCAAGCTCATAAACTTGTGTAATAACATACTATTTTAAATATTCAAATGTGGGTTTTGAATATTTAAAGGATTCTTGACATCACATATTCTTCATCAGATGCCATTACTCTTTAAAAAACCTCAAAAAGTACCAATTTTGATACGGAATAAATTTTATAGGTACAAACAACATGACAACATATCCTTTCTTTTCTGTGGCGACACTACAATAAACCCAACCCACAGATTCCTCCTCATGGTTAGGTCTTAGGCAGAAGTCAGGAATTGGTTGCATTAGTTAGAATCACCCTTTGAGACCATCAGAAGCTTACAAGATTCAATAATGTTATCATTTCACTTCAGAATTTTTAGTTCAACCAGGTAGATCTTGACGACAAAATAAGTTTGATTGCTTTTATCCATTGTGATTTCTCTCTCTCTCTCTCTCTCTCTCTCTCTCTCTGCTCTTCCTATCTAAACAATATCACTAGATCAATCCTTGGCCTCTACCATTCATCATAGCCGTACTTAAAGACTGAGTACTCTACCGTTGAGTTAGCAAGCCATATAAAATAAATAGGATATACAAATATGATCAAAATAAAAAAAAAAATCAGTTATGTAATACATGCACTTAACACTTATTCCTTTGATTTTACTCTTTCTTTCAAAAAGTTGGCCATCACATTTTTTATCTTTCCCTTCTCACACACCAAAATCAATTCACAGAGAGATACCAATAAGATGGCCTTCTCCAAAGCATTCTCCATCAACTGTCTTCTTTTCTTACCAACAACCCGAGCTGAACTCTCTCTGCCATCTCTTGCCCCATTGCAGGATCCTCAAGTCTAGACATAAATCCCCAGCAAACTGTCTTAACCATGTGTCACTCAGTATCAACAACAGATACCTGGCATGCCCCAGTAAAGATGGGGAAGACAGTTATATGTGTTGTGACATGATTCTTGCACCAGTAAATCATTTGCTAAGCCATTGACCTGATCTATTACAACATTAGGAAATCTTTGAAAATCAGGAAGCCGAAAAACACTCACCCCAACATGTCTAACACATTCTTCAAATATTCCAATATTTCTTTTTTTTTTCCTTATTTCTTTGCTTTCCTTTTGAAGCAGATGCAATATCCAATCATTGTCAAGATCTTGATGCTATGTGAAGAATCTGTAGGAAAGCATCCATGAGAATGCTTATTTTTCTTTTTAAGATAATTGAAAAGATTTAAGCTCTTCCATCTTCCAAGATCAAAGGCTCTTATGGTTAAAAATAACTACAATTCCATGATATTATAGCAAGCATTTAGCTTACTTATTTCTTCTTGATTTATCTTAATCATTCTCCAACTTTTATTTTTTCTTGTTATTTTCATTTCTCTAACTGATTTCTAGATCAATTATTTCTCCGTTTTCTTTGATGGTTCTGGACCTTAAGTCTAAACCTTGGACTGAATGGAAATGTTCTATTATTATGAAATTTCATGGGCAGACAAGAATTCTTCCTTGAGTCTACATCTACTCCCACACGATATTATTTTCTTAAATAGTTGTAAACTTGTAATCTTTATCTATTTAAATTTGAAAAAAACTTAAAAAGATATATCTATAGACACAGAAATTGAGTAGAAAAGATGTACAATAAAGTTTCATCAGTCCAGATATGCAAATGGATGAAATCATTTCAAGTTCTGTATGCCATCTATACTGATTACATACAAGATGTGGACCCAAAATTTCACCCATTTACTCTATGATTTTGAGTTTGATACAGTCAAATTTCAGGCATGCTTCTATTTAAAGTTTAAAATTTGTAATTCAATATGACCTGGAAGGTGGAAAGGAAAAGATAAGTACTTGTTATCCAAAGTTCTACATAAAATAATTTTTAACAAATTTTGATAACTAGTATATAGGACAATCTCTGAAAAAATGACACCAAGATTTTCAACTAGTTTATAAAATAATATTATTTATTTTTTTTATATTCCCAATTATCTAATGAAATAAGAAAGTGATATTAATATTGGATGTGCATTGCATCTGCCAATTACCGGTCCTCACAAGCAAGAACATGTTCATCGAATGGGTAAATGGTCAGCAGAATATACCAGATGCATTTTCTAAAAGAAGTTTAGGAAAATATTTTAAAACATATACTCCTAACAAATCTTTTCACATCTATCTTGGTTAAAATTCACACCACATAAGAAAAGGAGCAATTAGCATTGGATAATTGGAGGTAAATCCAAAATAAATAAGAAAAGATTTCATTACATCTGAACACTGAAAGCTTGTTTTGAGCACCACAGGGAAACAATTAATGTACCTTTGAACCTGGAATACTGAGAGCAAGTGGCCTTACATGTTTTTATGTTAGCAACATTAACAGCTGGATGCAAAGATAGTAGGGCAAAGCTTTCAGGTGAGAAAAGAACTTCTCCCCTTTTCATTAATGCAAATAAAAAGCATATTAGGTGGACAAATGACGAACAAAAATGTCTTTTGTCTGGAAAAATAAATTAGGTGAAGATTTACAAATTTTAGCAGTCAAAAGTTCCTTACTAGCCATCTTGACTATAATTCATCCAGCAATCATAAGATAATAAATTAGCTTCTTGATGTTTCACTAAATAAAATTCAACTGCTTCCGGTTGTATGATGTTCAAATATCAAGGTCCAGTGACAACGGGAAATGTCATGCAAGCAGCCATGATGAGTTGAAACTTTCAATCGGCAAATAATCAAAACGGGATATAGCATGGTAGTATACCCTAGGAGAAAAACATATTGCCCAGTCAAGTTGTCAATATTCCTTGTCCTCTGCAGTAAAACCAGCTGAGGAAGTATTGCAACTGCCTCCAAATACAAGGAGAATGTCCACATTACCTGTTACAAAATATTCCCTAAAGTATTTAGGAAGGGAGAAAAACTAAGAATGAATTGAGAGGAAAAGTGAATTTTTATAAGAAAGTAGAACTCAAAGGAACACTAAACCATAATGAGAATAAAACATAATCATACTTAGACATGGATACGCTTATTCTTCCAATTATGAATTTAAAGTTAAGAAGAAAGAACTACAAATAGATAGGTGGATTTACCTCCTTAAAGGTGAATTTCTCATTTATAAACAAGGCCAAAAGCAGGCATGGCAATATTAGAAAATGATGGCGAAAGGTGTCTTGGTCCTTATCATAAGATCTACGGACAATCTTGTGTTGTCTCATATACCAGACAATTGAGAACGAGCTCGCCAAGAAAATTAACTTCATGATTGTATTATAGAGTGAGATAAAATCTGTAAAAATATCCAAATAACGAGTAGCAAAAACAAGAGCGTAAAGCTCTTGGGTCTTCAATGAAATACCTGCAAGCAAATATAGGATGAAACAAATCATGTTGCATGTACAGAAGAGCAGCAAAATGTCTATATACCATATATAGGAAAAATCAAGACTCACAATCAAACTAGCTGTATAGAGGACTCATTCAATGCTAATCTTGAAATGCTAACATCAATGCTATACCACGAAGAGGAAACCAGGTCATAACCACTCACAATAATTACGTGACAGAGACTCACAATCAAACTAGCTATACAAAAGAGTTTATTCAAGGATAATCTTGACATACTAACATCAATCCTATACCATGCAGATGAAGCCATGTCATAGCCCCACTGACAAAAATATAACTGGCAGGGACTTCCAAAGCAAGAGGACAGAATTTAAATGCAGAATATGACCTTGATATTACATTCTTTGATTCATTGAAAGCTCATACAGATTATATAAAGGTTTGCCATAAGATTAACAGAATGCTGGTTCAAAAGTTCAATTCAGGTAAAAGAAATTCTCAAAATTGATTCTCCATGTCATTTTAACTCAGTCATAAATTTTATTTGATTGAGATGCAGTCAGATATACGTCTCAGGAATTCTGATTCAGAACAAATAAATAACGATATGAAGTTCCACAAATACACAAGGACAACTGTCCACCGAAAAGTGATAGTTTGCTGCATAATACTGCATAGAGAAAATAGTATCCTCTTGAAGCAAAAGCCACTTGTGAAGCTAATTACATGACTCTCATGGAGTCAGCAAGTAACCTTTTTTTAAAAAAAAAAAAAAAGTTTCCAGCATAGATCATTTTGTGCACTGTTGAAGAATGCAAGTTATGGTGTATGGACCATTCATAGATACAAGTACAATAGAAAAAGTTTAGGCTATGTGATTCACACCTGTAGGATATTGGAACAGAACATGAATATCCAGATAGATATCAATAACAATATTCAAACAGACTATGGCAATCAAAACAAAGATTGTATAAGAAAAAGGATATTGGAAATTCTTACCACCACTGTTTTCTACTGCCACTACTTTAGCATTGAAAAATACAACATGCAGAAAGTTCAATGACTTGGGAAGTTGTGATGGGTCAGGCAACTCAGTGATGAAGATTGTAGATGCCAATTTGGTTATCAGCAAAGTTGGTTATTTAAAATAATATTTAACAAATGTTGTCTGTAAGTATAGACAGCTGTTAAGTGTACTTATTGCGAAAAGCTGAATCACAATACAAATATTTCATCAAAAGCATGATGAGATTTTGAATAGGGATACGAAGGTCAACAACCACAAGACCATATCACTACGAACATGTTAAAAAAATGGAAATTATAAAACTATATACTGAAATGTTCTAAAAGAGAGTTTCAAACAATCAGCGTCCTCTATGAAGAATAGAACTAGCTACTTTCAGGGAAAATTTATTCATATCATAATTGTTGGTAGTCAGGCAGCCCTAGGCAACTGACCTAGGCTTATTCTTTGGCTCTTGTCCTAAACAGGTTTAGTACAAGATTGTTTAATTGTTCTTTGATTCAAATACCTCATTTATATTAAATTTTTGTACTATTTCTATATATTAATACTTTAATACACCATAGCCAAACATTGCTTAACGTAAAAAATTAATATCATTTTTAAGATATATTGTAGTTCATAAATTTGTATTGCATTCACAAATAGAGAAATAGAAGCAAGGGATATACAATAGTTATTTAAGCTCAAGTTGTCTTGCTGAGCTCCCTTAGTCGTCAATCGTGCTGGAGGCTCAAGATCAGGTTTAGAGTGCTGAATAAATTACCTTTTGCAGTCACTTATTTTAACTTAAACTCTAGGTATAAAATAGCCCTTCTTTGGTCTCCAATCTGATGTATCCTTCCTCATCAGCATTCCAAGTTGTTTATAAATTAAAATTTTTCAACAAAAAAGTTTTATAACTTGAGTGTGCGCCTATGAGATGGACTATGCTCCTCCCGAGAGGAGAGGGTATCTACTATCTTGACTGTAAAAATCAATGATAAGGCATCCAAATCGAAGATTCACACTATTGATCATGATCTATACTACTAAAAATGCCTCCAAAGAAAAATACTACTTTTGGTGGTCTCTAACCTATACATCAAACTATGTTTTGATATAACCTAAGCATTAAAATATATTGATCTTCAATCTATACCTGTTTTAACATGAATAGATGATGGTCAATAAAGTGAATTCTCATTTTAAATGCTCTATTACATATTTTAGCGCACTAGGACAATGAAAACCATCCATTTTGTGTTCACACAATGCAAAGGTTAGAAACTGTCACAATATATGATTTTTGGTTTCCAAGCATTTTTAGTATTATTTATCATGATCAATGGTATGGATTTTCAATTTGGATGCCACTTTATTGATTTTGTCATCCAAAGAAGTAGATATCTTCTCCTCCTCATGGGAGTATAGCCCATCTTTGTCTAAATATAAACATATGTATGTAAATGTGTATATGTATATGTGCATGCATATATGTATATATGCACATATGTGTATATGTATATATATCAAAGATGCAAGATTTTTGGTTTCTAGCCAATGTAAATATCAAAGATCATGATCAAAGATGTTGGCCCACTACTTTTGATTAGGAAGCATTTGGAGCCAAATGTTCTCAAAAGCATCCCAGCCTCTCAAAGCCAAATGTTCTCAAAAGCATCCCAGCCTCTCTCTCTCTCTATTGTGCAATATATATATATTGCATACATAATCATGAACTTATATAACAAATATGCATCAATCTATCTATCAGTTATATACATCAAGGTTGCATTTTGTGCATTGTCAGGTAGTGGTAATCTGAATTACCTACAATTTAGATAGATTGCCGGTAATGTTGATTGCTGTTTGGTATCTTGATTGACATGTTTGGTATGACAATCAGATTACTGATAATCTAACATCAAATTTTCAAAATATCTTTATTATTAGTTTAGCATTTTAAACTATTTATTTAATTTTTTTAATGATAAAAATCATTATATGAAAAAAAATATTTTTTAATTAAATAATTAAATTATTTAATTTTTTATTATTTTTAATACTTATTATTATTATTTTTATTATTTTTATTTTTATTTTTTTATTTTTCCCTTCCTTCTCCTTCTCCTGCATGCCCCACCTCTCCCCGCTCCCCCCACCCCCGACCGTCCAGCATCGCCCCCAGGCCGTTGCGCCTCCGGCACTGCCCCCCGGTCGTCCGTGCCTCCTCCCACCCTCCGGCACCACCCCGAGTACCTCCCGCACCCCGCGCGACCGCCCCCTGCACCCTCTGCGGCCCCGCCCCACCGCTATCCCCTCTCCTTCCCTCCCTCAGCCCCGGCAAACCCGAGCCCTCGACCCTTCACTCCACCCCTTGTGGCACCACCCCGAGCGCCTCCTGCACCACCCGCACCCTGCGCGACCGCCCCCTGCACTCTCTGCGGCCCAGCCCTGCTGCTGTCCCCTCTCCTTCCCTCCCTAATAAAAATCACAAAGCACGTTGGTGCATTGTGATTTGTGGGAGTACCGACGTGATTTTACCCGCACCCCTCCCCTCTCCTTCACCGATGGATTTCACCGATGGCCTCGCGGGATTTACTAGCTGATGCTCTCATCCGCCACTTGTGAAAGCTGCCAGGGCATTCCCAAGCTCTCATCCAACACTGCGTCATCTAGCTTCGCCGTTGCCTCCCGGAGACAACCCGCTAGCTCCTAAGTTTTGTTTGCTTATTTTTTTATGAGGATAATTACATCTAGAAATTTTATTATCAGATTACCAAAGTAGTGGTAATCTGGATAGCCACCCCTCCCCTTGGTAATCCAGACTACCTTTTGGGAGGTAATCAGGAGGTAATATGGATTGCCAAGGCAATCTGAATTACCAACTCAAAAAGCATACCAAACATGGTAATCCAGATAACCACATTAAAATCCCAGCAATCTGGATAGATTGCCAGCTACCAAATGCAACCTAAGTGTCATCTATCGCCTAGAGAAGTGAGGTTCACCTAGGCATTTTGAGGTTTGTTTATCACCCATGAAGTAGCCCAAGTGCCTAGGCAACTGTTGTGACAACAATGACTAGTGCATGATCAGTAATAGAAAGCAAAGATTTCGAATACTGAGATAGAACCAACGAGGTGCATCATATCATCTCAGGCCCTAATAGAAGTTAAGACTGTTTTTTTTCAATTTTAGAACAGGGGCACCCCACTACCAACCTATTAAGACACTTGAGCATTCTAAATGCTATTGCTTGCTGGACCAGGATTTTTAACTTTCGAAAAATCCCAGGTTGGTGGGGTCTGAAATTCTTGAGAGATAACACTGCTCAAGGTTCAAACCCTCAACCTCTTGCTTAAGAGGCAAGAGTGCACACCACGGAGCTACCAGCTGAGTAGCACTATAAGGAAGAAGTTTGTGAGCATCTCATGATTGAACAACATTAAGGATATTTTGACCATTATTCCCATTATCCATATGCAAGGAAAATAAGGCCTATAATTAAAATTAAGGCCCATTATAAAGTGATGTAACAAGATGGGCTTCAATATAGCGAAAGCTATGAACACATGGTTCATAGTGCATATGGTTATAAGTAATAGTTAACATTATCCACATCAAAAGCATCGTAAGGCCCAGAGATAGTAAGATAAACCAGGCTCTCAAAAGCTAATGGCAGTATGGAGAATCAAGTAACAACCCAAAGCAGTCTTCAACTAAGCTTCAAATGAAGCAGAATTGGCATCATGCGATGGTTGCAAATCCAGTAGAGGATATAACATTAACTAATAATTTTGCTAAGTCAGTTGATCATCCACAGTAAAACTATAGAAAAATTCAAGGCCTAAAGGGTGGGAAATAGGACTATTCATCTTAAACTCTGTGCAATTAGCACATGGCAATTCTTGGCTGGGAATATCTGCATTGATAGAATGATATCTTGACAATTGACCAGTCTAGCCTTGAGAACGTATAAATTGATATGGTATAACCACTCTTGCCACACAAATTCCCTACTGCCAATATTGATACACTGCTAAAAGCATTTTGAGGAGATTATTTATGAGGATTAGGAAGATGTGGGATGGGCTAGGAAGACCAAAAGAAGTTAAAACATAAATCTTTAGAATATCACATGAATGTGTCTTTACCATGAGGTAATATTATAGCCACTAAATAACCTTGGGACAACATTCATAAGGTGAACAATGTTTCTTGGCAACTGGATCAAACTCTCCTCACTATTGACACCATATAAGCCATGGGCTAGTACTCATGTTTTGCACCACTCAGTTGAATCACATGACAGTATCTAGTTTTGTAACTTCATTACACAAAATAGAGACCTTAGATTGAAGGAGAAAGATCGTTGTTTTGAAGGGAAATAAGTTTCTAAAACAAAGCCTTGAAATCTTTAACAAATGTGAATAGACTGCACAGCTCCAAGCAAGTGCTAAAACTAGTGAGAATTTTCTCATCATAAGCACACAAGAGAGTCTTCATGAAAGATAACAATTGCCAATGGGATAATATTATACAAATGATCAAAAAGAAATTGACTGAAGAGTCAAGAGGTAGGGCACAAGAACTACCAATAAAAAGGAATGCAAGAAACAGAAACTGTAAAGATGCAGCCATAGAGACATAGACAGTGTGCCTCCTAGTACAAATGCAAATGAAGGAACTGACAAAAATCATCATAAGAAGGCAACTAGCAAAGTCCGGGACTAGAATGTGTAAGGAAGATAATCATATTAACAATAAAAGGCGGAAGCAGCAAATGAGACAGATGCACATACATGAAGGTTGTGAGTATAGTTGCTGAAAAGGGGCAATACAAACTGTAACATTGAGAAGTCTACGATTATAGAGAATGAAATTGAAACCATCTTCAAATAAAACTAGGCCATGAGACAACTGAATCTGAATGGTATGCATATTGGTTCGTCTCAAGGAAATGGCAGTATCTACAGTGAACAACACTAACAGTGCTGGTTTTAGGCTCCTAACAACTGCCTTGGTACTAGGCAAGTGGAGTAGAGACCTGGTGATTAGGTGTGTGTGGTCATTAGATATGTTAAGTGAGGGAGCCAAGCCGTCTTCGGACCAAGCTTAGCTTAAGGTATAACTAAATTTAGTCAGGCCTGGGCCTGGCTTGGCCTGGCTTTTGGGTCTACTTCCTAGGCCCTAGGTCGGCCTTCGGACCAGACCTTAGGCTTCCTGATGGCCTAACACTCCTCCCTAGCCTCTATCCGATTGGATTTTGTACAAGTTAAAAGTCAATAGTTAATCACATATTAGAAAGAAAAAGCCTCAAATCAAATTAAAGATAATAAATCAAAAAATTTCAGCCTCCAATAATTTACAAATTCCACCCCACCAAGAATCCTATAACCCTAGTGCTTTTGAATTCATCATCCCATGGCAACAAAATTGAAAGCAAGCTTTTATCCAAACCCAGTAAATCATTTCCAATATATGGGTTTTTGCACGAACACCATCGCAACTTACTCTTGGAATTCCAATCAAGGACACTAAGGACTCATTTGGTTCGCGGGAAGAACTTTTCTTCTTAGGAAATAACTTCTCATGAAATAACTTCCAGAAAAGTTATCTCTTGGGAATATGATTTTGGCATGTTTGATTCACCATGGAAAAGTGGCTTAACTCAAAAGTGACTTATGTTTCGTTAAGCATCCACTTCCCTAGAAAAACTATGTAAAATATCTATTATACCCTTAATAGATATAAAATCATACCTTTTTGTTCCCAAACTTTGTATAAATATAATATAATATTATATTTATATTAATATAAATATAATATTAATATATTATAATATAACATTAGATCATAATGATTTATTAGATTAATATAATACTAATATATATTAATGTTAAATTTATTAATATAGATATAAATATGTATATATATGTCTGTAATACTAATATAAATTTATTAATATAGATGCAAATATAATATTCTATTAATATAAATATTAACATATTAATATAAATATTAACATATTAATAATAAATATTATATTAATATTAATAAAAATATTATATTAGCATAAATATTAAAATAATATTAATATATTATGAACATTATAATATTTATATTAATATAAATATTATGTTATATTAATATAAATATTAAGAATACATTACTATTCAGTATTTCATTCTAACCATCCATTGATATTTTACAAAATTTCAGTCTTAGATAGCTGGATCTCAAAAAGATATTTTTGAAAAAAAAGATTCATCAATTTTCATCCAATGGGAAGTCCCAAAATCTATCTCCTCCGTGGGTTTCCACTTGTCATGAAACATGAAAAGTGTCTTCTCATGGAAAGAGTTGTTTCCATACTCTCTTCTTTTAAAACTTCAATCAAAACTTCCCAGAAATTGCCTTTTCACCTCTCCCCTTCCTGTGAACCAAACAAGTCCTTAAAGAAAGCAAGGAAATACAAATCGAAAATCAAGAAAACTTGCACAAAGGAAAAGGTCAAAGACTAAACCATAAGAAGTGAAGTACCTTCATTCTTAGGAAAGAGTAGAACACTTCATAGGGCCCCAGGAGTTTCTCAAAGGAGGCACATGAAGGAGGAGACAAGAGGGAGAAGGAGGAGGAGACAAGAGGGAGAAGAAGCCGAAAAGAAGTCGGAGAGAGAACAACAGTGGAGCGAGGAGGGCAAAGAGCAATAACAGAGGAGGCCACGAGGGAGTGTGGGCGGTGGATTTAAAATTAGTATATCCTTCATCACTTGTTGGCTCGCTACAAACCCCATCCTTCCTAACC
>NC_026001.2:85312948-85342948 GCF_000442705.2 Elaeis guineensis | reverse complement strand
AAAAAAAATTACAAACGAACCATGCCGCAAGCCTTTGAGTTTATGCGAGTCTTTTAATTTTGAAGAATATATTTAATTAATCCTATAACTTACTTTCAAAAAAATTAATAGGCATACTTTTAGAAAGGTAACTATGACTAATTTTTTAGCAATGAAATAAAATTGAATTGAAACTCTCTCTACTTTAAATTCAAAAATTTTATTAACTTCTGATATTTGGTCATAGAAAGTAATTATTTTATTTCTATTACTGCTGATTATATTGATAATGATTAGAATTTAAATAAATGTAATCTTACTTTTCGTACTTTTAATTTTTCATATTTTGGACAACAAATTTTAAATATTATTTATCAAATGACATGTTCATTTGGAATTAATGATAAAATCATATCTATTATTTTTGACAATGCATCTAATAATAATTCTGATGTTACATTATTGAAGGATTCATTGCATCCCATTTTAAATGGCCAGTTGCTGCATATTAGATATGTATGTCATATCTTAAATTTTTCCGTACAAGCTCGCATAGGCATGGTCCAAAATGTAATTTCAAAAATTAGAAATGCAGTTTCTTTTATTCATGCTTCAAAAGCAAAACTTCAAGAATTTAAGTAACTGTGTGTATATATTAATGATCGTAGATTAGGTTTTGTATTGACTGAAATTGATTGAACTAAAGACAATATTTTGAAAGATTTTTTAGTTACTTTTTATAAAGCTACTCATATTCTTTCTAGCATTTATTATCTAACTTTATGTTCATTTTTACAACCAGCATTTGCATTAGTAGAAAATTTGTAGAATATAGATTTGATGATGTTTTAATGACTATTATTTAACAAATGGAATCTAAATAGAATGAATATTGAAACAAGGTATGTCCTATGCATAATTTAGCTGCTGTATTTGCCATGAGTTAAATTGAGTAGTATGATAATTTTATTTGATGCATATTGTGAAAACATGATACTGGATCTTGAACCCGCTAAAGCTGAGGTAACAAAATTTTTTTTATGATATTTATGTGTTATATGATGAAAAAATTCATGAATCTAGATTACCAGCACAAAGCTCTATCGCTTTTCTAGTAGTTCTCGTTCATCATTTGTTTTTAGTTTTATTGTACATGGAAGACAGACACATGCTTCAAGTTCATCTGCATCTTCCTCATCTGCTTTAAGTAGCAAACTAGAATTTTATTTACGAAATGATCTTCATTTTGCATATGGTGAAAATCAAAGAGATAATCTAGATATGTTAGTTTGGTGGAAAAGTGTTAAAAATTAATATCCTATTTTGTCTGCCATTGCACGCGATATTTTAGCTGTGCCGATATCCATAATAGCATCAAAATCTACTTTTAGTGCAGGTCGGTATGTTTTTTGATGAAAAAAGAAGTCGGATGACCGATGAGATGATGAAGATGCTGCTCTGCTTCAAAGATTGATTAGATGTAAAGGCGAAGCTTCAAGATAAAGATAGACATTCTACTATATCCTTTGATGATGACAATACAAACGAGATCGATAATTAGAAGGATATTTATCAAGCTAGCACAGAAGAGCAGGAAGAGGGTCTTGAAGGAGTTCAGTGAGAGCAGAAATAAGTTGGTACAATTTTATCTTTTTTTATTAATTGTATTACGTTTTTTAATTGTTAAGATAAGTCACCTCTATAATTCTATTTCTTTTCTCTCCCTTTTCATTGTACTTTGAAAGTTAGACCTAGCCCCCTCCCTTCATGTATCATTTTGATATTTATTAATAAACTGGTAGGGGTCCACACCAAATCCTCTACCTAACAAGGTGGCTTTATATTTAAACCCTAGTCCCCAATATATTTTTTACTTTGTTCATGCATATCTTTTAAAAAATTTAAAAAAAATCCTAAATGGGCCAGGCCATGGCACGACCCATTTCAAGGGGGTCAGGCTGGCATGAGGGCTGTGCCATGCTTGGCCCACGGGTCATGTCGGCCCAGGCCCTTATGGGCTGCACCAGGCCTGGGTTGCGGGCTAGAAAATCCCAGCCTGGTCCGACCTCCCTCTTATGGGCCGTGCTAGCCACGGCACGGCATTGTAGCCGATGGGCCATGCCTAGCACGGCCCATCTCGTGTCAGTCTGGGCTGGGCCATGAGCGGCCCGGCCCGTTGCCCATCTTTAAGTGTAGGGATGTTAACCAGATAGATTTGGTGTGGTCGGTGGAAATCAAAAATGAAATTGAAACTGAACAGTTTTTTATTTTTTATTTTTTAAGGCAAAACGACAACATCTAAACAAACAGTGTAGGTTTAAAAAAAAGAAAATTACAGTTTCAGGAATTGAATCCCTATGGTATCAACCAACAAAATACCCCTAAACTGCGGTGAAACTTGCCAAGTTTTTGCGAGGACAAAATCATGATACAGTGCTTTAGAGGCAACCCCATCTGCCACTTGATTGCCTTCCTGAAAAATGTGTGAAGCAATTAATACCTCCATAGATTGTTTCCACTTGGCCAGGTCTTATGAAAAAGGGTTACGTGCAATACGAGAAGTAGAAAAATGATCAAGCCAATGATTATAGTCGTAGAGTCTCCCCCAATCCATAATAAGAACATAATTATGAAATCCGGCTCAAGTGGGCCTCTTTTGGATTGAAATCGACAGGCTAGACCAATTTCAGCCCATTTTTTTTTTTAAAAATCTGCAAATCAAAATAGGGGAATCACGATCCCCTGCCCAATCTTCCTCCATGGTGGGAGGGGGAATAGGGCCACAAAATTGGGGCCGTTGCAGACACCGCAGGCTGGTGCCAACTGCTGCCGGCCATTGAATTGTCAGCAACTATTGAATGGTCGTTGTTGAGCCAAGTTCATCTCTTCTAATTTTTTTAAAATTTTCTCATTCATTGTGATTGATCTCCATCCAAAATCTCTCTACCTCCCTCTCCCTTCTTCCTAACCATCGACAGTCGTTGTGCTACCGCAACCATGTCTAATCACCCAAAACCCCCTTTTCCTCTCAAATTCTCTTGTTTTCTTCTCCCTAGGGGTTTGGGTTTGTTTTGCCATAGGAAACTAACACCTTCGGCTATGACCTATGATTGCCACCACTCTGGTGAACCCCCCCTTCTCCTCTCATTTCTTTCTTGGCCGAGGTGGCTATCACTAAGGTAGTTGGGGTGGTGCCCTCTTTCCTCTTGTCTTTGAGCTTCTGATCAAACTGTCGTCCCAAGCCATGGCCACCTCACCATAGGCCACTGCCATATCGCACCATCGCTGAACCCCACCTTCCTTTCCCTCCTCTCTATCTTGCTATTAGATAGATCGAAACCCATCAAAACCCTTGTTTTGGCCATGAAAAGAAGAAGAAGAAGAAGAAGAAGAGAAAGAAAGAGAGAGAAGGGAACATATTGGCCCCCGAATAGACCTAACCCAAGTGGATCAAGCCCAATTAACCCAATTGGCCTAGATTTAGTATCTCTCTCCATCCTAATTAAGTTAGTCAATCCTTTCCAAATAGATTAGGCTCCTATTGGATTCAAATTAATTTGCTCTCTTTTCTCTCTATTTTTCATTCTCTTTTTTGATTAAAGGCTGATGATGTTAATTACTTTGAATATATCCTTCAATTTAGAGGAGTGTTAGGATTAGAGATCAAGCTATGTGTCTAAGGACGTGATAATTTTATTGGAGGGATTTTTTTGGATCTGATCAATCTAGATTGTAAGTTATCTCTACCCTAATATGTTTTATCATACATAAGATTTGATTTCTACATTTATTTATTGCTATGATATTCTATTTAAATTAAATATCTTATATGTTCTACATGAAAATGATTCATGAATTATTTCATCAAATGTATATATTTTAGTAGAAAATGAATTGTATTTAATTGCATCAAAATGTGTTATGTGTCAGTTCCAGTGCTCTCTAGTCTGACTATGATCACACGAATTCAGGATCTAGTCTCTTTTTGGGCCTCCAGTAGAGTGATTACTGGTGCATATTGATGAATGGTATATTGTAATTAGAGGTTAGTTTTTCTTTTTAGCTTAGCCAGATGGGACTGATCGTTGATGCATGAGAGCATGTTTCTTTGTATGATATTAAAACTAATTTTTTTTTGGGCTTTCAGTGGGACGATCACTGACATATGACCGATGGATAGCTTATTATAGTTAGGATCTAGTCCCTTTTGGGGTAATCATGGGCTGATTGTGTCTATAGTTAGAAAGATTACGAGAGTGAAAATAGAAGGTTGACTTTTGAGGGACTGAAAAATTTATTTTAAGTAAAATATATATTTTAAATTTATGTTGATTATTACGGTATACTTTTATACTTATGAAACTAAAAATTTATTTTTTTATATAAATATTTAAATGAGTTAGAGGTACTGATAACTTACTGAGCCTGTAAAGCTCACTTCTATATTCTATTTTTTTTAAGATCCAAAAGAATATATGGAGCTTAACTTCGAGTAGTGAGGAGCTTAAACTTTAGAAGACTTGTAATTGATAGTTCTATTGAGAAATTGATTAGATTTTCTCATTATTATCAAATAATTATGGATTACTCTTAAATTAATGCATTAGGATTTTCTACCATTGTCTGAGATTAAAATGATTTAAATATTTGAAGGAAAAGGATAGGTCTTGCATGTCCTATAGGATCAAACCCTAAAGATGTGTGGCCATCTATCGCATATTCGACACAAGCCTCAAGCGAGGCATGACAGATGAAATGATATCAGAGCTTAGGTTCAAGATCTTAGAGTTTAGATTAGTAATGAGAATGGGGTAGAACTTAGGGTTTTGATTGATATTCTGAAATTATTATTGGTACTAGAAGTTCAATGAATTATCTCCTAATATTTATATTTTACGAATATAAAGGGAGATCATTAGGACTTTGCTTAGGAGAAGCATAGTAGATTGACATTGTTAAAATTTTGATTACTTGCGCCAAGCCTAGTTTCAAAAAAAATGTCATAAATAATTGATATGTCAAAATATCCTTTGAGTAATATGGATGAGTTGTATTATGATGAATGAGGTATTTGTTAATATTCAAATATTTTAAGAATCTAAACTAGATATGATCCTAGTATGTGATAGCAATTTTGATTTTATTAAAAATTATTATAGATTAAAAATTTAATAATAATAAAGTATAGATGTGATTTGTAATTGGTGAAATTAATCTCAATACAAAATTATAAAGTTTATATCATAGTAGAGTTTCTAATGAACCCTTGAACTAGATTACTAGATTTTGCATCAATTATTTTTGAAGTTAAAGATCAAGTTTATGAATTGATCATAGATCTTGCACCCTCCTTTTTGAAATACTAGTAGAATTTCATGTTAAGCCAAATGATCATAGTTGTAGAGTCACCCCCCATCCATAGTAAGAAGATAGCTGTGAAATCCGGCTCAATTGGGCTATTTTGGATTGAAATCCAAAGGCCAAGTTAGTTTCAGCACAATTTTTTTTAAAAAAAGTCTAGAGATTGAAGCAGGGGAATCATGATCCCCTGCCCGATCTTCTGGAGGGGTGTGTGTGTGGGAGGGAGGGAGGGATAGAGCTATGAAACTATAGCCGTTGCAGATGCCATGGGCCAGTGCCAACTGCAGTCAGTCATTGGGTTGTTGGCAACCGTCGAACAACTGCCATTGAGAAAAGTTCAACTCTCTTGATTTTTTTTAAAATCCCCCTCATCCACTGTGATTGATCACCATCAAAAATCCCTCTGCTTCCCTCTCCCTTCTTCCTCACCACCAATAGTCGACGTGCTGTCACAACTATGTCTAATCATCTAAAAATGCCCTTTCCTTTCAAATTCCCCTATTTTCTTCTCCACGGAGGTTTGTGTTTGTTTTGCCATTGGAAATTGGCACCGCCAACTATGACCTATGACCGCCACCATCTCTAGTGAACCCCCCTCCTCCCCTTATTTCCTTTTTGGCTAAGGTGGCTGCCACCAAGGCAGTTGAGATGGTGCCCTTGAAGAGAAAATGGGTAGTTCAAAGCATGCATTTTTAAAATTTTTACCATAAAAATAGTAGATTAAATAATTTAATCTCCTACGCATGCTTTAGATCTGATCTAAACTATCTTTCTAAGGATCTATGATATAAAAATTTTACATATAGAATCTGATGTAAATAAAAACTGCATCGATCACATCGATGTCCTGAATCAGATCTAACCTTTAGATCTCATTGATTGAGTTTGGAACTCATTATCTTATCATGGATTAATGATCTGTACTATTGATAGATATGGTATGAGGCTTTTTTTGATGTTGAGCAGTCACACAGATCATCCGATCTCTACAGATCATCCACTCGAAGCCCTGATCAGATCATCCTTCCCGGGAGTGCTAGCTTGCATCGAAGGCTCTGGATGGCTGATTCAAGCTCCTTTCTTCGGATCATGCGGACTCTTCCAGATTAGAAGATGAAGCTTTATGAGGAGGTGGTGGTGAAGGAGATTGAAATAAGACTCTTTTATATTTTTCCTCACACAAAAGACTAGAGCCAAAACCCTAGACCCACCCTAGACCTCACGCCCAAAGAGGAAGAACACTTCCTCTATTTCTCATGCATAGAACCCCGCCCCCTCTTCTATTTCACACCTCAACTATCTGAGAAATCTTTTCCACAGTAAAACACTCACATTTTGTTGCACAAAATAATAAGATTTTTAAAGATGGCGCGGAGAAGGCATAGGATAACTTGAGATGGTTTGGTTCAAGTTCAAATGGCCACCAATTCAAATCAAATTTGAATTCAAACTTGAATCAAACTTCAACCTCATCCATGGCACTCAGAAAGTAGGTGACAAAAACTTCTGAGCATGGAGAAAAGTCATGCAAGAAACCATTTCATGCATGGAGAAAATTGGTTGGCGATTGAGGGAAGAGTCCAACTTGTTTCGGACTCCAACTTCTCATTCAAATTCAAATCTTTTTTGAATTAAAAAAAAACCAACCTCATCCAGAACCAAAAGGGATCAGATGTGGGTGAAAATACTCTTCTGGGTGTGAGAAAAAATTCATGCAAAGATATTTCTCGCATGAGAAAAAAACGGACGCAGAGAAAGGAGGCGCATGGGATGTTCTTTTTGAATTTTGAATTCAAATCTTATCAAATTAGGCACTTGACCCAACCAAATTAGGTTAGACCCAATTAGATCACCTAATCTAATTAGGTAACAAATGATCTTGATTAAATCCTAATCAAATAAAAAATTAATCAAGCTCAAATTTTGATCAAATCAAAAATCGAACACCCTTAGCGATTAGGTCATCTCATAACCTAATTGGATCAATCCAAATTGAATCTAATTCAATTAGATTTGATCCAAACCTCAATGTTTAATCAAATTGAGCTAATTAACAATTAATTACTAATCAATCCTTCTACAATCTATCAATAATTAGTAAATTAATTTATTACAACTTTTGTATGGGGTTAATCATCAATCGAATTGATCGTTTATCCTAAAATGATTCTTAATCGTTGATTAGCCACATGATCAGTCAGAAACTTTTTTTGTGTGTGACCCCATAGGTTCGAACCGAAGTCGATAGCATAAAAATAATCTTTCTATATCAATCAAAGTGACCATCTAACAATGATACCCGACGTCCAGATAGGTCGAAAGATTGCAAAGCAACATTCAAGAACCTATTGGCATATGGTTATCGTATAATTTATCCCTTTGATCCAAATGCTCAAAGTGACCTAAGGTTTCACTGTCAACCCTGATATGATCATCTATGTTGCATTTTAATTTTTCAAATCTATCTCATGGATTATCCTGATCGAGGTTTTACTGAATTGAAACATACTGATATATTAACTCCTATTTATTTAGAGGGGTCAATTCCATCTTGACTCACACACTGACTTTACAAGTATGTGACTGCATCCAAAAATCTTTCATTATTGAATTAAAAATTTAGATAGTCCGGTACCAAAGCACAGTGAGTTGCTTGTAAATCACCGTAGAGATCTCAGATCGGAGGGACACTTATACTCATTTCCTTCGCGAGTTACTCTTGACAGTAGAGTGCTCAGCAGTTGATCACGTTCAGTGAGATGTACCCCTATGTCTCACTTGCATGCCATGCTTGTGTCTCTACACTCCTTGGTTAAGAGGACAACCAATGCACATGGCATACAATGACCTATACTTGATATAGCTATCATCCTAATAATAGTATATCATTTGGTCATGAACTAAGACTTAAGGACTAAATGATATATCCTCCTATATCAATTCAAATAGTCCTAAGAACTTCATCACAAAATAGGAGTTCAAACAAGATGTACACAGAGTGATGAAAAAATTAAGTAACATTTATTAATTCAACAATTCATATCTAATTACAATGATTAGCACAACCATCAATAGGCTAACGATTGATTTTGAAACATAATTTTCCATAATTTTTACTTGGACTAAAGCCAATTAGTACAGTATCATATATCCATCTTTGATTTGAAATCTTCAAACTCTTTGACACCGAGGGCTTTAGTAAGTAGGTTGGTTAGGTTCTCCTTTCCATCGATCTTCTGAAGCGCGATGTCACCTCGATCCATGATCTCTCAGACCAGGTGGTAGCAGTACAGAATATGCTTGATCTACTGATGTGACTTCAATTCCTTCACTTGAGCAATGGTGCTAGTACTGTCATAGTACAACAAGATGGAGCCATCAAGGGAGGGTACCACTCTAAGCTCATCGATAAACTTCTGTAACCACATAGCTTCCTTCGCAGCATCGGATGTCGTGATATATTCTGCCTCGCAAGTAGAATCGCCATGATGTGCTGCTTGAAACTCTTTCAGTAGGCTACTCCACCATTCAGGGTATAAATGTATTCTGATATGCTCTTGCTGTCGTTATGATCTGACTAAAAATTGAAGTCTGTAAACTCCATAAGTTTTAAGTTAGTTTCTCCATAGATAAGCCACTGATCCTTAGTATTTCTCAAATACTTAAGGATAGTCTTTATGACCTTCCAGTGATTCTATCTAGATCGAACTGGTATCTGCTCACTACCCCTAGTGAGTATGCCACATCCGATCTTGTATATATCATGGCATACATAATAGATCCACTACCGAAGCATATAGAATTCTACTCATATGCTCTCTCTCTTAAGGAGTTGTCAGACAATCACTCTTGAAGAGAGAAATTTCTTAGCCTATTAGAAGATAGCCTTTCTTGAATTCTCTATGCTGAACCATTTCAGCACAATATTAATGTACGTGGACTAGAATAATCCAAACAACCTTTTAGATCTATCTCTATAAATCTTCATCCTAAGGATGTAGGATGTTTCTCCCAAGTTTTTCATAAAGAATTGTGATAACAACCAAACTTTTATTTTTATAATGCAGAGATGTCATTCTCGATTAAGAAAATGTCATCCATATACAAAATAAAAAGTACTACCATAGAGTTATTGATCCACTTGTATATGCAGGGTTCTTCTTCATTCTTAATGAAGTCATATATTCTGATCACTTTATCAAAACGTATGTTCCAACTCCGAGATACCTGCTTAAGTTCATAAATGAATCTTTGAAGCTTGTACACCTTAGACTCATTTATGAATATGAAACTTTCAGATTGTATCATATACACCTCTTCTTCTAACTCTCTATTTAGGGAGGTTATTTTTACATCTATTTGCTAGATTTTATAGTCCAGATGTATTGCTATCGCAAGCATGATCTGAATGGATTTGAGCATTGTCATAAGAGAAAATTTTTTGTCATAGTCTATATCATAACATTGATGGTAACCCTTAGAAATCAGATAGATTTTATAGGTCTCTACCTTTCAATCTGTGTCTTTCTTCCTTTTAAAGATCCACTTACACCTTATGAATTTTATCCCTTCATGTGGATCAACTAATGTTCATACATTGTTGATCTTTATGGACTCCATTTCAGATTTCATAGCTTCTAGCTATTTATCAGAGTCAGACCTTTGCATCACATCTATGTAGGTGATTAGATCCTTATTATTCTCATTGAGTCCAACTGGATCATCATCTCGGACTAAGAAATCGTAGTATTTATCCGTCTGATGCGGTACTCTATCGAATCTCCTTAAAGATGTTTCTATAATAGGTCCTAAATTTGATCTAATCAAATCCAACTCTATAGGTTTACTAGATTGTATTGATTTTGTTACCGATCGAACTTCATCAAGTTCAATCTTTGAGGTATTAGTTCTTTCCCTAAGGAACTTCCTTTCTAAAAAGACTGCCCTATTAGTAACGAACATTTTTTGTTCATCAGCAAGATAGAATTTATACCCCTTGATCTCTTTTGGATACCCTATAAATAGACACTTGTTAGACCTATTAGAAAATCACTACGATTTCGTATGTAAAATTTAAAATTTTTCTAAACATCTATGCAGCAAAAATAAATAACTTAAAATATTTTTAATTTATTAATATACCAGATTAGATCTAAAAATCATAGCAAGGATCTTGACATGAACATGCAACCATAATCTGAAATCTGAAAAGAAAAATAATCATTAGAAAAACAAAATGGAGATCAGATCTCCATACCTTGGATCTACGGATGTTCGGAGTTCTGATCGTAGCCGTGCACGCATCCGACCTTTACTGGTATTCACACGGAGATATCTGATCAGAATATTGAGATCATCGATGTACTAGCACCTTACAGATCTCGCTCTTCATCCTTGGATCTAGATCTCTTCTTCCAGATCTTGAAGAAGAAGATCGCTGTGTGAATTTTTTCGTGCAAAGCCAACGGGATCTCAACCAGATCACTATGAATCTTCTCTCTCTTTTCTCTTCTTAGATCTGATCTCTATCAGATCTGGGCATTGGATGAAGGGGAGAAGGGAGGAGGAGGCTTTGGAAGGAAGAAGTTGTGATGTCCTAAAGAAGTCCCTACTTCTCTTCATGCAAGACCTCATGCACCTCTTTAATTTTTGTCACACAAAAACTAACTCCCTCTATCCACAACCACTTCATCACACCCTTAAATATCTTATCTCTTTTTATCTTAGCCATTCAAACCAAAATCAAAAATAAGATGGGCACTGAGAAAAAATTGTGCGGCAAGAAAGAAACCTCCTTTCCTCTTAGCGCACGTCCACTTTTTCAATTATTTTTGTTGCACAAAAATAATTTTTTACATGCCTTAATTAGATAAATTTTATGTTATTTTGAATCATATTCAAATAAAAAAAAATCTGAATGAGAAAAAATATCAGATAAGGTGGGGCGCCAACTATTGGCGCCCCCTCACCTTTCACGCATGCAAAAACAAAGTGGTGAGAAAAACTATCACCCCACTTCTTTCTTGGCATGATTTTTAAAGAGAAAATCTCAAGAGTCCTAGACTCTCTGAGTCATGGTTCATCTAGTTCAGATTGGATCTCAATCAGGTTTAAATCGAGTCCGATTCAAGTCAAATTCGAAAAGGCTGCCAAGCCTGATCCAATCACGTTTGAAATCCAAATCTGATTTGGATAATTGAACCCAATAAGTATTAAATTAAATTAAATCTAATTAAATTAAATTTGATTTAAATTAATAAAAATTTAATTCTTAATTTAATCAATCTCAATAAAATTATAATATTTATAATTAAGTCTTTGCGCTAACAATTAGCAGCTATCAAAATTATAACGATTACAAATTAGCAGTTTCTAAAATTCAAACTATCAATCCGATTGATAGTTCGAATATGATTCAAGCCATTAATCAGGTTATGCTCCTTTTGTGTGTGACCTTTCAGATTTTATTCTGTCTGATAGTGAGACATACTATGATCTCCATCACAGTATCATCGAAACTCTTTTCGATGGGCTGAAACGATTCCAACTCACCTCAATAAAGATCATTGATCCGAAAATAATCTTAGTAAGTTCTTACAATCTACCAATGACGTTTAGCAATATGTAGTGACAATCCAGTAGAATAAAAAAATATGAACCCTAAGGTACAATTATCGTGTGATACAATCCTCTATCATGAGTCCTGACTAGACAGAGGTTATGAAGAACTCGTCAAACCCCATCGTCAGTCATATGCTAGATTGGCTGGACTTGAGTTCATACATGAATCCCATGAAAACTCTTTTTTAATATTCATACTTACTCTAACCAGAGATTTTCTGAACTCAGTCTTATGAATCATATAGGACTTCTCCTTTTCTACCAAGATCGATAGATTCTATCTAGATGCATCCTACTCTAAATAATAAACCTAAACCTATAATAGCCAACATACACAGTAAGGATCCGAATGGCTAGAGACCAAGAGAATGTACAGTCAAATTAAGTAGTTTTGCTACAAATAGCCAATACACCATAAGTCAAAGGACCAGTCACATCACTGTAGTATCGAGAAAATCACTAACGAGTGAGTAGACATCCAAGTGATTTCTCATGTTGGTCACGCTCAGTGCAGGTTGTTCTCTAACAATCACTTATACTCTCACCCTAATGTCTCTACACTGCAGGCTCGAGACTCATCTGTCCTAAAGAGAGGTGATCCGTGCACTGATCTTGAATGGATTGATCACTGTCCTTAATGATGATATTTTGATCGAAAGTATTTAGAAATTAACCACTAATGATGTATGTCTTAAATTTTCAACATCTTGAAAATATACAAAATCATCTTTATTAATTTCTAGAATAAATCATGGACACATATTACATGATTGGTAATAAAGACTGTCCATCAAGTACAAAATATATCCTAAAAAAAAATATATGTCAGCTAAGATTGACTTCTAAAGCACACATCTAACAAACTCCCACTTGCACTAAAGTCAATCTGCCATATACCTGAGCCTCATCTTTTGAAGACAGGCTTCGGTGATTAGCTAGCTAAGTGACTCGGGTCTACCACTATTATGTGGAGTCTACTCTCTGTACCTTTATGTATTTCTACTTGAGGTAATCGCGTATATCTCTATTCTATGTGCATGGACTTCTGGTGAGACCTTGGCTCCTTAACGTAGGCTATGGATCATTATTTTTGTAGTACAATATCATAGCATCGAATGGTATGACATCTAGTTTCGCAAGTATCAAAAGAACCAAAATGCATCCTGCACATCTATAACATATTCAGCTTTCATTGGTCGATTGTCTGGAACCCTTCCAACATACTGAACCAACATAACTCTAGAATACATACTAATGTAGATATTTTACTATTAACATCAATGTATTCTCCCACTCTTAGCTCTAACCCTTCTTCAAAGATAAGGAATAATCTCTTAGTACTTCTCAAGTACTTGGAGATATTTTTCACAGCTATCTAATGTTCACAGCTTGGATTTGACTAATATCTACTCGTGACTTTCACAGTAAAATATACCAAGTCGAGTACATAGCATGGCATACACTTATGCCCAAGAGGATAACAGATCCCTCTTGAAGGTTTCAATGCTGAACCCTTTCAGCACCTCTTCTATGTACTTGTCTGTGAAAAACAAACATCCTTTCAAGATCCATCTTATAGACCTTTATTTCCAGAATGTTTGACCTAGCTCTTTGAAAGAAAAATTTTATATGTAACCACATCATAACCGATGTTAGTATGGGACCCTCCCACTGACCTTCGTGTAACTATATGATTCCTCATATCACATCATTGTAGGATTTTTGGGATCATCCCTATGTTCCCAATCTCCCTCGAGAAACACTTTCTTTGAATCTTTTGTAAGAATACCAAGTACCTTTCTAAAGGATGGGAGATCCTACTAGATCTATGAGGTGGAGGAGGTACTACATATACTGACTCATCTTAAATAGGTTGTACTGATCCTGTGACTTGTTGTTCTTTAGAGATTTCTCTTAGAGTTCATCCTCCCACTATTTTTAAGAAAACAATATGATTGCTCGCAATCACATTGTGAACTATTGGGAAGAGAAAGTGACATCCCAAACCCTTTTGGGATATCTCATAAACAAGCTTTTATAGACCTATCCTCTAACTTATCCACCATATCATATCTCATATGGTGTGGTGAAACCAACTTTAGAAAAAATCTAATTTAAATTTTAAAATTAAATCTTATTTTTAAAAAAATAATAATTAAATTAGTGATATTCATGATGGACCGGACCATATCTTATACAGTGCCATTGCACCTCATATATACATCATTGAGCTGAGGTGTACAAAGAGAATTTCATCATGAAATTATGCTAATCTCTTTAGATAATCGATAAATTTTTTATTCGATATTGCATTCTCGATCTGATCGAAGTATTTTTAGAATTTTTTCAATTTATCTTTTCTACTTCACAACTGAATTTTTTGAACCTTTCAAAATCTTTTAGATTTGTATCTCACATACATACCAATAGCATGACTGCTCATCAGTAAAGGTAATGAAGTAGTGATAACCTCCTAGTTTGGCTCTCAAATGAACTATGTACAACGTATGTGTACTAAGATAACTATCTCAGTGGTTCTTATCCCTTTGACCCACAAAGGACAACTTGGTCATTAATCCTTAAAGAGATGATTCACAGACTAGATATAACTAAACAGTCAATGAGCTCAAAAGCCCATTTTCTTCCGCCGGCAAATCATTTCTTCTCATACATGATCTAGCCAAAAGAACCATCTATATTCTTCAGGTTATTTGATTCTGGATCTTTTAGACCCAATGGCATTCACTATTTGCTTAAATAAGTTCACAAATGCATCACTATGCAAATGATCAAGAACTAAATCCAAACGATAATTATCGAAGTTAGGTGCCTATGACCTCAGTGCAACTTTTGCAATATTGCTGACTCAGAAGAGTCACTTCATCTTTTTCAGTCCTCTTTCTTCCTTAGATCTTATATTAAAGTACGTAATATGCACTAGAGTCTAATGAAAAAGAGAAAACCATAAGATCAATTTTGAGCAATTTGACATACCTTCTAAAAGCATGTCAATATTTTTTTAGGTTCTTCAGGTATGTATCTCTAAATTTTTTAAGATCCTTTAGTTATCAGTATATTGATCAATTCAGTTAAAGTACGATAATATTTATTCATATAATAGTTTTATAAACTATCCATATGAATTAGGGATTACAGGATTAAATTTATTAGCAATTTCTTATATGGGATCATGTCCAGCTATTCAAGCTCTTCAATATCTTTGATCATTGATCATGGACAAACTATCCACCATGCATCTCATACACTGTGCGACTCTGATCATCTCATAACTATTGTAGATAAATCAGCATGTCATTGACAGTCTACATATCCTTATGCATACATTAGATTTCATCAACTATGAAGTTCAATTTATAGCACCTAACCTAATTATTAATGTCCAACCATTTGTTAAGTATAGCTCATTAACTATGGATTGGACAAGCTGATGACATTGGGTTAATCTGATAAAAAATATGGCTTAATTTTTAAAAGATAAGAACTATTCTTAAATTTTTGAACCAGAATATGTAATTAATTTCGGTTAAGTGGTTGATATCTAGGATTCGAGCTAGAGGATTGAAAGCTGAAGAATTGATCATAGAGAGTAAAATTTTAATTAGATGATTGTACTTATAATAGTTTATTATAGGGACTTTAAAAAACAAACAAAGACTCCTACTAATTTTTCGAGTCTCACACTTCTCGGATAGAGAAACGAAAATTCTAATATGATAAGTGGTTCTAGTGAGTGTTGCAGTCCCATTGATGTATGACACCTCACCTAATAGTTATTGATGACACGTATATTAATGCATGGATAACTCTTTGTCCAGATGCTTCTCTAAGCATGTTGCAGTGACTTGGTCTTTAAGTCTTGTGGCCTCACCTAACAATTATTGGCACATTTCTTAGTTAAGTCTGACCCACTGTTCACTAGTGAGTGCAAAGCCGTTATTAGGTCCCTCACTTAACAGTTATGGAGCCCAACCCCATTTTTATCTCAGGGCATCTAATGTCAATAGAGTGGTTGTGTCTTGTCGATGCAATCGAACTACTGTAACCAATCGAGAACGATCAACATTGAAAAAGACACCCGCATCTCTACAATGGTGGAAGACCAGTAGACTAATTAATCACATACATTTAATGTAATGACTAATCTGGTTTGGATCAGCATATTTTATATTTGACCAACCTAGTCGGCATGGGTGAATTTGAGTCAATAAGTAACCTAATACAAAATATAATCTTCCAAAATAGCCAGATAAGTAAAGATTAGTGGGGATCCCCCCATTGCTTTTCTTAGACACCAACAAATTGGTCAGATCAGACAACAGAATCAATTAAATAACCACCATCTAATACTTGCCTTAGGTACCAAATTAGTTGATTAAAATCAATTAGGTTAACCTGTAGACCTGGGCTCGAATCGCTGAGCCAAATTTGGTCTTGACTTAATCAATTCATATCAAATGTGAATCAATTTGACCAACTACAACTAAATTCAATTTTAAGCTTCTTTAACCTAATCTCAATCAACTCTTGATTAGGTTCGATCAACTACTCAAAATCAGAAAGGATTCTAATCTGATCTAATCAATGACCCTAGTTGAGTTTAGTTTCTAAACCTAATTTGTTCAACCCATATCTGAAATTCATATTTTATGCATTGAAATTTAGATCTTAAATTGATAATTTTAGATCTTATAATTTTAAATTTTAATTCTCAATTAAGTACATTATGTACATGGATTTAAGTTTAGATCTCAAAATAATTTTTAATCTAAACTATTTTATTATATCTCATCCAATATGATTGTCTGTAGAATCGACTCATCCTGGTACGTGAATCGACTTGTCATAGTGAGTTGGCACAACACCGAGACAAATAGAAATTTATAGATCTAACTTGCATAATTGAGTTGGCTCATCAGCAAATGAGCTGACCTACCAGAGTCTCGAGTCGACTCTAACAAAAATGAGTCAACTCACCTCAACAACTCGAGTCGACTCAATTGAGAATCGAGTCGACTCCATAGGCATACCAATCACAGTTTCATATTTTCATGCAAACAAAGCCTAGGATTTTAGATCTAGAGTTTTACAGAAATTAAGTTTTGGATCGTATGTCAAAATAATATATCAAATATAATATTTTAGCGATCTAAAATATATAAAAATACATGCATAATCTAATTTAAATCAAAAATATGTATCATATACAAATTTTTGGTTCGCTGTTCATCTTCATGGAAAACATCACAGTAGGTATTCCTACACGTTATAAGAGAGAACCCATCGAATGGGCTAGAGAGGGACTTTAATCCCTTCATCATCTTATGACCGGACGGCCATGGTGACTATCCTAATTTGATTACTAAGCTACTAAAAATTTAATCTAACATATCACATATGTAATCAATTAAAAATTAGATTTAATTATCTTTCACATGTCAAATATATGAACAATAACTTTGAATTTGTGCATGTAATAAAAATTTTAGCAATCATACTAGATCCAAATTAAACCCTAATTAATATATTCATATCTAAAACCAATTTCAGATTTGAATAATTTATGATTTATTTCAGATCTCAAATAATTTTAGATCCAAAATAATCCTGTAATTATATTACAGCATGTAGAAAATTCAGATTTAACCTTAATCGATATTCTATATCATTCTCAGATAACCGTTTAGCATAACAAGATTATGCTAGGACAACTTTATTTCAGAATGAGTATATCATCAAACTAACCTTCAGATCTAATTTCTATAAATCAGATATTAGATCTGAGGGATTTTCATGTTCATATCAGAACCTATGCTCTGATACCATTGTTAAAAAATTACTACAATTTCGTACGTAAAGTTTAAAATTTTTCTAAACATCTATACAGCAAAAATAAATAAATTAAAATATTTTTAATTTATTAACATACCAGATTAGATCTAAAAATTGTAGTAAGGATCTTGATATGAACATGCAACTATGATCTGAAATCTAAAAAAAAAATAATCGTTAGAAAAATAAAATAGAGATCAAATCTCTATACCTTGGATCTATGGATGTCCGAGGTTCTGATCGTAGCCGTGCACACGTCCGACCTCTGCTGGTATCCACATAGAGATGCCTAATCAGAGCATGAAGAGAAATTTTTTTTTTCTTTTTTTCTCTCTCTTTTCTCTTCTTAGATCTGATCTCTATCAAATCTAGGCATTGGGTGAAGGGGAGAAGAAGGGAGGAGGCTTTGGAAGGAAGAAGTTGTGATGTCCTAAAGAAGTCCCTACTTCTCTTCATGCAAGACCTCACGCACCTCTTTAATTTTTGTCACACAAAAACTAACTCCCTCTATCTGCAACCACTTCATCACACCCTTAAATATCTTATCTCTTTTTATCTTAGCCATTCAAACCAAAACCAAAGATAAGATGGGTGTTAAGAAAAAATTATGCGGCAAGAAAGAAGCCTCCTTTCCTCTTAGCGCATGTCCACTTTTCCAATTATTTTTGTTGGACAAAAATAATTCCTTACATGGCCCAATCAGATAAATTTTATTTTATTTTAAATTATATTCAAATAAAAAAAAATCTAGATGAAAAAGAATATCAGATAAGGTGGGGCGCCAATTAATGACGCCCCCTCCCCTTTCATGCGCGCAAAAACAAAGTGGCGAGAAAAACTATCGCCCCACTTCCTTCTTGGCATGATTTTTAGAGAGAGTCCTAGGAGATCTAAACTTTTGAGTCATGGTTCATCTGATTCAGATTGGATCTCAATCAGGTTCAATCGAGTCCGATTCGAGTTGAATTCGAAAAGACTGTCAAGCTTGATCCAATCAAGCTTAAAATCCAAATCTGATTTGGATAATTGAACCAATAAGTATTAAATTAAATTAAATTAATTTAAATTAATTAAGATTTAATTTATAATTTAATCAATCTCAATAAAATTATAATATTTACAATTAAGTCCCTGCACTAACAATTAGCAGTTGTCAAAACTGTAACGATTACAAATTAGCAGTTTCTAAAATTCAAACTATCAATTCGATTGATAATTTGAATATGATCCAAGCCATTGATCAAGTCATACTCTTTTTGTGTGTGATCCCTCAGATTCTATTTTATCTGGTAGTGAGACATACCATGATCTCCATCACAGTACCATCAAAACTCTTTTCGATGGACTGAAACGATTCCAACTCACCTCAACAAAGATCGTTGATCTGAAAATAATCTTAGTGACTTCTCATGATCTATCAGTGATGTCTAGCAATATGTAGTGATAACCCAGCAAGATAAAAAAAATATGAACCTTTAGGTACAGTTATCGGATGATACAATTTTTCTATCGTGAGTTCCGATTAGACGGAGGTCATGAAGAACTCGTCAAACCTCAACGTCAATCATATGCTAGATTACTCGACTCGAGTTCATATGTGAATCTCATGAAACTCTTTTTCAGTATTCACACTTACTTTAGCTAGAAATTTTTTAAACTCAGTCTTACGAATCGCATAGGACTTCTCTTTTTCTACAAAGATCGATAGATTCCATCTAAGTGCATCCTACTCTAAACAGCGAATCTGACCTACAATAGCCAACATACATAGTAAGAACCCAAATGGCTAGTGTCAAGAAAACATGCAGTCAAACTAAGTAGCTTCACTGTGAATAGCCAACACATCGTAGGTCAAAGGACCAGTCACACTACTACAGCATCGAAAAATTATTTACAAGTGAGTAGACATTCAAGTGGTTTTTCGTGTTGGTCACGCTTAGTGTAAGTTATTCTCTAACAACCATCTGTACTCTCACTCCAATTATCTCTACACCATAGACTCGAGACTCATCTGTCTTAAAGGGAGGTGATCCATGCGTCGATCTTGAATGGATTGATCACTATCTTTTATGATGATCTTTCGATCGGGAGCATTTAGAAATTAATCACTAATGATGTATGTCTCAAATTCTTAATACTTTGAGGATATATAAAATTATTTCTGTTAATTTTTAGGATAAATCATGGATACATATTACATGATTGATAATAAAGACTGTTCATCAAGTGCAAAACATATCCTAGAAAAAATATGTGTCAGTCAAGATTGGCTTTTAGGATATACATCTAATAAGACTAGGTCCAAGCTTATCAGTTTTCAAATATTTGACATAAGTTGGACACTCCTAAATCCTAAGGTGAGAGAGTATTGGCTTACATCCTGTCCACATCTCATGTGATATTTTATTTATGGACTTACTTAAATTTTATTTAGAATATAACAAGCTGACTCGAGTGCATATCTTCAAAAAAAGATCGACAGACTTACAAACCCATCATGGATCGAACCATATCTAACAGGATTCGATTCCTCCTTTTTGATACATCAGTATGCTGTGGTGTTCTAGGAGAGATCTACTGAGAGAATCCTATTTTTTTTAAAGTATGTCAGAAACTCACTGGAGAGATATTTACCTCCTCGATCAGATCAAAGAATTTTAATACTCTTTCCAGTTTATTTCTCTATTTCATTACAAAATTATTTGAACATTTTAAATGATTCTGACTTATGTGTCATTAAATAGACATGCCCATACCTTGATAGGTCGTCTGTAAATATAATGAAATAATAATACTCACTTCTGGCACTCGTGTTCATGGGTCTGCATATATCAATATGTATCAGATGTAGAACTTCACTAGCTCACTCATTTTTTCAGTAAAAGGTGACTTGATCATTTTTTCAAGTAAACAAGATTCACAGATTGAAAGTGATTCACAATTACTAACTTTGAGGATTTCTCTTAAGTCAATTTATTTATTCTGTTCTTGTTAACATGACCTAACCTATAGTGCCATAGGTAGATGTCGATGACATCATCAATTTTAGGACATTTGTTGGATGTATACATTATACTAACTAGTTGTGATAATATATAAATTTCATTGTTCAGCTGTCCATTCATCACATTAACACCATTCATAATGATATTAAAAATATTTTTTTTATTAAAATTTCATTACCGTACATGGCCAAAAGATCTATAGAAATAATATTCAATAAAAAAAAGATAAAAATGATATTCACTAAGAATAATTATATTGGACTTGAATACGGGCTTAATAATTCTTAACGCTAGCACTGAAACTGATCTTCCATCTTCAACATTAAGGAATGTTTCATCTTCTTCAAATTTTCTACTAATCTGTAGATCTTGCAATGAATTATAAATATTAAAAGAGCTTTCAGTATCTAATACCCAGGTAGTAGAATCATAAATTAAAAAATTATAAAGTATTATCATATAATTATCTTATCCTACAACGGCTTGCTTTTTCTCGATCTGTTCAGATCCAGAGAGATAATGTAATTGAGGACAGTTTCTCTTCTAGTGCCCTTACTTCTTACAATAGAAGCATTCCGCCTGACTCTGGTTGGACTTGAATTTTTTGATCTGACTGGGCTTGGGAGCCCCAACACTTTGTACCATTTTCTTATTCTTCTTATTCTTCTTATTCTTCTTTCTATTTTTAAAGGGTCAACGTCCAGAAGAAGACTCTCCCACCATATTCACCGACTCCTTATGGAGCTGATGATCCTTCTCAAAGTTCTACAACAAGCCCAACAAATCGTGGTAGTTGACTACAGACTTTGTCATTCGAAAATGAGTAAGGAAAGGAAGGTAGGATTTGGGCAGAGAGTTCAATATGGTATCCTTCTCCAGCTGCTCAAGCAGCAGAAAGCCGAACTTACTCAAACGCTCAATCATCTCGATCATATACAGTACATGATCAGTGACTGATGCTCTTTCCCTCATTCGAGCGTTGAAAATGGCACAACTTATCTTGTGCTTTCCAACATCATCGGGCGAGCCAAAGGACTTGTTCAATATTTGTAACATTCTGAGGTGAGTATTTTTGAATCGATGGTTGAACTCATCATTCATTGCTGCCAGTATAATGCAACGAATCGTAGTTCGATCATTGAGCTACTTCTGATAAGTGTCTCGAACCATACTGCCAACGTTCGAGCTAGCTCCTCAGTTGCTGGATCTATCAGTATGTACAAGATCCATTCGTGCTCTAAAACTATTTTGAACTTTCGATACCAACTATCAAAATTAGATCCCATCAAATTATTATTATCTAATAGTGATCAGAGTGATAGATAGTGGCCATAATGGCAAAAGAAAAATCAAAATCTAATTAATATATGAATTGATTAAGCCTAAAGATATAGATTTTAGTCTAAAGGTTCTTCCACTATGTTATTCGAATTGGTAGCCTCTACCTCCAATTTCAGAAATTACACTAATTTCTTAGTGGGTACCAAAATTCTTGCAGATTGCACATGGGTCTGAGTGTGGCTCGACCAACCCCCGTGCACCTATGGGTAGGTTGTTAATCAATTATTTTATCAAATAATTTTTAGTATTCAATTTTGCCCCAGACATCTCTTCAGTAGGCATGTGGCGCCTCCTGATTAGGTCAACTATTAACATGTCAGAATTTAATATATCCGACATATGAGTGACCAGACCTGAGTGTGGCTCGACCAACCTGACCATCATCAGAAAGATACAACTAAATTAATATATTATGAATGATAATTCTGACAGCCAGATGAGCACCAGGCATATGGCACCTCCAATGATCATCTAAACTGTTGGACCCATTATCATTCAACTTAATAAGATGCTATGATCTAGTTATCACCATAATTATTTTATTTTTAGAGACTCAATAATTTTAGAGGATTTAATTAGTTGAATTGAGAGATGAGAAAAGATTTGACCAGTTAGTCTTAATCCTCCCACTGACTTTATCAAGTTAGATCAAAGAAGATTAGGCATAAGCTGGTCCATCCAACTAGTCATAAATCCTCTCACTAACTTCACTAAGTCATGAAGAGGACTTTAGATAACTTGAACTAGGGGCACCTAAATCAGTCATATTGATTTTTTAGTTAGCATGGGTTAACCCCAATCATTAAGTGATCTAATCAAAACATGATTCACCATATTGGCCAGATAAATGAGATCGATGGGAGGGATATTCATTAACTCGCTATAGACTCAATCTATGTGAGTGACTCCCAATTAATGATCATTAATTAAGACTGTCAAACTTATCTTAGACATCAATTGGTTAGTCAGTTTCAATTTAATCAATTTATAGATTTAGATTCGACCATGAAGCTATGATCAAAGTCCATCTTAGTCTAATTAAAGATATGAACTTGACTAACTACAACTATTGAAAATTGATCAAGAGAAGAACTAACCCAATCAGAATTAACTATTAATCAGATTTGATCAATTACTAACATAGTTCATTATCAATGATTTCTAACCATAGGTCTAACCCAGTTAAATGGACTTGACTCGTGCTAACCCATAACCCATGAATTATGAAATTTATGCTTTAGATCTTTGATTCTGAAATCTAGATCATTTAATTCATAATTAAGTTTTGGGCTAACATGGGTTGGGATTCGGTGTTTCAAAACAGATTCAAGTTTTGTAAAATATTTTCATAGACTATCATACAAACATATAAACTTTAATTTCAGATCTAACATACAATATATTATATCTAAAATAAAAAAAAATTTAATTTTTTCATTGTTCATCTTCATCAAAAGGACCGCACAGCACCTCTACACACCATAGAAGAACCTCATCGAATGGGAGGAAAGGGCTGTAAAGCTCTACTTTCTCCAATGATCGGATAGCTATGAGGATCTATCCAATTAGATTACTACACTACTCAAATTTTAAATTAATTATTTAGATCTAATCTAAATAATTAAAATTAGATAAAATTAGATTATATGTAAAACATTCATATCAAGAGCAACAAAGCTCTGATACTATTTGAAGAAAAAATGGATAGTTCAAAGCATGTATTTTTAAAATTTTTACCATCTAAATAGTAGATTAAATAATTTAATCTTCTACATATGCTTTAGATCTGATATAAACTATTTTCTAAGGATCTATGATATAAAAATTTTATATATAAAATCTGATATAAATAAAAACTACATTGATCACATCAATATCCTGAATCAGATCTAAACTTTAGATCTCATCGATTGAGTTCAGAACTCATTATCTTATCATGGGTCGATAATCTCTACTACTGATAGGTATGATATAAGACTCTTCTTAATACTGAATAGCTGCACAGATCGTCCGACCTTTATAGATCATCCACTCGAATCTCTGATCGGATCGTCTTTCTCGGGAGTGCTAGCTCATGTCGAAGGTTTTGGATGGCTAATTCAAGCTCCTTTCTTCAGACCACCTAGACTTTTTGGATCAAAAAATGAAGCTTTATGAGGAGGTGGTGGTGAAGGAGATTGAAATAAGACTCTCTTGTATTTTTCCTCATACAAAAGATTAGAACTGAAACCCTAGACCCACCCTAGACCTCATGCCTAAAGAGGGAGAACACTTCCTCTATTTCTTCATGCACAGAACCCCACCCCTCTCTCTGTTTCATGCCCCAACTATCTGAGAAACCTTTTTCATGATAAAATACTCACATTTTGTCGCACAAATAATAAGGTTTTTAAAGATGGCATGGAGAAGGGATGGGATAAGTTGAGGTGGTTTGGTTCAAGTTCAAATGACCACCAATTCAAATCAAATTTGAATTCAAACTTGAACCAAACATCAACCTCATCCATAGCACTCAGAAAGTGGGTGACAAAAACTTCTAGATGTGGAGAAAAATCATGCAAGAAACCATTTCATGCATGGAGAAAATTGGTCGGCGATTAAGGGAAGAGTCCAACTTATTTTGGACTCCAACTTCTCATTCAAATTCAAATCTTTTTGAATTCAAATAAAAACCATCCTCATCCAGAACCAAAAGGGATTAGATGTGGGTGCAAATCCTCTTGGGTGTGAGAAAAAATTCATACAAAGACACTTCTCACTTGAGGAAAAAATGGGCGCAGAGAAAGGAGGCACATAGGATGTTTTCTTTCAATTTTGAATTCGAATCTTATCCAATTAGGCTCTTGACCCAACCAAATTAGGTTAGACCCAATTACATCATCTAATCTAATTGGATAACAAATGATCTTGATGAAATCTTAATCAAATAAAAAATTAATCGAGCTTAAGTTTCGATCAAATCAAGAATCAAACACCCTTAGCGATTAGGTCATCTTATAACCTAATTGGATCAAACCAAATTAAATCCAATTCAATTAGATTTGATCCAAACCTCAATGCTCAATCAAATTAAGCTAATTAATAATTTAATTACTAATCAATTCTCCTATAATTCACCAACAATTAGCAAATTAATTTATTATAATTTTTATACAGGATTAATCATTAATCGAGTTGATTGTTTTATCCTAAAATGATTCTTAATCATCGATCAGCCACATGATTAGTTAGAAATTTTTTTTAAGTATGATCTCAAAGGTTTGAACCTAAACTAGTAGTATAGGAATAATCTTCTTATACCAATCAAAATGATCACATAGTAATGACATCCGACATTCGGATAAGTCGAAAGATTGCAAAGTAACATTCAAGAACCTATTGGCATATGATTGTTGTATAATTTATCCATTTAATCTAAATGCTCAAGGTGACCTAGGATTTAATGTCAATCCTGATATGGTCATCCATATTACATTTTAATTTTCAAAATTCATCTCATGGATTATCCCGATCGAGATTTTTCTGAATTGAAACACACTGATACATTAAGTCCTACTTATTCGGAGGGGTCAATTTCTTCTTGACTCACACACCAACTTCACAAGTAGTTAACTGTGCCCAAAAATCTTTCATCACTGAATTAAAAATTTAAGTAGTCTGACATCAAAGCACAGTGAGTTGCTTGCAAGTCATGGTGATCTCAGATCGGACGGATACTTACCCATATCCTTCGTGAGTTACTCTTGACAATAGAGTGCTCAGCAGTTAGTTACGTTCAGTAAGATGTACCCCTATGTCTCACTTGCATGCTATGCCAGTGTCTCCACACTTCTTGATTAAGAAGACAACCAACGTACATGGTACACAATGACCTATACTTGATATAGCTATCATCCTAATAATAGTATATCATTTGATCGTGAACTAGGATTTAAGAACTAAATGATATATCCTCCTATATTGATTCAAATAGTCCTAAAGACTTCTTCACAAAATAGGAGTTCAAATAAGATGTACACAGAGTGATGAAAAAGCTAAATAATATTTATTAATTCAATAATTTATATATAATTATAATAATTAGCACAACCGTGAATAAACTGATGATTGGCTTTGGGATACAATTCCAACAACCCACTTTCCTCTTGTCTTGTACCTTCTGATCAGACCGCCACCCCAAGCCATAGCCACCTTGCTGTTGACCATGGCTACATGGGCCATGCCATTGCCAGACCCAACCTTCTTTTCCCTCCTCTCCATCTTGCTTTTAGATGGATTGAAACCCATCAAAACCTCTATTTTGGCCATGGAAAGAAGAAGAAGAGAGAGAGAAACCTATTGGCCCTTGAATAAACCTAATGTTGGATTTTGGCACCTTGAATTCGACCCATAGCAGTGAGGCCCAAGATAAGAAAGCCTACAAGCATGTAGCCTGTAGGTGCACAGGCCTGCAAGCATGTAGGCCCACAGTGTGCTCCTGTGCGTGAGATGCATGGTCTTCATGTGGTCCACCACGTGAGTCACGATCCACCATGTGAAGTGCAATCCACGCACTGCTTCACAAGGTCTACACATGATCTAGGTGCTATTTTGCTTGATCAGACAGCTATGGTGCATCCGTGCATGATCAGGTGGCTACAGGTGGTTCTGGAGTCCTAATAAGGATCCTATACGCAGCTTGAACATGATTAGGACATGTTTTTAGTGCTTTTAAAGGGGTCTAACGGCTTGTGGAGTTGCGAGCAGCTGAGGATCTTGGGATAGTGGCTAGAGTCTTAAGTGTAGTGGCTTATAGCGGCTCAGAGAGAGAGAGGGCTTTCTAGAGAGTTGATTAAGAGCTTTTTGTAAGGGTTTTAGCTTCTTATTGAGAGAGAGAGATTGATATATGAGAGTTGAGAGGGTGTTATCTTCTCTTGTATTTATTTTCTCTCATAGTGAAGTTTAGATGTCCCGTAGAGATAAGTCTTATGCCGATCCATGTTATTTTTTTGAATTTATCCTTTGTGCTTCTTTCTTCTTTTTTTTTTTTTTATGGTATCGACATCGTCATCGATGTTGAGATCTTGGATGGAGATTCATATTTCGCACTCATCAGGGATTCTCCCATAAGTGGTATCAGAGCACATGGTTGTCTAGATTATGATGGTGTTGATCGAGGTTAAAGAAGATGGAGAAGATAGATTCAATCAAGATAGAGATCAATCGGTATGATGAAAAGAGCAATTTCTCCCTATGGTAAGTGAGGGTGACTGATGTGCTCTTCAATAAAGATTGATTGATGCTATCTTGTGTTAGGAGAAGTCGACTACCATGGAGAATGTTGCCCAGTCAAACAACCCAAGAGGGGGGGATGAATTGGGTTTTTAAAACTTAAAATGAGTATGTGCTGAATTAACTATTTTGCCTTTAATGTAATTATGCAGTAGATGCAATATATAAATAAAAGAATAAAGAAAGAAAGTACACACATAAAGATAAGAAGATTTTTATAGTGGTTCAGTGTACATCTAGTACCTATGTCCACTCCCCAAGCAAGATTTGTGAAAATTTCACTATAACTTCTTAAGATTATTGCTGGATAATTTTTGTTAGATGTATGTCCTAAAAGTCAAAATGATTGACATATTATAATAAATCTAAGACATAATTTTGTACTTAATATATTAATTTGATCAATAAAAGGACAAGCTTAATTTTTATTCAAGTGTGATGTGTCCTTGAATCATCCATGAAATTAATATTTCGATACATATTCTCAAAGTATTGAGAATTAAAGATATGTATATAATTTCTAAATGCTTCCGATCATAGTATGATCATGAGGATAGTGATCGATCTGGATAGACCGACGCACAGATTGCTTTCTTTGAGATAGATAAGTCTCTGATCTATAATGTAAAGACACTGAGCGATGAGTGTGGATAATTGTTAGAGAACAACTAGTACTAGCGTGACCATATGAGAGATCACTTAGATTTCTACTCGATCGTCAGTGATTGTCTCGATGATGTAGTTGTGTGAATAATCTTTTGACCTATGATGGTATGATTGCTCATAGTGAGATTGCTAAAGTTTGACTGATACATAAATATGATCTCAATGAGCTCTTGTAGTGAATGTTGGTGACAGTTGGCCCACTGTAAGAGTAGGATATGCATTAAGATGGAATCTATTAATCTTGATAGAGAGGAGTACTCCTATAGAATTGAGAGGTTAAGTCCGAGAGTCTGTAGCCACAGCAGTGTAATTGATGAAAAGAATTTTCAGAAGGATCACAATCGAACTTGAGCTGATCGAGTCTATCATTTGACTGATGATGAGATTTGATGATTTATCCATGACCTATCATCTAGTCGGGACTCACGATAGAGTGACTAAATTATCCGTGAACTACATCTTAAGGTTCTTTTTTAGTTCTACTAGGTTACCACTACATGCTGTTAGGTATCACTGGTGGATTGTGAGAGCTCACTAGGATTGCTCAGAATCGACAATCCTTGATGAGTTAGCATGAAATTGTTCCCACTCATTGAAAAGAGTTTCAACGATACTATGATAGAGATCATTGTATATCTTACTATCAGATAGAATTAAATCTATAGGATCACCAATAAAGAGATTAGACCTGAAATAAACAATTGGGCTTATGAAGTCTCAATTGGATTTAAAAAAATCCTATTGGGTTCAAGATAATTTTGCTAGCACATGGTTGGATCTAATTTTTTTTTATATTTAAATTTTTTATTTGATAAGATTAATTCAAATTTAATTATCTCCTAATAATCTAAATAAATTAAATTTATTGGGCTTCAATTGTTGAGTACTTAGGATTTTGAATCAAATAAATTAAGGGATCAAACTTTTAATTAATTTTCTTGATAGTTTTGATTGGGCGCCACTTGATTTGATCAAGTTGGGCATGCCCACCCATTAGAGGGTATGTAGGACCAGCATGGGGTGTCTCAAGGGTGTCATGTAGTGTGTGTATTTATGGATACAAAAGCTCCAATAGTTGGCACCTAAAGGATCTCCTAAAGGGAGTCAAATAACTAAAGGAATAAAGATTACTAATGCAAGTAGGACTTGTATTAAGTGGTTGTTTGGTTTTGAATAAGATTCAAATCTTATGCCTATTTAAAGGACCTTTCCTAAATCTTCTAAGCATTGAAATCTAGTAGCCCCATGCCTCTATAGAAGTGCCTATGCCCCCTCTCTCTTTTCCCCTCTCTTCTCCCTTGAAGAGCCAACGCCCAAGGCTTGGGCATCCTCTATCTTCCACACCCAAAGAGTTTGGATGTCCTCCTTTGTTTGCTAGTTTCTAATTTCTGATTGCTTCATAATTAAGGAAAGAAAAGTAAGAGAAGAAAAGAAGAAGAAGATCAAGGAAAGGATCAAAAAGTTGATCCGATCTAGGCTTCGTTCAGATTCACAGGCTGATTTTTCTTAGAGAAAAAAAATTAATACCAAAGAGGGCAATTCCAGGCTGATCCTGAGTGGATATCTATAGAGATCAGGTACTGACACAACTAAGAGAGAATCTACTCTCTTCTAGATCTAGATTTAAAGAAAGAATTTGTGAAACAGGTATGTGATTTGATCATATATTCAATTTTAGCATAAGTTTAGCATGTGTTCAATTTCAGCATATAAAGTAGATTCTAGTGCTTTATATTTTATGCATGTATGATATAGATTAAAAGATATTTTAATCTTTTATTCAACTATATTATTTAATTTTTTTTTTTAAATATACATGCATGCCCCGACATGGAAAATCTAATAGTAGTATCAGAGCCATGGGTTTCATATGCATGAAATTGCATACATATTTTGAAAAGAGTTT
>NC_026001.2:85268739-85312848 GCF_000442705.2 Elaeis guineensis | reverse complement strand
ACCTAGGGTAAACTTATAATTTTCATTAAAACCATCGGACACTCTATTTTATTGAGAAATCTCCGTTAGTTAAGAGGCTGACCCTTTGCCTTTCATCTTCCTCTTCCCATCGAACAAAAATCCCCTCCCTCTCCACTCTCTCAACCACAAAAATTCTCTTAAAATCTTTCTTCCCATCGGATTTTCCCCCTTCAAATCATCCTTTTAGGAACTAAATCTTTTTTTTTTCTTCTTCGTTTGGGCGGATCAAGCTTACCCTAGCTTCAAACCCTCTTCTCCAAATCGACGGTCTATCTCTCCAAAATTTTTATTTTTTCCTTTAAAATTCTTTCCACTCTACCTCTCATTAGTTCTCCTAAGATGTTTGCAAGTCTCTCTTATCCGAAATGACTCCCAAATTGAAGCTACTGCAGAGAAGAAAGTCTACTCATGGGTTAGAGAAAGAAGTGTGTAGAAAAAGAATGGAAGCCGAGTCCTCTCCTACTCTAACCCCAGTTCCAAGTCCTGCTTCAGCTTCTTCATAGTCCCCACTTAGTCCAAGCAAGGTACCTCTCTCCAATCGAAAAGTAGAACCCGAGAAGAACATAGATTTTAAGTTTTTTGAAAAAGAAGGGTTCTCAATTGGATCAAAAATTAAAAATCAAGGATGAGAGTTTTACTATCTACTGAAGGAAAAAACTTATGTTGATTTGGTCAGAGAGTTCTATTTGAATTTAAGTTACTACAATAGAACAGTAAAGTCTTTAGTGAAAGGTGTTAACATTATTCTTGATCTATTATATTTGGGACAAATCTTGCACTTGTCTTGTGAAGGTTATACTCATATAGAGCTCCCAATCAAAGAAGAGAAACTAAGTGTTATTTTAGGGAGAGAATTTACTGAAAATTTAAATAAATTAGAAGCAAGGATACTTTCAGTAGAGATGAGACTTTGCATCACATGGTGACCAAACTTTTTGTCCCTAGGAGCGGCCGACATGACCTCTTATCTGGTAGGGATATATGTATCATGTACTATGTGATCATCGAGACCTCCTTGAACCTTCCCACTCTGATGATTGAGGGTATGAGAGAGATCCTAAATAGGTTTAAGGCTCACCTACCTTATGGTATGGCACTCACCTTGGTCTTTAGAAAGTTCGGAGTCTATTTTGAGAGGGAGGCAGTCACCAGATTATCACATTCTAACACCATCAATCGCCACACACTACACCGCATGGGTTTTTCAAAGACTGATGGCGGTTGGTCGAAGGGTGTTGAGGAGAGAGCAGAGGAGAGAGTAGAGGAGGAGGGATCGTCTTCACCTCCTTGTGATCACAGAGCATCTCCTAATATTTAGTTCGTGTCTGATCACGAGACTGGTCCCTCAGAGTCAGTAAGGAGGGATGCTTCTATACCACAGTCAGAGAGCAGAGTAGATCCTTCAGTGATCAGACTTACAGACGATCAGATTCAATTGATTTCCCAGCAGGTTGCCTCTATCTTATCCCAGCAGTTTGCCACCTCAAGTTTTACTCAGAGGATGACATCTCAGGCTGTTTCAGACTAGACTATGATCCTTCATGTCTCTACTGTCTTTCAGATGCTTATAGCTCAGTCCGCATGACTTGAGGAGCTTGAGGAATGTATTCTAAGACTGACAGGCAGAGTTTTTGATTTGCAGAGGCAGGTATTAGCCTTAGCCTATCTCCAGTCATAAGAGAACATCACGGAGGTCTCCAACCTGTCTGCAGAGGCGGCTAGGCTTCGGGGCATTTTAGAGAGTGGCTTTGATTTTTTGAGGAGAGAGATCAAGGACTCCAGTGAGTCTATCTCTACTCAGATTGGCACCCTGATGCAGTCCATGTCGAGAGCTTTGGAACAATTGAACACCATCAGACTTGTTCTCCTAGCAGAGTCTATATCTTCCCAGACTCCAGGATCTTCTCACCTTTCTGCTCGTGCCAGTACTTCTACCCATGGCCGAGGCAAACATGGTCGAGGACGTGCCCCGTGGCTTTGATCCTGAGTCTCCTCATCATATCTTTGTCTCTTCTGATTCTGACGCCTCTAGCCATGACATTTATTAAATCTAACATAGTTAGTCTTTTATGTCCAGGATCTAACTTATGGCCTTTGTATTTATTGGCTGATTGACTCACGAATAGTTATATTTTTTTATTATCCATGACCTTTGTATGGCCTATGTATTTTGACTTGACTCATATGTATTGTGACACTTATGTATCTGATAACTCTTCAGTCATATTTTGGATATATATATATATATATATATATATATGCTTTTAACTTCTATGATGTCATTTGGATTAATTTTTATGAATGGCATCAATTGAAATGTCTTAATTATATGATATGAAAAATATCTCATATATGTGCTATGAAATATTATGAATGGCAATATCTTCTATATGAGCAAATTGAAATATCCTTTATGATTGCTATAGTGAGGGGGAGTCTTTTTCATTTTTCTTTAAAAACTTCTTAAGATCTTAATTGATGTTGTCAAAAAGAGAGAGTAGAGAAATAAAATCGGACAATAAGCAAATTTATCAAAGAAAATAATCTTATAAGCAATTTTCAAACTAATCTTCAAACTACTTATAATACATTTTATTCAAATAATTGGCTATAATGTTTAAGTGATGTATCTTCATAAATTTGAAAATTCTTAATCAATGCTTTATATATGTTATATTTTGCTTTTGCTCAAGTATTTTGTCATCATCAAAAAAGAGGAGATTGTTGCTCCATGAATTGATTTTGATGATTACAAAATATTTGACGGGGTTACTAATGATTTTGGCTTGGAAAAAGATTTATTGTATTTCAGAGGTAAAATTATAATTTTATCAAGTTTTGATTCGAAAGCTTCAAAAGTAAGAACAGAAGATTTGTGATCTATTGGAGATAATTTCATATTTTTTAGATATATATTTTGAGAGAAAATCAAATTTAAAGAAAAGGGTCGACCCCTGTCGAAAGAGGCTGAATGGCATGCTATTTTTGACTGGCACATCCAAAGGGAACGACCCTATGAGTCGATCCTTGGGCACAGGGGTCGATCCCAGGGTCAATCTCTGTTGTCTATGCAAGTCAAAAATACAGAACAGTCAATTTCTGTTCTGCACCACAGAGGTCGACCCCTGTGCAGGGGACGACCCTGTGAATCGACCCCTGTGATGAAAAATCTCCATAACGGTTAGTTTTTTAGTTCATTTTGACCGTATTTAATACTCATTTAAAGCTCTCCAACGGCTCTAAACCTGTCCAAATTTCTCTGTAGCATCCATTGAAGATATAAATGCACTTAAGGGGGAAAACCACAAGAGATTCAAGCATTCATTTTAGCCCTAAGCAAAAAGCCCTCTTCAAGTAAAAGAAGCTTTCATTTCAAGTTCACCAACCCCTCAAGAGCTCATTCAAGTCTTCAACAACCTTGAAAAAAATTAAAAAAGCTTCTTTCTTGTTGTATAAAGTATACTTAAAGTTTTATTTGCTCATTAAATGAGCTAAACTTGTATTTCTTTATCATTAACTCTTATACTCTGTTTTTATCTTGATCTTTAGTTTTGGAAAAATTTCAAAACTTGGATAGATTGATCCGAACCTTGAATCGGATTATATTAAGTTGCTTATATCCGAAAAATAAGTATTCTAGCTTGAGATAGCTAGAGTCGGAGGTACCGACGTTGTATTCTTGTTGAATACATTTTAGTGATTTTAAATTTTCAAGTAGGAGCTTGGAGAGTGGATGTAGGTGCAAGGTTGGCATCGAATCACTATAAATCTTGATTATTTATAGTGTGCTTACTTGCTCTCTATCTAATTTTTTTTTATTTTTTTGCATTCTTGCATCTCATTTATGCACTTTGCTTAAATCACTTACTACATATAACTTACTTATTATTACTTAATCTTTGTGGTTCTAAATTAACTTTAAAATTTTAAAAATCCAATTCACCCTCCCTCTTGGATTGCATAACTGGGCAACAAAAGTGAAGCCAACTTGTGCTTCATGACATAAGAGGATGAGGTAAATTCAGAACCTTCTCTAGAGCTTACATTCGATGAGCTACAAGATGTCTTCTATGATTTGATGAAAGACTTTAAGAAAATTAGCATAAAAAACAAAGATCTGAAAATTAAGAATAAGATGCTAATCAAAGAGAAGGAAGAAATCCTTGAAAACTATAATAAATTGAAGGAAGAAAATAAGACCTTAAAGAAAGAAGTAGATAGACTAAAACTACTGGTAGAAAAAATCACACACGGCTCTAAAAAATTACAAATGATACTAAATAATCAAAGAGGGGTATATGATAAAGTTGGTCTATGTTATAAACCAAACAACAAGCAAAAATTTTTTAAAAATTTCTTCACTGCATTCACTATCTATTAGCAGCACCTTACACATCACTTGCTTTAGCTGTGGTAAAGTAAGACATAAGGCTTATATTTGCAATACAAGAAAGTTTAATGAAAAAATAGTTAGAAAAATCTAGGTTCCAAAAGGAACCATGACTGCTAACCCTAAAGGACCCAAGAAAACTTGAATACCTAAGAATATTGCTTGATTCTTTTACAGGAATGTCTTGCAGCTAATAGATCAAAAAGAAAATGATATTTGGATAGTGACTGTTCAAGATATATGATGGATGATAAAGAACAGTTCTTCACCCTTGAAATAAAGAAAGGGAGAATAGTCACCTTTGACGACAATAGCAAAGGCAAAATAATTGACATTGATAAAATTTAGATTATCTTCACTACCTTCATTGATAATATTCTGTTAGTTGATAATTTAAAGCATAACTTACTTAGTATAAGTCAATTATATGATAAAAGATTTGAAGTAATATTTAGTTATCTTCTTGCAAAGTCACTAGTCCCTTTGATGATAGCATCAAATTCATGAGACATAGGCATGACAACATCTACTTAGTTGATCTCAATAAGATAGCCATAAAGAATGGCCAATATCTTATTGCTAATAATACTAAGATCAAAGAAAATAGTTGGTTATGGCATCATAGATTAAGACATGCTAGTATGCATATTTTATCTAAATTAACTTTAAATGATTTAGTTAAAAAATTACTCAAGTAAAGATTTAAATATGATCATATTTGCGATGCTTGTCAACTAGAAAAATAAACTAGGGGGAGTTTCAAATCTAAAAATATAGTTTTAACTTCTAGACCACTTGAATTAATTCACATGAACTTATTTAGACCGACTAGGATCACAAGCCTATGTGGTAAGAAATATGGACTTATGATTATAGATGACTTTTCAAGATTTACATGGGTTTTATTTTTGGCACATAAAGATAAAATCTTTTTCACTTTCTCAAAATTTTATAGAAAAGTTTCAAATGAAAAGAACACTATAATAGTTTGTATTTGTAGTGATCATAGAATAGAATTTAAAAATCAAAATTATAAAAATTTTTGTAATAAAAATAGAATTGAACATAATTTTTTTGCATCAAGGACACGACAACAAAATTGTGTAGTTGAAAGAAAAAATAAAATCCTATTAGATATGGCCCATATCATATTGTGTGAAGAAAATTAATCCAAATACTTTTGGGTTGAAGCCGTAAATACAGCATGTTATATCCTAAATAGAGTTTCAATCCAATCAATTTTAAAGAAAATCTCCTATGAGCTTTGAAAAAGAAAAAGATCTAATATTAACTATTTTCTTATTTTGGTTGCAAATGCTATATATATAATCATGGAAAAGATAATCTAGGTAAATTTGATGCTAAGTCAGATGAGGATATCTTTCTTGGATACTTTATATCCAGCAAAGCATACAGGACCTTCAACAAAAGCACCTTGGTTGTTGAAAAAACCATTCATATCATTTTTGATGAAGCTAACAATCCTTCCTCGAGAAAGAAAGACTTGCTTAATGATGATACAAGTATCCTAGAGAATGGATTAAAGGAGCTCAATTTGAAAGAAAAATCAATCCAAAGAGATGATGAAGCAACAAAGGATGATGAACAAGAGAAGAATGTTGAACAAGAGGTAACTAGAGAGTATAGTAATCTACCCAAAAAGTGAGGGTATGCACTTAACCATCCAAGAAACCTTATCATAGGTGATCTTTCACAAGAGGTAAGAACTAGAGCTTCGTTTAGAGATACTTTTAATTATCTTGCTTTTGTCTCACAAATTGAATCTAAAAATATAAAAGAGGCTGAAAATGATTCAAACTAGATGATTGCTATGCGAGAAGAACTCAATCAATTTGAAAGAAATAATGTTTGGACTCTAGTTAGTAGGCCTATTGACCACCCCATAATTGGAACAAAATAGGTTTTCAAAAATAAATTAGATGAATATGATAATATAATTAGAAATAAAGTTAGACTGGTTGCAAAAAGATATAATCAAAAAGAAGAAATTGATTTTGATGAAACATATACTCTTGTAGCAAGATTAGAAGCCATTAGACTATTACTTGGTTTTGCTTACTACATGAACTTTAAATTATTTCAAATGGATGTAAAGAGTGCATTCTTGAATGGTTACATCTCAAAAGAAGTTTTTGTAGAACAACCTCTTAGATTTGAAAATCATATTTTTTCTAATTATATTTTTAAACTAAACAAAGCATTATATAGATTAAAACAAGCACCTAGAGCATGGTATGAGAGACTGAGCAAATTCATATTAGAAAATAAATTCACTAGAGATAGTGTTGACACAATATTATTTTTGAAAAAAAAAATTGATGGCCTTCTTGTAGTTCAAGTATATGTAGATGATATCATATTTGAAGCTACTAATGAGGATCTTTATCAAGAGTTTGCTGAGTTAATGCAGAGAGAATTGAGATAAGCATGATGTGGGAGCTAACCTTCTTGTTTAGGCATCTTTATCAACCAAACCAAGTATGTAAAAGAGATGCTCAAGAAGTTTCGTATAGAGAATGCAAAGGAGATCGGCACATCAATGAGTCCCATATGCAAGCTTGACAAAAATGAAAATGATAAAAGTGTAAATGAAAAGCTCTACAAATGTATGATTGGTTTTCTACTCTATTTAACTATAAATAGACTGAACATACTTTTTAGTATTTGTATGTGTGCAAGATTCCAATCTAACCCTAAAGAATCACACATGTTAGCTGTTAAAAGAATTTTTAGATATCTTGTTAACACACCAAACTTGGGATTATGATATTCAAAATAATCCTTAATTAATTTAATAGGTTACTCAGATGTAGACAATGAAGGATGTAAAATAGATAGAAAGAGCACTAGTGGCACATGCCAATTTTTTGGATTGAACTTAATTTCATAGTATAGCAAAAAGCAAAACTCCATAGCTCTATCAACGACTGAGGCAGAATATATTGCTGCGGAGAGTTACCGTGCTCAAATACTATGAATTAAGTAGTAACTCGAAAACTTTGGAATTAAGCAAAACAAAATATCTATAAGATGTGATAACACGAGTACCATCAATCTAACTAAAAATCTCATTCAATACTTTAGAACTAAATATATTGAAATTAGACATCATTTTATTAGAGATCATGCACAAATAATAACATTATATTTGAATTTATTTCGACTAAAAAATAATTAGCTGATATTTTCACTAAATGTTTAAATGAAGATAAATTTAATAAAATTCGAGGTGAATTAGAGATTTATGATCCTTTTCAATAAATTTACTTCAGTGTGTTTGTTGTTATTGTAATGCTTGACTTGATTCTTATTTTTCAAAATTTTATTGAATTAATTTAAAATCTTTCAAATTTTTTGAAATTATAGGTCGACCTGGCTTAACTCTGTAGCCAAGCTGACTCAACTATCGAGCCATCTCGACGGTTGCTCGAGCTAGCTCGATGTGTCGGGATCTAGCTTTTAAAACTTTTAATTTTTTCAAAAACCCTATTCATTGTTCACCCGAGCTTGCCCTATTCCTCCATTTTCCGGCTCTAAGTCCATTCCCTTCAAAAATCTCATCTTTTTTCTTCATCCAACACTCATCCACTTTGATTCTCGAGACATGGCTTCAAAATCTTGTACGGCTAAGGCAAAGAAATGACTAGCAGCTGGATCAAGTAAAACTTGTTCGTCGAAGAGGCCATGCAGAGGTTCTGCTCGATCCACCCCATCTTCATCAACCTCTGCTCCAGTTTAGATTTCTATGGCATCTTGAGCTATCACAACTGGCAAGAAGGTTGATTTTAGATTTTTGGACCAGCAAGGGTTTAGGATTGGATCATGGATCTGATAGTAAAGGTGAAAAATGATATGCTCACTCGAGGTACCAACTTATCCCCACCGTATTCATGAATTTTTCAAGAATCTGAAGTTGGGCACCTAGTCATTGAGTCAGAAGTAAAAGGCACTAAGATTATTTTGGATCAACATAGTTTGGGGCACTTTCTGAAAATGTCCCATTTCTATCTCCAGAATATTGAAATGCCGAATGACTTTGAGACAATGGAGAAGCCCATAGGCAAAAAACTTTCGAAGAAATTTGACATCAACAATGCCAACCTTTTGCCTGCTAAACTAAAGCTCCTCCATAGCATGGTTGGTAGAATCTTTTTTTCAAAGATTGGGAGGTTCAATTGAGTTTTCTCTAGGGACTTGGGCTTTATGTCTCACATGATTGAAGGTAATGTAATTAACCTACCATTCTTCATGATTGAACAAATTAAGACAATAGCAAGAAAATCAAAAACTAAGGCCTGTCTGCCATATGGAATGGTGTTCACCTTGATTTTCAGAGAGATTAGCATAGATTTGGATGGAGAGGACTATCAATCACTCAAGCATGCTGACTATTATACTTTACAAACTCTCCATTACATAAAATTTAAAAATATGAGAAATGAGTGGGTCAGACAAGTTGAGGGTGTTTAGCCTAAAACAGAAGGAGAACAGTCCGAGAATTCAAAGTCTTTTGAGCGATCTTCCCCCTCTGATTCTGGTCAAGCACTGCCCCCTGCACCTGCTACTAGCCCTTCCTTACCTACTCCAGTGGATGCTCCACAGTCCCCTCCTCCTATTCCGACCCCTGCATTAGTGGCTGATGACCATCATCCAACTTTCCCTCGTACACCTCACGTGCCCCACACAGTATCTACAGAGGGATTTCTTGATCAGATATTTGATAGGATGGGAAGGATATTTTAGAATTTCAAGACTCAAATTTTATAGAGTCAAGAGATATCTCAGGAGCACATTCAGTCCTTGATCCAGCAGCTCCATGGAGATTTGCTCAAAATCACACTGAGGCTTGAGAGCTTCGAGTGAGTTGTGGACCATAGACCCATTACAGATCAGCGGACTGACTCTTCAGCTCTTTAACAGTACATATCATAGAGTCTTGATGAGCAAAAAATATCCACTGAGAGACTTTTTAATTCATTAAGCCAGCAGATCAGCAATTTATCCCAAAGTTTGGATATTTTTGAGAAGAGATAGCTTGAGACAACTAAGGTGGCGGATCAGTTGAAGGGAGAGGTTGCTAGAATTCTTCGACGAGCTGAGGAGATCATGATTTTTTAGCAAGCCTACACAGAGATTTTTATCACTGTATTTTGTTGAGTTTAGGAGCAATTGGATCAGATTTGATCTCGAATTTTTCCACCCTCCACCTAGCTCAAATTCTCTACTAGCCAGCCCCACCCTTCCACTCCTAGACCTCCATTCAGTGCCACTCAAACCTGGCACTGGCTTTCATCCCCTTCTCCCTGGCCCTTTTGCTCATATCCAGAGTAAAACCTCGGCTCCTTCCTCTTCATCATCCTATCCCCCTGATCCTATTATAGAAGAATTGATAGATGAAGACTCTAGCCTTTACTGTAGATTTTCCTATATAGCTTTATCTTTTTTTTTTGGATGTTGTATTATTTGAATAGCCTCATTTTGTAAGCAATACAAATCTGTATTGTAGCTAATGATTAATGCATATTTTCCTCTCTTTATTTTCTTTGTCTACTTGTGTCTTATTCTAAATGTTCCATGTAAGAAATTTTTTAATCAGAATTACATCAAATTAAATAGACAAGTCTAACCTAGAAATTAAATTAAAAAGGTAAATCTACCAACAACCTTATTCTATTTCTCCTCATGTAATTTTGATGAAAATAAAAAGGGGGAGAGTTAGCAAAGAAATAGACAATGCAATGAAACTTAAGTCGATGTAAAAATGAAAAGAGTAAGTAAAAATGAAAATTTTTTGGCATAATCTAATGGGGAGCACAATGACCTCAATTGAAACCTAAAGTTCAACTTGAAAATAATTTTGCACAATATAAGGGGGAGCATTATTGAAAATCTAAAATATTTTTAAAAATTTGAAAAATATGAAAACTTAATGTATTTGACTGTCATGTAATTAAATCATACATATTATACATCTTGATCATAGTAAGTATTCTTTAATGAGTGCTTAATATTTTATCATCATCAAAAAAGAAGAGATTATTGCCCCCCAAGTGATTTTGATGATGACCAAACATTGAAGCACACAATTACTAATATTTTCTTTTTAAGTGTTGTAAAGATTGGAAGAAAGCGAGCTCTTTGATCAAAATAAGAAAGAAACCAAGTTTGGAGGGATTTGGCTCATGAAAAATCAGTTTGGATAAGTGGAACTGACTCTGTCAACAACCGAGCTGACTCTGATATGGTATGGATTCAATAATTTGGCTTGGCACACAGTCGAGCCACTCGAGGTAAATCTGAGTCGGCTCTCTCAGGATGATAGAAAGACTATTTTTGTAGATCCTAAGAGCCGAGCCAGTTCGAAGACAATCCAAGCCAGTTCTGTTAGAAAAATAGAAAATTGATTTATGGTGGATGCTATCGAACTAGCTCAAAGATCAATCCGAGCCAACTCTCTCAGAAAATAGAAGGCCTGATCCTTGAAACTTGCCGATCAAGCTGACTCGAAGGTGTCTAATAGCCTCAACGACTAGTTCCCAAATATAATTTTTTCAGCCTATCAAAGCTTCCAATGACTATTTTTCACCCCCAACGGTCAAAAATAACTAGTTTTGAGCTCTATTCACTTCAAACTTGATGGGAATGCTCAAGATATCAAAAGAAGAAAGAGGAGCATTTAAAAGAGAACCATTTCATTGAAAAGAGAGAATTTTTTGAATTTCAAACATTCAGAAAAGCTCACCCACTTCCATCCAAATATTTCTAGATTTTTTGAGAGCGTTGAAGAGCTATTGAAGAGCATTAATTACTAGCATTCAAAAGGACAATAACTGAGCTACATCGAAAACAAAATTTGCTCAACCAAGGGGCTATATTTGTTGTAACTTTTCTGTTTCTCACAGTTTACTATAATTAGTTTCAGTAGGAGCTGAAACTAAGGAAAAGATTCAATCCACCCCTGCAATTGGATTGCGTGGCCTTGGTTAAAGCGTGTGAAGATTGTGGTTAGTAAACCAAATGAAAAACCAACTAGATTTGTGGATAGTGAGCCCAATTAAAATTATTGGATTTTTATGTCGGGGCATGCATGTATATTTTAAAAAAAAATTTTAAACAATGTAGTAAAATAAAATATTAAAATATTTTTTAATCTACATCATGCATGCATAAAATATAAAAACTAGGATCTACTTCATATGCTGAAATTGAACGCATGCTGAACTTATGCAGAAATTGAATATGTGATCGAATACATACCTATTTCATAAATTCTTTTTTCAAATCTGGATCTAGAAGAGAGTAAGTTATCCCTTAGCCATGCAAGTACTTGACCTCTATGGGTATCCACTTAAGATCAGTCTGGAACAGCTCTCTTTAGTATTGATTTTTTTTTCTAAAAAAATCAGCCTGCAAATATGAACGAAGCCTGTATCGCGATCAACTCTTTGATCCTTTCTTGACCTTCTTCTTCTCTTCTTCTTTTGCTTTTATTTCCTTGATTATGAAGCAATCAGAGACTAGAAACCAGTAAACAAAGGATGACACCCAAACTCCTTTGGGTGTGGAAGATAGAGGATGCCCAAGCCTTGGGTGTTGGCTCTTCAAGGAGAAGAGAGGGGAGAAGAGAGAGGGGCCGTGGGCACTTCTATGAAGGCATGGGGCTGCTGGATTTCAATGCTTAGAAGCTTTAAGGAAGATCCCTTTAAATAGGTAGAAGGTTTGAATCCTATTCAAAACCAAACAATTACTTAATATAAGTCCTACTTATATTAGGAATCCTTATTCCTTTAGTTATTTGACTTCCTTTAGGAGATCCTTTAAGCGCCAACTATTGGAGCCTTTGTACACACAAATACACATGCCACATGGCACCCATGGGATGCTCCATGCTGGTCCCACACATCTTCTAATGGGTGGACACGTCCAACTTGATCAAATCAAGTGGCACCCAATCAAAACTATCAAAAAAATTAATTAAACACTTGAATCCTTAATTCATTTGATCCAAAATCCTAGGCACCCAACAATTAGAGCCCAATGAATCTAATTCATTTAGGTTATTAGCAAATAATTAAACTTAAATTAATCTTATCAAATAAAAAATTCAAATATGAAGAAAAAATTAGGTCTCACCATATGCTAGCAAGATTATCCTGAACCCAATAAGATTTCTCTAAACCCAATTGGGACTTCATAAGCCCAATTACTTATTTCAGACTAATCTCTTTATTGTATGACCCCATACATTCACTTCTATCTAGTAGTAAGATATACAATGATCTCTATCATAGTATCATTAAAATTTTTTTAATGGATCAGAACAATTTCACTCTAACTCATCAAGGATTGTTAATCCTGAGCAATCCTAGTGAGCTCTCACAATCCATCAATGACACCTAGCAGTATGTAGTGGCAACTCAGTAGAATCGAAAAAGAACCTCAAGGTGTAGTTCACGTATGATTCAATCTCTCTATCGTGAGTCCCGACTAGATGGCAAGTCATGAATAAATCATCAAACCTCATCATTAGTCATATAATAGATTCGATCAGCTCAAATCCAATTGTGATCCTTATAAAAAAATTTTTCATCAATCACACAGCTATGACCACAGACTCTCGGACTTAGCATCTCAAATTTTATAAGATTACTCCTCTCTATCATGGTCGATAGATTTTATTTTGATGTGCATCCTACTTCTACAGTGGATCAATTGTCACCAACATCCACTACAAGGACTCATTGAGATTATGTTTATGTGTCAGTCAAACTTGAGCAGCCTCACTGCGAGCAGTCATACTATCACAGGTCAAAAGATCATTCACACAACTACAGCATCGAGACAATCACTGACGATCGAATAGACATCTAAGTGATCTCTCTTATGGTTACGCTCAGTACTAGTTGTTCTCTAATAACTATCCACACTCATCGCTCAGTGTCTCTACACTGTAGATCAGAGACTTATCTATTCTGAAGGAAGCGATCTATGCATCGGTCTATCCAGATCAATCATCATCCTCATGATGATGGTATGATCGAGAGTATTTAAAAATTATATACATATCTCTAATTCTTAATACTTTGAGAATATGTATTGAAATATTAATTCCATGGATGATTCAAGGATACATCACACTTGAATAAAAATTAAACTTGTCTTTTTATTGATCAAATCAATGTATCAAGTACAAAATTGTATCCTAGCTTTATTATAATATGTCAACCATATTGGCTTCTAGGACATACATCTAACAATTTTCCACTTGGACTAAAGTCAATTGGCCACTAATCTAAGTCCCATCTTCTCAAGGTGGACTTCCATCTTTGGCTGGCTCAATTGCTTTATCGGTGGAACTGCCACATTATCTATGGAGTCTACTCTTCGCATCTCGACATATTTCTTTTGAGATAGTCACATATATTGCTGCTCTATGTGCTTGGACTTCTGGTAGGATCTTGACTCCTTAAAAAGGGCTATGGTGATATTATCTTTGCAATACTATGTCATGGTATCTAATAGCATGACATCCAGTTCTACAACTAACAGTAGAATTAGAATTCATCCTATACATCTACAGCATACTCAGCTTCTATTGATCGATTGCTCAGAACCCTTCTAATACATTGAACAAGAATACACTCTGATGTAAATATTCTATCATCAGCATCCATGTATCCTCCCACTCTTAGCTTTTCTTCAAAGATCAGGAATCTAAATCCTTAGTGCTTCTCAAGTACTTAAGGATGTTCTCACAGTAATCCAGCACTCTCAGCTTGGATTCAACTGATATCTACTCGTGACATTCACAACAATGGCTATATCAGATTAAGTACATAGCATGGCATACTCTTATACCCAAGAGGTAGAAGTTTCCTTTCAAGGCTTTCTATGCTAAACTCTTTCAGCATCTTCTCTTTGTACTTTTTTATGAAAAGATAAGCATTCACTTGAATCTATTTCTATAGACCTTAATTCCAAGAATATAGCATACTTCTCCTAGATCTTTCATGGAGAATACCTTAGACAATCATTTTTTGACCATGATCAGTATGAGAATATCATTCCCAATGAAAAAAATATTATCCATATATAATATGAAGAATATTATTGCATTCTCACTGATCCTTTTGTATACATAAAATTCTTCTTCATTTTTGATGAAATCAAATGATTTGATCGTATCATCAAAATGAAGATTTCAACTCCGTGAAGCTTGCTTTAATTCGTATATCACTACAAGAAATATCACTTTTTGCGATGAATTCATTTGTGATGAAAATATATTTCATCACAAATAAAGATATTTATAATGAAAATAAAAATTCATTGCTAATAATTATTTATTTATGATAAAAATTATTTTTCATTGCAAATAGATGCATATTTGTGATGAAAAAAAATTTATCATAATTACAAATTATTTATGATCTAATTAATCATCATAAATAATAAAATATTTATTTTAATTTTAAATTTTCAAATATTAGCGATGAAAATAGTTTCATCATAAATAATAGAAGTATTTACATCAAAAATTAAATTTTTATCATAAATACTAGTTATTTATGATAAAAATTTTTCATCACTAATATTTAAAAAAATACAAAAAAAATTTAAAAATTCAACAATTAAAGTTTACTTGTGACAAAATATTTACATCGTAAATAATAAAGTATTGGTGATGAAAGTTAATTTTCATCATAAATATCAATTATTTATGATGAAAATTTTTCATCTCTAATATGTAAAAAAAATAAAAAATTAGAAAAATTTAAAAATTAAAAATTATTTGTGACAAAAATTATGCATCACAAATTATGAAGTATTGATGATAAAAATTAAATTATTTATGATGATAATTTATCATCTCTAATACATAAAAAATAAAAAATTATAAAAATTTAAAAATTATTAATTATTTATGATGAAAATATTATGTCATAAATAATGAGTATTTGCAAAGAAAAGTCATATTCTATCATAAATAATCAATTATTTATGATGAAAAATTTTATCGCTAACACTATAATAAAATTAAAAATTTTATATTTTTAGATATTTATGACATAAATTTATGTCATAAATAACTCAACTATTTACGATAAAATTTGATTTTATGTCATAAATAAAAGTTATTACTGACAAAAATTTCATCATTAATACATTAAAAAGATAGATAACTTAAAAATTTAAAATATAAAAATTATTTACGATGGAAAGATTAATGTCGTAGATCATCAGAATATTTATGATGAAATACTAATTTTTCATCAAAAAATACTAAAAAATTATGATGAATTTTTACATCACTGATAATTAAGAAATTAAAAAATATAAAATTTCAAAAAATTAGGTATTTGCAACTTAAGAACAAGTTTTGTCACTAATAATTGACTTTTAACAATAAATTTTTTAGTCACAAATAATTAAAAGATAAAAAATTAAAATAAATTATCAAATATTTATGATAAAAATACTTCTGTCACTAATAGTTTCAGTATTAGTGACGCAAACCTATATTTTCATCGTCAATAATTGATTTTTTAAAAAATAAAAAATAAAGATAATTTATGATGAAAACTATTCATCGTGAATAATGAATTATTTGCGATGATAAATCGTAATATCATCGCAAATCATCGATTATTTACGATGAATATTTTTTATCGCTAATAGTTAGAAAATATAAAATTTAAAATTTAAAAAAACTAAAGTATTAGTGACTTAGAAAGAGTTTCTATTGTTAGAAGTGGTTTTAGCGACATAAAATTTCGTCGCTAATGTTTAAAATTTGATTCCTTTATTTGAATCATACTAATGATTTATTTATTATTGTTTCAAGTCAGTCTACATTGATCGTCAGGTGAGGATGAGGTCCATCGAAAAATCTCACTTTAAAGTGTTGGAGATGTGAGCACCCAGGACAGCATCTCCAAATAAAAATATCGGTCAGCTACACCAGATCCATTAGGAGATGGTGTGAGCCATGGCAAACCGAGCTGGGCATCATATGCTACAGCTATGCCCCGGTGATGCTTTTCAATTGACGTCATGTTATCCTAACTCAGAGATAGATTTTTTACACCCACTTATAGGTAAAATAAATTATATTACAGATATTTAATTTGTATAGTATTCTACTAATGTTTGTTATTGGCAGGGTGTATTTGATATCGTCGATTTCGGAGATGATCGTGTGAGGCGAGCAATTGATACCCATCTATCCTTGCACTTCAAGGATTATCACCATTACATGCATCAGCATTAGTACCGAGTGGTGCAGGCTCATGGGCAAGAGGCAGCGTGGCTGCAGCCCTACGATAGCATCACCATCGATGATTGGACTACCATATACCGGCATTACGAGTATCCGGCATATCAGGTTACACATCTAAATTTTTTTTTTAGATTTTAATGATCTAATCATTTATTTTTAAATTATACTTATTATCTACTAATTTTACTGTTAATTTTACAGAGATGATGTGCCCAGAATGCGACAAATCGGGCGAGACAGATTATGCCACATTATGAGGGTTCGAGATCATTTGCTCGCCACATGGAGCACATGGTACATATTTTTTAAATTTTTAATTATGATATATTTTAATTATTTAATTTTTTTTAATAATTTTCAAATTGCAGAGAGATATTGAGAGTGGCGAGCTTCCTGATAGGATCGATATCTACCAGCAGACACACCAGCGATGGTCGGAGGAGTGGATGATGGGGAGCCAGGAGCTCTTTGTAGGTTTTTTTAATTAATTTTTTATTCATAATTTGATCTTTATTAGAAAATTAAAATAACTCTAATTTTTATTTTTAGGATCATATGATCGACATGAGATCCTAGCCTACCGCTGAGGGCTCGATCGCACCCACAGATGATGAGATCTGTGATCAAGTACTTAGTACGAGACCCTGTTATGTTAAGGGTCTAGGATATGGGATCACTGCTCCTTCATCTTCACGATCATCTAGGACTGAGATCTATTCTACGTGCCAGGCTCGATTAATGGAGGTACAGAGGCAGACTATCAAGGATCGATAGCAGGCTGAGCAGCGAGCTCAGAAGCTGGCTGCACGCACCGACCAGTATCAGTAGCTTCAGATCCAAATGATGGAGCGATGGCGCACATGGAGCAGACAATCCAGATACTGAGCCAGCAGCAGGCCGGTTCGAGCTCCATCGAGCATTCTCCATCCCCATCTCGTTCTTCACATTCCGATATGTGACAGTTCTTTAATGTATTCTTTTAAAAACTCTTATAATTTTAATTTGATATAATAAAATAATAAAATTTATTTATCATTTTATTATGTAAATTTCTTATTCAAATTTTTTTATTTATAAAAAATATTATACATATAACTTAAAAAAATATATCCAAATTTAAAAAAAATAATTAGTGACAAAATTATTACCGATGAAATATTCATCACAAAAAAAATTATAAAAATGATTTATTTTTTTAAAAAATATATAATTAACAGTGATGAAAATTTTTTTATTGTAAATAATTATTAGCGACATAAAATTCTATTAAAAAAATATTTATTTATGATGTAAATATTAGTCATTAAAGTTTTTTAATTTTTATTTTTTAATTAAATAAAATTTTTGGTGATGAAAAATTTTCATCACTAAAAAGTTTGAAATAATAGCGACGAATATGTTTTCATCGCTATTAATTTGTTATTTATTAGTGACTGTTATTTTCATCGTAAATTATTTTTTTTATGAATAATTTTTTTATTTTTAATTTTTTATAATGAAAATATTTCATCATAAATTACTTTTATTGACGATGAAGAAAAATTTTTATCATAAAATATTATCAACGACGGTATTTTTTGCAATGAAATTTTAGCGATAAAATTTTTATCGCTAATTATTATTAGCGACGAAATTGGCTTATTAGCGATGAAAATTTTTCGTAGCTAATAACTTATTTTTTTGTAGTGTATGGACCTTTGCAGCTTGCAGACTCTGTGATCAACATCACCAAATGTGAAACCCAAAGACTGCTCCATACAGATATCTTCTTCAAGATATCCATTCAGGAAAGCAGTTTTTACATTCATCTGATTTCATAATCATAATAAGCTGTAATAACAAACAGAGTGCGGATAGATTTCAGCATGGCTATGGACGAGAAGGTTTCTTGATAGTCAATACTCTCACGCTGGATATAATTTTTTACCATAAGTCTAGCTTTATATGTCTCTACCTTACCATCGGTATCTATTTTTCTTTTGTAGATCTATTTACACCAAATAGGTACTATACCCTCGGATGGATCTACTAAGATCCATACTTGGTTCCAATGCATAGAGTCAATTTCTGACTTTATTGTATCTAATTTTTTCTCGAAATCGATATCAGACATCATCTTGTCAAAGATATTAGAATCATCACCATGACCCTTATATCTCATAAAGAATATTTTCTTTACTTCCTCCATAGGCATACCCAAATACCTTTCAGAAGGTCGAGAGACCCTGTTAGATCTACGAGATGGTAGAGGAACATCAACTACTAGCTCATGAATAATGGGTTCCTGAGGATCTATAGCTCTTTGCTCTTCAGAAATTTTTTCTTCGAGCTCAACTAATCTCCCACTGCTACCATCCTGGATAAATATTTTTCTAGGAATATGATGTTCTGACTCACAATTACACATTGTGATCTTGTAAAAAGTAGTAGTATCCCATTGATTCTTTTGGATACCTTATAAAACGAGCTTATACAGATCTATCCTCTAATTTATCAGCCATCTATCTCTTGATATAGATTGGACATCCCCAAGTCTTAAACTCGACTTCTTACCATACCATATCTCATACGGAGTGGTAGAAATAAATTTTGATGGAACCTTATTCAACAGATGAATTGCAGTTAATAAGACATGTCCCCAAAGATATAAAGATAAATCAGTGAAGCTCATTATGGGCCTGACCATATCTAATAGGGTCCTATTCCTCCTTTCGGATATCTTGTTAAGTTGAGATATTCTGGAAGGAGTCTATTGAAAGACTATACCGTTGTTCTTAAGATATCTCAAAAATTTTTGACTAAGGTATTCACCTTCTCGATCAGATAAAAGAACCTTAATGGATTTGCCTGTTTGTTTTTTCTACTTCATTTCTGAATTCTTTAAACTTTTCAAAGGCTTCAGACTTGTGTTTGATCAGATACACATATCCATACCTAGACAGATCATCGATAAAGATGATGAAATAGCTGTAACCACTCCTGACCTGCACATCAAATGGTCCACACACATCAGTGTGTATCAGGGCAAGTAACTCAGTGGCCCTTTTTCCATATCTTACAAAAGACAACTTGACCATTTTTTCTCGAAGACAAGATTCATAAGCTAGATATGACTCTGGATGAAGAGAGACAAAGATCCCATCCTTTTCTAGTTTGTTTGTCCTGTCCTCTCCAATATGGGCTAGTCTATGATGCCATAAGTACTTCTGGATAATTTCATCTCTGGATTTCTTTTGACCTATGGCTTTCACTATTTGCTCATTCAAATTTACATTCGCATCAACATGCAAGTGATATAGACTGTCAATTAAAAGACCACATGCAACCAATTTATTTCATAAATAAATTAAACAAAAGTCTTTATTGAAATTAAATTCAAAACCATCCTGTGCTAGCACAAACATGAAAATCAAATTCCGACTAGCTACAGGAACAAAATAACAATCTTTTAAATCTAATCTAAAATCTAATGGTAATCGAAGAGGATAAGTGTCAATGACTTCTACAGTAATTTTTGCTCCATTATCGATCCGAAGAATCATGTCACCTTCTCTCAACCTTGTACTTTCTATTAGACCTTGTGTTGAGGTACATATATGAGCACTCAAATCAGAATCCAATACCTAACTAGAAGTAGAAGAAATCATAAGGTTAGATTCAATTACGAGCATATCATCTGAAAGTTTATCACCCTTCTTAGTCTTTAGGCTCTCTAGATAGAGTGGACAATTCCTCCTCTAGTGGCCGTCAGCATCGCAGTAGAAACACTTTTCCTTTACTTCAGCCTTCTTTGGAACGTCCTTCTTTGGCTTGTTCTCTTTCTTCTGCTTCTTAGTAGATTTGTTCTTCTTCTTCCAACCAGACTTTCTCTTGGTCAAAGAAGTCCACTCCATAGTGAGAACAGTGTCCCTTGAACTCTTCAAGGTTCCTTCCATAGTGACCATATGTTGACTAGTTCGAGTATAATGCAATCAAGTTTGTTTATATAAAAATTTACAATAAATTGACTATATGAACTCATAAGGGATTGAAGGATCAAATCCATCTGTAATTTCTTTTGCATACAAGCTGGAGCTTTCTAAGCTCCTCAATATCCTTGATCGCTATCACATAGTGCTCATAGACTGACTGTCCTTCGTGCATCTTCAGATTGAAGAGTCTCTTGGATACTTCGAAACGTGCTGTATGGCTCTGCTCACCATACAACTCTTGTAGATGAGTGATCATAGCCCTGACAATGGGCATATGCTCATGCTAGCTTTGCAACTCATTTGACATGGATGCCAGCACATAACACTTGACCCAACTGTGTTCATCCATCCACTTTTTACAAGTAGTTCTTTGCTCAACAGTAGGACAGTTTGATAATACTAGGAGTTTCTGATCGAGTACATGACCTAATTTTTCAGAAGTCAGGATAATCCTGAGATTTCTTAACCAGTCTTTATAGTTTGTTCCAGTCAAATGATTGAATTCAAGGATGTCGGATAGAGGGTTTGAGAATGATATTGTTTAACTACGAGAGTAGAGTTTCAAGTTAGACTTTTGTACTTTAAAGTTATATTTACTTTTAGAAATTTTAAGATGCAAACAATCACTCCCACTAATTTTTTGGATCCCTCCACTCCTCGGGTGGGAAATGAAAATCACAAATAGATTTCGAGTGGGTGCTGCAGTCCCACCGATGTCATGTACCTCATCTAACAGTTATTGGTAACATACATACCAATGTGTGGATAACTCTTTATCCAGATGCTTCTCTAAGCATGTTGCAACAACTTGATCTTTAAGTCATGTGGTTTCACCTAACAGTTATTGACCACACTCCTTAGTTAAGCCCGATCCACCGTTCACAAGCAGGTGCAAGGTCGTCATTGGGTCCCTCACCTAACAGTTATTGGGCCCAACCCCATCTTTACCCTAGAGTAACTCTTTGCTAATAGAGTGGTTACATGTTCCTGGTGCAACTGAACCACTGTGATCAATCGAGAATAATTAATATCAGTAACATACCCACACATCTACAACAGTGAAAGATCTATGGACTTAATATTTATGAAAAGATTTAGGTTTAGATCTTATATAATCAGTCATCATATGACTGATCTAATTGGTATGGACTAAACCAAATCGTCAAGCAACCTCATTCAAGACTCAATCTTCCAAATTGGCTAGGTTAGTGAAGATCGATGGGGTTTTCCGCTGCTTTCCTTAGACACCAATAAATTAGCCAGATCAGCAAACAAAATCAATTAAATAACCATCTCTCAATTACTTACCTTAGACACTAATAAGTCAATTGGTCCAAATCGGTTAGCTTAAGCGAATCAAGCTCAAGTCATCAAGCCGTATTAGATCCTTAGGTTAATCGATTCTACATATGAGATTCAATCGATTTGATCAACAATAATTGCATGATCATATAACTTAATTGATCTAATCCTAATCAATACTTGACTCAATTTGATCAATTACTTAATCAAATTAAATCCATTGCATTCAAATCAAAAACCCTAGATACAATCTAATTATATGATCTAATTTTTTGATTTTCTCATAACCAAAATCTTTATGTACAAACATAAATTTTAGATTTCAAAACTAAATTTTAAATCTAAATTTTTTACGTAAAAGATAAGTTTTAAATTATAAAACTTATTTTCAGATTTAACATACAAACATATATCTCATATATATATATATATATATATATATATATATATATATATATATATATATATATATAATTCATATCTAAACAAAAATTCAGATCATAACATGATATCATATATCCCATATATAAATCATAAATCATATTAAAAATAATTTTTTGATCTAAATATGTAATCATATATCTCATATATAAATCATAAATCAAGTTAAATTAAATTTTAGATTTATACATGCATCTACATATCATATGATTATGAACTAAAAATCATTCTAGAATAAAATTTAGATCTATGCATGCTTTCACATGTCAACTATATATTCTAAAATAAATTTTAAATTCAAAATAATTATCTATAAATTTTGTGTATCAAGAAAAAATCAAATTTAAAACTCTTTTCAAAATATGTATGCCAATTTCATGCATATGAAACCCATGGCTCTGATACTACTATTAGATTTTCCATGTCGGGGCATGCATGTATATTTTAAAAAAAAAAATTAAATAATACAGTTGAATAGAAGATTAAAATATCTTTTAATCTATATCATACATGCATAAAATATAAAGTACTAGAATCTACTTTATATGCTGAAATTGAACACATGCTAAACTTATGCTAAAATTGAATATATGATCAAATCACATACCTGTTTCACAAATTCTTTCTTTAAATCTAGATCTAGAAGAGAGTAGATTCTCTCTTAGTTGTGTCAGTACCTGATCTCTATAGATATCCACTCAGGATCAGCCTGGAATTGCCCTCTTTGGTATTAATTTTTTTTCTCTAAGAAAAATCAGCCTGTGAATCTGAACGAAGCCTAGATCGGATCAACTTTTTGATCCTTTCCTTGATCTTATTCTTCTTTTCTTCTCTTACTTTTCTTTCCTTAATTATGAAGCAATCAAAAATTAGAAACTAGCAAACAAAGGAGGACATCCAAACTCCTTTGGGTGTGGAAGATAGAGGATGCCCAAGCCTTGGGCGTTGGCTCTTCAAGGGAGAAGAGAGGGGAAAAGAGAGAGGGGGCATAGGCACTTCTATAGAGGCATGGGGCTACTAGATTTCAATGCTTAGAAGCTTTAGGAAAGGTCCTTTAAATAGGCATAAGATTTGAATCCTATTCAAAACCAAACAACCACTTAATACAAGTCCTACTTGCATTAGGAATCTTTATTCCTTTAGTTATTTGACTCCCTTTAGGAGATCCTTTAGGTGCCAACTATTGGAGCTTTTGTACCCATAAATACACACTACATGGCACCCTTGAGACACCCCATGCTGGTCCTACATACCCTCTAATGGGTGGGCATGCCCAACTTGATCAAATCAAGTGGCACCCAATCAAAACTATCAAGAAAATTAATTAAAAGTTTGATCCCTTAATTTATTTGATTCAAAATCCTAAGTACTCAACAATTGAAGCCCAATAAATTTAATTCATTTAGATTATTAGGAGATAATTAAATTTGAATTAATCTTATCAAATAAAAAATTTAAATATAAAAAAAAATAGATCCAACCATGTGCTAGCAAAATTATCTTGAACCCAATAGGATTTTTCTAAATCCAATTGAGACTTCATAAGCCCAATTGTTTATTTCAGGTCTAATCTCTTTATTGGTGATCCTATAGATTTAATTCTATCTGATAGTAAGATATACAATGATCTCTATCATAGTATCATTGAAACTCTTTTCAATAAGTGGGAACAATTTCATGCTAACTCATCAAGGATTGTCGATTCTGAGCAATCCTAGTGAGCTCTCACAATCCACCAGTGATACCTAACAGCATGTAGTGGTAACCTAGTAGAACTAAAAAAGAACCTTAAGATGTAGTTCACGGGTAATTTAGTCACTCTATCGTGAGTCCCGACTAGATGATAGGTCATGGATAAATCATCAAATCTCATCATCAGTCAAATGATAGACTCGATCAGCTCAAGTTCGATTGTGATCCTTCTGAAAATTCTTTTCCATCAATTACACTGCTGTGGCTACAGACTCTCGGACTTAACCTCTCAAATCCTATAGGAGTACTCCTCTCTATCAAGATTAACAGATTCTATCTTAATGCATATCCTACTCTTACAGTGGGCCAACTGTCACCAACATTCACTACAAGAGCTCATTGAGATCATATTTATGTATCAGTCAAACTTTAGCAATCTCACTATGAGCAATCATACCATCATAGGTCAAAAGATTATTCACACAACTACAGCATCGAGACAATCACTGACGATCGAGTAGAAATCTAAGTGATCTCTCATATGGTCACGCTCAGTACTAGTTATTTTCTAACAATTATCCACACTCATCGCTCAGTGTCTTTACATTATAGATCAGAGACTTATCTATCTCAAAGAAAGCAACCTGTGCGTCGGTCTATCCAGATCGATCACTATCCTCATGATCATACTATGATCAGGAGCATTTAGAAATTATATATATATCTTTAATTCTCAACACTTTGAGAATATGTATCGAAATGTTAATTTCATGGATGATTCAAGGACACATCACACTTGAATAAAAATTAAGCTTGTCCTTTTATTGATCAAATCAATATATTAAGTACAAAATTATGTCTTAGATTTATTATAATATGTCAGTCATTTTGACTTTTAGGACATACATCAAACAAAAATTATCCAGCAATAATCTTAAGAAGTTATAGTGAAATTTTCACAAATCTTGCTTGGGGAGTGGACATAGGTACTAGATGTACACTAAACCACTATAAAAATCTTCTTATCTTTATGTGTGTACTTTCTTTCTTTATTCTTTTATTTATATATTGCATCTACTGCATAATTACATTAAAGGCAAAATAGTTAATTCAGCACATACTCATTTTAAGTTTTAAAAACCCAATTCATCCCCCCCTCTTGGGTTGTTTGACTGGGCAACATTCTCCATGGTAGTCGACTTCTCCTAACACAAGATAGCATCAATCAATCTTTATTGAAGAGCACATCAGTCACCCTCACTTACCATAGGGAGAAATTGCTCTTTCCATCATACCGATTGATCTCTATCTTGATTGAATCTATCTTCTCCATCTTCTTTAACCTCGATCAACACCATCATAATCTAGACAACCATGTGCTCTGATACCACTTATGGGAGAATCCCTGATGAGTGCGAAATATGAATCTCCATCCAAGATCTCAACATCGATGACGATGTCGATACCATAAAAAAAAAAAAGAAGAAGAAAGAAGCACAAAGGATAAATTCAAAAAAATAACATGGATCGGCATAAGACTTATCTCTACGGGACATCTAAACTTCACTATGAGAGAAAATAAATACAAGAGAAGATAACACCCTCTCAACTCTTATATATCAATCTCTCTCTCTCAATAAGAAGCTAAAACCCTTACAAAAAGCTCTTAATCAACTCTCTAGAAAGCCCTCTCTCTCTCTGAGCCGCTATAAGCCACTACACTTAAGACTCTAGCCACTATCCCAAGATCCTCAGCTGCTCGCAACTCCACAAGCCGTTAGACCCCTTTAAAAGCACTAAAAACATGTCCTAATCATGTTCAAGCTGCGTATAGGATCCCTATTAGGACTCCAGAACCACCTGTAGCCACCTGATCATGCACGGATGCACCATAGCTGTCTGATCAAGCAAAATAGCACCTAGATCATGTGTAGACCTTGTGAAGCAGTGCGTGGATTGCACTTCACATGGTGGATCGTGACTCACATGGTGGACCACATGAAGACCATGCATCTCACGCACAGGAGCACACTGTGGGCCTACATGCTGCAGGCCTGTGCACCTACAGGCTACATGCTTGTAGGCTTTCTTATCTTGGGCCTCACTGCTATGGGTCGAATTCAAGGTGCCAAAATCCAACATTAGGTTTATTCAAGGGCCAATAGGTTTCTCTCTCTCTTCTTCTTCTTTCCATGGCCAAAATAGAGGTTTTGATGGGTTTCAATCCATCTAAAAGCAAGATGGAGAGGAGGGAAAAGAAGGTTGGGTCTGGCAATGGCATGGCCCATGTAGCCATGGTCAACAGCAAGGTGGCTATGGCTTGGGTGGCGGTCTGATCAGAAGGTACAAGACAAGAGGAAAGTGGGTTGTTGGAATTGTATCCCAAAGCCAATCATCAGTTTATTCACGATTGTGCTAATTATTATAATTATATATAAATTATTGAATTAATAAATATTATTTAGCTTTTTCATCACTCTGTGTACATCTTATTTGAACTCCTATTTTGTGAAGAAGTCTTTAGGACTATTTGAATCAATATAGGAGGATATATCATTTAGTTCTTAAATCCTAGTTCACGATCAAATGATATACTATTATTAGGATGATAGCTATATCAAGTATAAGTCATTGTGTACCATTACGTTGGTTGTCTTCTTAATCAAGAAGTTGGAGACACTGGCATAGCATGCAAGTGAGACATAGGGGTACATCTTACTGAACGTAACCAACTGCTGAGCACTCTATTGTCAAGAGTAACTCACGAAGGATATGGGTGTAAGTATCCGTCCGATCTGAGATCACTACCATGACTTGCAAGCAACTCACTGTGCTTTGATGTCAGACTACCTAAATTTTTAATTCAGTGATGAAAGATTTTTGGGCACAGTAAACTACTTGTGAAGTTGGTGTGTGAGTCAAGAAGAAATTGACCCCTCCGAATAAGTAGGACTTAATGTATCAGTGTGTTTCAATTCAGAAAAATCTCGATCGGGATAATCCATGAGATGAATTTTGAAAATTAAAATGTAATATGGATGACCATATCAGGATTGACAATTAAATCCTAGGTCACCTTGAGCATTTAGATTAAATGGATAAATTATACAACAATCATATGCCAATAGGTTCTTGAATGTTACTTTGCAATCTTTCGACTTATCCGAATGTCGGATGTCATTACTATGTGATCATTTTGATTGGTATAAGAAGATTATTCCTATACTACTAGTTTAGGTTCAAACCTTTGAGATCATACTTAAAAAAAATTTCTAACTAATCATGTGGCTGATCGATGATTAAGAATCATTTTAGGATAAAACAATCAACTCGATTAATGATTAATCCTGTATAAAAATTATAATAAATTAATTTGCTAATTGTTGGTGAATTATAGGAGAATTGATTAGTAATTAAATTATTAATTAGCTTAATTTGATTGAGCATTGAGGTTTGGATCAAATCTAATTGAATTGGATTTAATTTGGTTTGATCCAATTAGGTTATAAGATGACCTAATCGCTAAGGGTGTTTGATTCTTGATTTGATCGAAACTTAAGCTCGATTAATTTTTTATTTGATTAAGATTTCATCAAGATCATTTGTTATCCAATTAGATTAGATGATGTAATTGGGTCTAACCTAATTTGGTTGGGTCAAGAGCCTAATTGGATAAGATTCGAATTCAAAATTGAAAGAAAACATCCTATGTGCCTCCTTTCTCTGCGCCCATTTTTTCCTCAAGTGAGAAGTGTCTTTGTATGAATTTTTTCTCACACCCAAAGAGGATTTGCACCCACATCTAATCCCTTTTGGTTCTGGATGAGGATGGTTTTTATTTGAATTCAAAAAGATTTGAATTTGAATGAGAAGTTGGAGTCCAAAATAAGTTGGACTCTTCCCTTAATCGCCGACCAATTTTCTCCATGCATGAAATGGTTTCTTGCATGATTTTTCTCCACATCTAGAAGTTTTTGTCACCCACTTTCTGAGTGCTATGGATGAGGTTGATGTTTGGTTCAAGTTTGAATTCAAATTTGATTTGAATTGGTGGTCATTTGAACTTGAACCAAACCACCTCAACTTATCCCATCCCTTCTCCATGCCATCTTTAAAAACCTTATTATTTGTGCGACAAAATGTGAGTATTTTATCATGAAAAAGGTTTCTCAGATAGTTGGGGCATGAAACAGAGAGAGGGGGTGGGGTTCTGTGCATGAGAAATAGAGGAAGTGTTCTCCCTCTTTAGGCATGAGGTCTAGGGTGGGTCTAGGGTTTCAGTTCTAATCTTTTGTATGAGGAAAAATACAAGAGAGTCTTATTTCAATCTCCTTCACCACCACCTCCTCATAAAGCTTCATTTTTGATCCAAAAAAGTCTAGGTGGTCTGAAGAAAGGAGCTTGAATTAGCCATCCAAACCTTCGACATGAGCTAGCACTCCCGAGAAAGACGATCCGATCAGAGATTCGAGTGGATGATCTATAAAGGTCGGACGATCTGTGCAGCTATTCAGTATTAAGAAGAGTCTTATATCATACCTATCAGTAGTAGAGATTATCGACCCATGATAAGATAATGAGTTCTGAACTCAATCGATGAGATCTAAAGTTTAGATCTGATTCAGGATATTGATGTGATCAATGTAGTTTTTATTTATATCAGATTTTATATATAAAATTTTTATATCATAGATCCTTAAAAAAGTAGTTTATATCAGATCTAAAGCATATGTAGAAGATTAAATTATTTAATCTACTATTTAGATGGTAAAAATTTTAAAAATACATGCTTTGAACTATCCATTTTTCTTCAAATAGTATCAGAGCTTTGTTGCTCTTGATATGAATGTTTTACATATAATCTAATTTTATCTAATTTTAATTATTTAGATTAGATCTAAATAATTAATTTAAAATTTGAGTAGTGTAGTAATCTAATTGGATAGATCCTCATAGCTATCCGATCATTGGAGAAAGTAGAGCTTTACAGCCCTTTCCTCCCATTCGATGAGGTTCTTCTATGGTGTGTAGAGGTGCTGTGCGGTCCTTTTGATGAAGATGAACAATGAAAAAATTAAATTTTTTTTATTTTAGATATAATATATTGTATGTTAGATCTAAATTAAAGTTTATATGTTTGTATGATAGTCTATGAAAATATTTTACAAAACTTGAATCTGTTTTGAAACACCGAATCCCAACCCATGTTAGCCCAAAACTTAATTATGAATTAAATGATCTAGATTTCAGAATCAAAGATCTAAAGCATAAATTTCATAATTCATGGGTTATGGGTTAGCACGAGTCAAGTCCATTTAACTGGGTTAGACCTATGGTTAGAAATCATTGATAATGAACTATGTTAGTAATTGATCAAATCTGATTAATAGTTAATTCTGATTGGGTTAGTTCTTCTCTTGATCAATTTTCAATAGTTGTAGTTAGTCAAGTTCATATCTTTAATTAGACTAAGATGGACTTTGATCATAGCTTCATGGTCGAATCTAAATCTATAAATTGATTAAATTGAAACTGACTAACCAATTGATGTCTAAGATAAGTTTGACAGTCTTAATTAATGATCATTAATTGGGAGTCACTCACATAGATTGAGTCTATAGCGAGTTAATGATATATCCCTCCCATCGATCTCATTATCTGGCCAATATGGTGAATCATGTTTTGATTAGATCACTTAATGATTGGGGTTAACCCATGCTAACTAAAAAATCAATATGACTGATTTAGGTGCCCCTAGTTCAAGTTATCTAAAGTCCTCTTCATGACTTAGTGAAGTTAGTGAGAGGATTTATGACTAGTTGGATGGACCAGCTTATGCCTAATCTTCTTTGATCTAACTTGATAAGTCAGTGGGAGGATTAAGACTAACTGGTCAAATCTTTTCTCATCTCTCAATTCAACTAATTAAATCCTCTAAAATTATTGAGTCTCTAAAAATAAAATAATTATGGTGATAACTAGATCATAGCATCTTATTAAGTTGAATGATAATGGGTCCAACAGTTTAGATGATCATTGGAGGTGCCATATGCCTGGTGCTCATCTGGCTGTCAGAATTATCATTCATAATATATTAATTTAGTTGTATCTTTCTGATGATGGTCAGGTTGGTCGAGCCACACTCAGGTCTGGTCACTCATATGTCGGATATATTAAATTCTGACATGTTAATAGTTGACCTAATCAGGAGGCGCCACATGCCTACTGAAGAGATGTCTGGGGCAAAATTGAATACTAAAATTATTTGATAAAATAATTGATTAACAACCTACCCATAGGTGCACGGGGTTGGTCGAGCCACACTCAGACCCATGTGCAATCTGCAAGAATTTTGGTACCCACTAAGAAATTAGTGTAATTTCTGAATTGGAGGTAGAGGCTACCAATTCGAATAACATAGTGGAAGAACCTTTAGACTAAAATCTATATCTTTAGGCTTAATAATTCATATATTAATTAGATTTTGATTTTTCTTTTGCCATTATGGCCACTATCTTATCACTCTGATCACTATTAGATAATAATAATTTGATGGGATCTAATTTTGATAGTTGGTATCGAAAGTTCAAAATAGTTTTAGAGCACGAATGGATCTTGTACATACTGATAGATCCAGCAACTGAGGAGCTAGCTTCGAACGTTGGCAGTATGGTTCGAGACACTTATCAGAAGTAGCTCAATGATCGAACTACGATTCGTTGCATTATACTGGCAGCAATGAATGATGAGTTCAACCATCGATTCAAAAATACTCACCTCAGAATGTTACAAATATTGAACAAGTCCTTTGGCTCGCCCGATGATGTTGGAAAGCACAAGATAAGTTGTGCCATTTTCAACGCTCGAATGAGGGAAAGAGCATCAGTCACTGATCATGTACTGTATATGATCGAGATGATTGAGCGTTTGAGTAAGTTCGGCTTTCTGCTGCTTGAGCAGCTGGAGAAGGATACCATATTGAACTCTCTGCCCAAATCCTACCTTCCTTTCCTTACTCATTTTCGAATGACAAAGTCTGTAGTCAACTACCACGATTTGTTGGGCTTGTTGTAGAACTTTGAGAAGGATCATCAGCTCCATAAGGAGTCGGTGAATATGGTGGGAGAGTCTTCTTCTGGACGTTGACCCTTTAAAAATAGAAAGAAGAATAAGAAGAATAAGAAGAATAAGAAAATGGTACAAAGTGTTGGGGCTCCCAAGCCCAGTCAGATCAAAAAATTCAAGTCCAACCAGAGTCAGGCGGAATGCTTCTATTGTAAGAAGTAAGGGCACTAGAAGAGAAACTGTCCTCAATTACATTATCTCTCTGGATCTGAACAGATCGAGAAAGAAGCAAGCCGTTGTAGGATAAGATAATTATATGATAATACTTTATAATTTTTTAATTTATGATTCTACTACCTGGGTATTAGATACTGAAAGCTCTTTTAATATTTATAATTCATTGCAAGATCTACAGATTAGTAGAAAATTTGAAGAAGATGAAACATTCCTTAATGTTGAAGATGGAAGATCAGTTTCAGTGCTAGCGTTAAGAATTATTAAGCCCGTATTCAAGTCCAATATAATTATTCTTAGTGAATATCATTTTTATCTTTTTTTTATTGAATATTATTTCTATAGATCTTTTGGCCATGTACGGTAATGAAATTTTAATAAAAAAAATATTTTTAATATCATTATGAATGGTGTTAATGTGATGAATGGACAGCTGAACAATGAAATTTATATATTATCACAACTAGTTAGTATAATGTATACATCCAACAAATGTCCTAAAATTGATGATGTCATCGACATCTACCTATGGCACTATAGGTTAGGTCATGTTAACAAGAACAGAATAAATAAATTGACTTAAGAGGAAATCCTCAAAGTTAGTAATTGTGAATCACTTTCAATCTGTGAATCTTGTTTACTTGAAAAAATGATCAAGTCACCTTTTACTGAAAAAATGAGTGAGCTAGTGAAGTTCTACATCTGATACATATTGATATATGCAGACCCATGAACACGAGTGCCAGAAGTGAGTATTATTATTTCATTATATTTACAGACGACCTATCAAGGTATGGGCATGTCTATTTAATGACACATAAGTCAGAATCATTTAAAATGTTCAAATAATTTGTAATGAAATAGAGAAATAAACTGGAAAGAGTATTAAAATTCTTTGATCTGATCGAGGAGGTAAATATCTCTCCAGTGAGTTTCTGACATACTTAAAAAAAATAGGATTCTCTCACAGTAGATCTCTCCTAGAACACCACAGCATACTGATGTATCAAAAAGGAGGAATCGAATCCTGTTAGATATGGTTCGATCCATGATGGGTTTTGTAAGTCTGTCGATCTTTTTTTGAAGATATGCACTCGAGTCAGCTTGTTATATTCTAAATAAAATTTCAAGTAAGTCCATAAATAAAATATCACATGAGATGTGGACAGGATGTAAGCCAATACTCTCTCATCTTAGGATTTAGGAGTGTCCAACTTATGTCAAATATTTGAAAACTGATAAGCTTGGACCTAGATCTTATTAGATGTATATCCTAAAAGCCAATCTTGACTGACACATATTTTTTCTAGGATATGTTTTGCACTTGATGAACAGTCTTTATTATCAATCATGTAATATGTGTCCATGATTTGTCCTAAAAATTAACAGAGATAATTTTATATATCCTCAAAGTATTAAGAATTTGAGACATACATCATTAGTGATTAATTTCTAAATGCTCCCGATCGAAGGATCATCATAAAAGATAGTGATCAATCCATTCAAGATCGACGCATGGATCACCTCCCTTTAAGACAGATGAGTCTCGAGTTTATGGTGTAGAGATAATTAGAGTGAGAGTACAGATGATTGTTAGAGAATAACTTACACTAAGCGTGACCAACATGAAAAACCACTTGATGTCTACTCACTTGTAAATAATTTTTTCGATGCTGTAGTAGTGTGACTGGTCCTTTGACCTACGATGTGTTGGCTATTCACAGTGAAGCTACTTAGTTTGACTGCACGTTTTCTTGATCACTAGCCATTTGGGTTCTTACTATGTATGTTGGCTATTGTAGGCTCAGATTCGCTGTTTAGAGTAGGATGCACTTAGATGGAATCTATCGATCTTTGTAGAAAAAGAGAAGTCCTATGCGATTCGTAAGACTGAGTTTAAAAAATTTCTAGCTAAAGTAAGTGTGAATACTGAAAAAGAGTTTATGAGATTCACATATGAACTCGAGTCGAGTTAATCTAGCATATGATTGACGTTGAGGTTTGACGAGTTCTTCATGACCTCCGTCTAATCGGAACTCACGATAGAAAAATTGTATCATCCGATAACTGTACCTAAAGGTTCATATTTTTTTATCTTGCTGGGTTGCCACTACATATTGCTAGACATCACTGATAGATCATGAGAAGTCACTAAGATTATTTTCAGATCAACGATCTTTGTTGAGGTGAGTTGGAATCGTTTCAGTCCATCGAAAAGAGTTTCGATGGTACTGTGATGGAGATCATGGTATGTCTCACTACCAGATAAAATAGAATCTGAGGGATCACACACAAAAAGAGTATGACTTGATCAATGGCTTGGATCATATTCAAATTATCAATCGAATTGATAGTTTGAATTTTAGAAACTGCTAATTTGTAATCATTACAGTTTTGACAACTGCTAATTGTTAGTGCAGGGACTTAATTGTAAATATTATAATTTTATTGAGATTGATTAAATTATAAATTAAATCTTAATTAATTTAAATTAAATTTAATTTAATTTAATACTTATTGGATTCAATTATCCAAATCAGATTTGGATTTTAAGCTTGATTGGATCAAGCTTGACAGTCTTTTCGAATTCAACTCGAATCGGACTCGATTGAACCTGATTGAGATCCAATCTGAATCAGATGAACCATGACTCAAAAAGTTTAGATCTCCTAGGACTCTCTCTAAAAATCATGCCAAGAAGGAAGTGGGGCGATAGTTTTTCTCGCCACTTTGTTTTTGCGTGCATGAAAGGGGAGGGGGCGTCATTAATTGGCGCCCCACCTTATCTGATATTCTTTTTCATCTAGATTTTTTTTTATTTGAATATAATTTAAAATAAAATAAAATTTATCTGATTGGGCCATGTAAGGAATTATTTTTGTCCAACAAAAATAATTGGAAAAGTGGACATGCGCTAAGAGGAAAGGAGGCTTCTTTCTTGCCGCATAATTTTTTCTTAACACCCATCTTATCTTTGGTTTTGGTTTGAATGGCTAAGATAAAAAGAGATAAGATATTTAAGGGTGTGATGAAGTGGTTGCAAATAGAGGGAGTTAGTTTTTGTGTGACAAAAATTAAAGAGGTGCGTGAGGTCTTGCATGAAGAGAAGTAGGGACTTCTTTAGGACATCACAACTTCTTCCTTCCAAAGCCTCCTCCTCCCTTCTTCTCCCCTTCACCCAATGCCTAGATTTGATAGAGATCAGATCTAAGAAGAGAAAAGAGAGAGAAAAAAAGAAAAAAAAAATTTCTCTTCATGCTCTGATTAGGCATCTCTATGTGGATACCAGCAGAGGTCGGACGTGTGCACGGCTACGATCAGAACCTCGGACATCCATAGATCCAAGGTATAGAGATTTGATCTCTATTTTATTTTTCTAACGATTATTTTTCTTTTTAGATTTCAGATCATAGTTGCATGTTCATATCAAGATCCTTACTATGATTTTCAGATCTAATCTGGTATGTTAATAAATTAAAAATATTTTAATTTATTTATTTTTGCTGCATAGATGTTTAGAAAAATTTTAAACTTTACGTACGAAATCGTAGTAATTTTTTAACAATGGTATCAGAGCATAGGTTCTGATATGAACATGAAAATCTCTCAGATCTAATATCTGATTTATAGAAATTAGATCTGAAGGTTAGTTTGATGATCTACTCATTCTGAAATAAAGTTGTCCTAGCATAATCTTGTTATGCTAAACGGTTATTTAAGAATGATATAGAATATCGATTAAGGTTAAATCTGAATTTTCTACATGCTGTAATATAATTACAGGATTATTTTGGATCTAAAATTATTTAAGATCTGAAATAAATCATGAATTATTCAAATCTGAAATTGGTTTCAGATATGAATATATTAATTAGGGTTTAATTTGGATCTAGTATGATTGCTGAAATTTTTATTACATGCACAAATTCAAAGTTATTGTTCATATATTTGACATGTGAAAGATAATTAAATCTAATTTTTAATTGATTACATATGTGATATGTTAGATTAAATTTTTAGTAGCTTAGTAATCAAATTAGGATAGTCACCATGGCCGTCCGGTCATAAGATGATGAAGGGATTAAAGTCCCTCTCTAGCCCATTCGATGGGTTCTCTCTTATAACGTGTAGGAATACCTACTGTGATGTTTTCCATGAAGATGAACAGCGAACCAAAAATTTGTATATGATACATATTTTTGATTTAAATTAGATTATGCATGTATTTTTATGTGTTTTAGATCGCTAAAATATTATATTTGATATATTATTTTGACATACGATCCAAAACTTAATTTCTGTAAAACTCTAGATCTAAAATCCTAGGCTTTGTTTGCATGAAAATATGAAACTGTGATTGGTATGCCTATGGAGTCGACTCGATTCTCAATTGAGTCGACTCGAGTTGTTGAGGTGAGTTGACTCATTTTTGTTAGAGTCGACTCGAGACTCTGTTAGGTCAGCTCATTTGCTGATGAGCCAACTCAATTGTGCAAGTTAGATCTATAAATTTCTATTTGTCTCGGTGTTGTGCCAACTCACTATGACAAGTCGATTCACGTACCAGGATGAGTCGATTCTACAGACAATCATATTGGATGAGATATAATAAAATAGTTTAGATTAAAAATTATTTTGAGATCTAAACTTAAATCCATGTACATAATGTACTTAATTGAGAATTAAAATTTAAAATTATAAGATCTAAAATTATCAATTTAAGATCTAAATTTCAATGCATAAAATATGAATTTCAGATATGGGTTGAACAAATTAGGTTTAGAAACTAAACTCAACTAGGGTCATTGATTAGATCAGATTAGAATCCTTTCTGATTTTGAGTAGTTGATCGAACCTAATCAAGAGTTGATTGAGATTAGGTCAAAGAAGCTTAAAATTGAATTTAGTTGTAGTTGGTCAAATTGATTCACATTTGATATGAATTGATTAAGTCAAGACCAAATTTGGCTCAGCGGTTCGAGCCCAGGTCTACAGGTTAACCTAATTGATTTTAATCAACTAATTTGGTACCTAAGGCAAGTATTAGATGGTGGTTATTTAATTGATTCTGTTGTCTGATCTGACCAATTTGTTGGTGTCTAAGAAAAGCAACGGGGGGATCCCCACTAATCTTTACTTATCTGGCTATTTTGGAAGATTATATTTTGTATTAGGTTACTTATTGACTCAAATTCACCCATGCCGACTAGGTTGGTCAAATATAAAATATGCTGATCCAAACCAGATTAGTCATTACATTAGATGTATGTGATTAATTAGTCTACTGGTCTTCCACCATTGTAGAGATGCGGGTGTCTTTTCCGATGTTGATCGTTCTCGATTGGTTACAGTAGTTCGATTGCATCGACAAGACACAACCACTCTATTGACATTAGATGCCCTGAGATAAAAATGGGGTTGGGCCCCATAACTGTTAAGTGAGGGACCTAATAACGGCTTTGCACTCACTAGTGAACAGTGGGTCAGACTTAACTAAGAAATGTGCCAATAATTGTTAGGTGAGGCCACAAGACTTAAAGACCAAGTCACTGCAACATGCTTAGAGAAGCATCTGGACAAAGAGTTATCCATGCATTAATATACGTGTCATCAATAACTATTAGGTGAGGTGCCATACATCAATGGGACTGCAACACCCACTAGAACCACTTATCGTATTAGAATTTTCGTTTCTCTATCCGAGAAGTGTGAGAGACTCAAAAAATTAGTAGGAGTCTTTGTTTGTTTTTTAAAGTCCCTATAATAAACTATTATAAGTATAATCATCTAATTAAAATTTTACTCTCTATGATCAATTCTTCAGCTTTCAATCCTCTAGCTCGAATCTTAGATATCAACCACTTAACCAAAATTAATTACATATTCTGGTTCAAAAATTTAAGAATAGTTCTTATCTTTTAAAAATTAAGCCATATTTTTTATCAGATTAACCCAATGTCATCAGCTTGTCCAATCCATAGTTAATGAGCTATACTTAACAAATGGTTGGACATTAATAATTAGGTTAGGTGCTATAAATTGAACTTCATAGTTGATGAAATCTAATGTATGCATAAGGATATATAGACTGTCAATGACATGCTGATTCATCTACAATAGTTATGAGATGATCAGAGTCGCACAGTGTATGAGATGCATGGTGGATAGTTTGTCCATGATCAATGATCAAAGATATTGAAGAGCTTGAATAGCTGGACATGATCCCATATAAGAAATTGCTAATAAATTTAATCCTGTAATCCCTAATTCATATGGATAGTTTATAAAACTATTATATGAATAAATATTATCGTACTTTAACTGAATTGGTCAATATACTAATAACTAAAGGATCTTAAAAAATTTAGAGATACATACCTGAAGAACCTAAAAAAATATTGACATGCTTTTAGAAGGTATGTCAAATTGCCCAAAATTGATCTTATGGTTTTCTCTTTTTCATTAGACTCTAGTGCATATTACGTACTTTAATATAAGATCTAAGGAAGAAAGAGGACTGAAAAAGATGAAGTGACTCTTCTGAGTCAGCAATATTGCAAAAGTTGCACTGAGGTCATGGGCACCTAACTTCGATAATTATCGTTTGGATTTAGTTCTTGATCATTTGCATAGTGATGCATTTGTGAACTTATTTAAGCAAATAGTGAATGCCATTGGGTCTATGTTGCCTAGCTATGCAACCCAAGAGGGGGGGTGAATTGGGTTTCTAAAAATTTTAAGCCCAACTGATTACTTATGAAAAACAAAACAAAGACTTTAAATCAATATTAATTACCTAAAGCAGTATTGCAAGGATATAATAAAGAAATAAGATAAAGCGATAAAGCACACCACAAACACAAGGATTTATAGTGGTTCGGTGCTAACCTTGCACCTACATCCACTCCCCAAGATCCTACTTGGGAATTTCAATCCACTCTCCTTTGTATTCAACCCGAATACAAAACGTCGGAAACTCCGACACTAGCTATCCCAAGCTAGATCACTTATTTTCCGGGTACAAGTAAACCCAAAACACTCCGATTTCAGGTTCGGATCAACCTTTCCTTGTTTTGAAAATCCTCCAAAAACAAGAACAAAAACTCACAAAGAGTTAGAAAATTCTGAGCACAGATTAATACAATAACAGCTCCTTTAAATGAGCGAATATAACAATAAAAGCTTTACTCAAATGAAGAACCCCTTTTTCAGATTTTCTTAAAGTGGATGAACGCTTGAATGCTTGAGAAGAGGTTGATTGTTGATTGAAGATCTCTTGAAAGCTTTGAACGATCTCTAGATCAAGGTTGAAACAATAGGCGTGAAGAATTCTCTCCTTGAAAGCTCTTGCTTTTCTCTTTCACACTCTCTCTGGTATTTTGTGGATCCTCTCTCTTTTTTTTTTTGGATTTTTCATTGATCTCAGGCTTTTTCTTGTAAATTTCGGACCCTCTCTTCTCTTCTTCTCTTTTTTGATTTCACGTTTGATCCTCTATTTAATCTGCAATTTCTTTCACCATTTTAAGCATTTTGTAGCATTAGAAGCAAGAGAAAACAATTTAGGTAGATAAAGAGCCGTTAGAGCAATTTTAGGAAGCATAAATGGCAATTAAAACGGGCAAAAAAATAGCCGTTGCTGACATTTCCCATCGTAGGGGTCGACTCATGAGTCGACTCATGCTTCAGGAGTCGACTCATGAGTCGACTTCTGTTGCACAGACCAGAAGGTCTGATTTCTGGATTTTTTGGCTCAAATCAGCAGAGGTCGACTCATGAGTCGACTCATGCCTTGTGGGTCGACTCATGAGTCGACTCACAGGTCGTGCCAAGTCAAAAATTCAACGTGCCATGGGAATTTTTTTGCGTGCCAATCAGCTCACAGTGCCATGAGTTGACTCATGAGTCGACTCATGCACTTCAAACCTTCATAACTTCAAAAATATAAGTCCAAATACAATGAAATTTTCACCAATAGTTTACAAATCATTTGTTCTATCAAATGATACTATCAAATCAGGATTTTAGTGAAATTACAATTTTACCCTTGAAGAGCATAGGACTTTTTCATTTTAAAATTATTTGTATCCCTTCAATCTATTTTGTAATCATCAAAATCAATCTAGGAGCAACAATCTCCCCCTTTTTGATGATGACAAAATATTTGAACAAAAATATTTATGTTAATGCATTAATTTCAAAAGAATCCATTATAGGTGTATATGCTTGAAAAGAGTATGATTCTTTTGGCATGTAATATAAATGCAAAAATAGTTTGTCCATTTTCTTAAAGATTTGAAAAGGGTATTAGATCATTTTGAGTTTAAGATATATCAGAGCAAGAGAAGATAAATAAATTTTGCAATGTATCAGAGCAAGAAAAATAATTTTTACAATGATATCAGAAAAGATTTTATAATGTATCAGAGCAAGAAAATTTTATAATATATCAGAGAAAATTTCACACTGTATCAGAGCAAATGTCAGAGAAAATTTCACACTGTATCAGAGCAAATGTCAGAGAAAATTTCACACTGTATCAGAGCAAATGTCAGAGAAGATTTCACACTGTATCAGAGCAAATGTTATAATATATCAGAGGAAACTTTCACACTGTATCAGATCAAATTTTATCATGTATCAGAGCAAGTTAAAAGAAATTTTAGGGTGTATCATAGTAAATCGAATTTCTTAAGTTTTATCAAGGTAAATAAAATTTCAAAAGATGTATCAGAGCAAGTTTGAATTTTGAAATATATCAGAGCATATAAAAAAATACTTATTTGCATTGTACTTATGATTTTGCTTTTGATGGATGGCTTTTTGTTTAAGTTCTGTCTGATACCAAATTTCGATACCAAATTTCTCAAATTTGGTTTAATCTTTCAATTCTTGTTTTTGTTTAATTTCTCCAGTTTTGTTTAATCTTCCAATCTTTGTTTTTGTTTAATTTCTCCCCCTTTTTCTCATAATTTAGGGTTTTACTTTTTTTTGTTTAATTTCAATTTTTTGTCTTTGTTTAATTTCTCTCCCTTTTTGACATCATCAAACATAGTTAACTCTTCCTTTTTCTGAAACATTCTTTAATTTCTTCCCCTTTAGAGTTTTTCACAGATGTTTGCTCCCCCTTAATATAGCAATTATCAACAGCAAACAACAACAAAGAGAAGACAATATTTCAACAAGAAGAAAATATATAACCAAAATATGATCGATATCATTACAAAGAGGTAGAAATATAGGTAAAAGATGATTCCATTAATATCATAATTGTTTCAATACATAGTTCTTAAAATAAAATTCAACCAGCTAATTGTCAATACATGGCCCCAAGGTATATATCCTAGAACAAGACACTAACACCTAGGATCTAGTAAAGATCAAGATAAGTCAATGATCGGAGTCATCAGATATAGGGTGAGGAGATGATGGATCAGAAGTGCGTCCTCTACCCCGTCTGCCTCTGGCACGAGCAGGAGAACGAGATGAACTGGGTGGCTGAGAATGCTGAGATGCTAGGGCTGATACCATGAGTCTGATAGAATCAAGTACGTTCAGTGCTCTGGAAACAGATTGAAGTAGAGCAGTGAACTGGGTGGTAGCATGCTCACTCGATCCTCGGATTTCTTTCCTCAGTAATTCATATCCACCTTCTAGTGCTCCTCTGAGCCTGCCAGCCTCTGCAGTGAGGTCTGTGACCTCAATGGTAGACTCCTGTGGCTGGGGATGGGCCAATGCAAGGACTTGCCCCTGCAAGTCAAGAACTCTGCCAGTCAGTCTCCAGACTGTGTCCTCAAGCTGCTGTATCCTGATGGACTGATCTGAAATCATCTGAAACACAGAGGAGATGTGGGAAGTAATGGTCTGATCAGAAGAGGTAGCTCCAGGTGCAAAAGAAGTACTACCCCACTGGCTAGACAGTAAAGAAGCCACACGCTGAGATATATGCTCGATCTGATCGTCAGCCAGTCTGAACTCTGAATGAGGTGCTCTGCTCTCTGGCTGATACACTGGTGTGGGCATCCTAATAAACTCAGAAGGGCCAGCCTCAGTATCAGGAATGAATTGGGTATCTGGTGATGCTGCCCTGAAGTCATGTACAGGAGAAGATGGACCTTCTTCTTCTACTCTACCTTCAGTTCTGTCTTCAGCTCTTTCCTCAGCTCTCTCCTCAGCTCTTTCTTCAGAGCCCTTGATCCAACCACCAACAGTCTTTGTAATTCCCATTCGGTGCAGGCTGTGTTGGTTGAAAGTGTCCACATGTGAGAGCTTGGTAGGTGTCTTCCCCTCACAGCTAACTCCAAACCTCCTAAATACTCTAGTAAGGGCCATACCATAAGGCAAGTGTGCCTTGGATCTATTCAAAGTTTCTCTCATGGCCTCTATCATAAGTGCAGGGAGGTTTAGGGGGGTCTGAGTGATGATATGAAACATGACACATACATCTCTGCCAGATAGTAGATCATGCCTACCACTCCTAGGAAAGAAGAGTTTTGTTACAATCTGATGCAGGACCCTCATCTCAATGGATAATAGCTTTGCTTCCAATTTGTTTAAATTTCCTGAAAAAGCTTCTCCTAAGATAATTCTGATCCCTTCTTCTTTAATTGGGAGTTCCATATATGAGTATCCTTCACTAGGCAACTGAAGTATATCTCCCAATATCCTAGAATTCAAGCATATGTCAATCCCCTTGACTGTTGAAGTCACTGACCCGTTTCCATAATGTAGGTTCTGGTAGAACTCTCTGACTAGATCAACATAGGTGACTTCCTTAAGGGAGCAGTAGAGTTTCCATCCTTGATTTTTGATCTTGGTAGCAAAAGTAAAGCCTTCTTTCTCAAAGAACCGAAAATCTATATTTTTTCCGGTTTCTACTTTTCTATCAGAAAGAGGATTTCACACTGGGGCTTATGGAGGATTGAGAGGGACCTTGAGCAGGTACTGAAACTGGAGTGGGAACACTGAAAGACTGAACATGCCTTTTCTTTCGGACAATTTCCTCAGGCTCACGGATTGATTTTCTTCTTTGGAGAAGTTTCATCTTTGGAGCCATATCCAATAAAGTAGCAGACAAGAAGACTTGAAATTAGAGAAGGAGGGATCACAAGAGAGTAAAGAAGAATTTTAGTGGAGAAAAGAAGTGGATTTTGGAAGTTCGGTGAAGTGCTAGGGCACGTTCCAACCGCGCCAAGCAATGCGAGAAAGCACGAGAAATCTCTTTTCCAAGGAGGCAATTTTTGGAGGGAGAATTGCCTCGAGATAAATCCTTGGATTTGGAGCAAAAAAGAGTTGGAAAGAACGGCTTTCGAAAGAAAGACGATGAGAAGATGAGTCGTCTCACAAACAGGGTTCCCGTTTAAAAACAATGAGCCCGTGGGAAGTTTGTGGGATTTACAAGTTTGCCATTGAGTCGACTCATGGGGGTCGACTCATGAAGTTCAGAAATTCAGGAAAAATACAAATAAATTCCAGAAAAAATTCAAAATTTTGGGAGAAGAAATTTTGCTCAATGATAAGTTTTTAGAGTGATAAATCTGAGCTTTTGGGACCAGAATAGATGTTGAAAATTGAGCTCTAATCAATTCTTTGAAAATTGAAAAATTTTAGGCAAATGGATCTAGAATTTCTAGATTTCTCCTAATTTCACAGAATCATCCTCACTAAGGACCTTTGTAAAGATATCGGCTAATTGATTTTCAGTGCAAACATATTCAAGAATTATATTTTTATTTTGAACATGTTCTCTTATAAAATGATGTCTTATTTCAATATGTTTGGATCTTGAGTGTTGTATTGGATTTTTAGATAGATTTATGGCACTTGTATTATCACATTTTATTGGTGTTTCATTAAGTTTGATTCCAAAATCTTCGAGTTGTTGCTTAATCCACAAGATTTGAGCACAACAACTTCCGGCTGCAATGTATTCGGCCTCAGCCGTAGACAGTGCCACCGAATTTTGTTTCTTGCTAAAACCATGAGATTAGGTTAACTCCAAGAAATTGGCAAGTTCCACTTGTGCTTTTCTATCTAATTTACATCCAGCAAAATCAGCATCTGAATATCCTAACAAATTAATTTGAGAGTCCTTAGAGTACCATAACCCTATAGTTTGTGTACCATTTAAGTATCTAAGGATTCTTTTTAACAGCATTCAAATGAGATTCTTTAGGATTAGATTGATATCTAGCACATAAGCAAACACTAAACATGATATCAGGCCTACTTGCAGTTAGATATAATAATGAGCCAATCATACCTCTATAGTATTTTAAGTCTACGCTTTTACCTTCATCATCCTTGTCAAGCTTACTTGAGGGACTCATTGGTGTGCCAATTGGTTTTGCAGTTCTCCATTCCAAATCTTTTGAGTAGTTCCTTGGTGTACTTGCTTTGGGTGATGGAGATTCCCTCTTTTGATTGTTTGATTTGGAGTTCGAGGAAGAAGGTGAGTTTCTTCCATCATGCTCATCTCGAACTCTCCCTGCATAAGCTTAGCAAAGTCTTGACAAAGGGATTCATTAGTAGACCCAAAAATTATGTCATCAACATAAATTTGTATAATTAGCATATCATTTTGGTTTCTTTTAATAAATAGGGTTGTATCTACATTGCCTCTTGAGAAACCATTATTTAGTAGAAATTTGCTTAGCCTTTCATACCATGCTCTAGGTGCTTGTTTTAGACCATAT
>NC_026001.2:85234824-85268639 GCF_000442705.2 Elaeis guineensis | reverse complement strand
TTGATAACATCTAATCTTACTCAAGCCCCTTATTTTGGACTTGGACCACCTATCTCGCAATCTCTTGTCGCTTCGTCTGCTGCCACCTGCTCCTCTAGAAATTGCCAAAGCTCAGCTGTCACTGTCTGAGCTCGAAGTTGGGTTCTTCTTCCTGAGAACCTCATTCTAGAGAACCACTACAGTGATCTTATCCATCTTGATGGTGCTCTTTTTCACTAGAAGATCAATCACTAAAGACTCATATGAAAGGGAAAGCGATGATAGCAAGACCAACATCCCGGTTTTCTCCTCAACTTTCTCATCAATGCTGAAGAGGTTAGTGAGGATCTTCTAGAAGTGGCTGAGATACTCCTGCATGCTCTGTCTCTCGATCATTCATAGTTAATAGAATTACTTTTAGAGAAAGAGAGTACTGGTGAGGGACTTTATCATGTATAACTCCTTGAGCTTCGATGACATTACCATCAAAAAAATCTCATCAAGTACATGGATCACCACATCATCCATTAGGTACAAGCAGATTTATACTCACCACCTGCATCTAGAGCCACCTCCAATCCTGAACCTCCATAATAGTTGACTTTTTCTTGCATAAGAGAGCATCGATCAACCTTTGCTGGATGAGCACAATCTTCACCATCGCTTACCACAAGGAGAAATTGCTCCTTCCATCAAATTTGTTGATCTCCATCTTGATTGAGCCTGTCTTCTCCATCTTCAATTTTGATCACCACCACCGTAACCTGCATCCTGGTACTACCTAGTACTAATACCACTTATTGTATAAGATTCGGTACCACACATTATAGTAGAAAGAAAGAAGAAATAAAATAAAAAATATAATCAAATACGTGGATTAGCCAAAAGGCTCACCTTCACGGGGCATGCAAGCTTCACTATAAGAAAAGAAAAAAATTTATAAGAGGAGAGCACACCGTCAACCCTCGTACACCAATTTCTCTCTCTCAACAAGAAGCTCTCCCTCATAAAAGCTCTCTCTCTAGGAGATCACTTGAACCACTGAAATGATTGTTGTCCGTTGTCTGACAATTTGCCTGAAGCCTTTGCTTTTGCTCTCTATCAGTGCCTCTCCAGGGTCTGCTACTTGCTTCCAGACTCTGCTTTCAGTTGTTGCTCCTTTGGGTTCTCTGTCGATCCACCACTCTGCCACACTCTCTATTTCACCCACAGGCCTTTTAAAGATCTGAATCCAACCCTTGATTGGAGTCAGGACTCTGATTGTAACTCAAACTAGCCTCCAAATCATCAGATCACACCCGCTCATGATGACGGCCATCCGATCTTGCAATAGACCTCAAGAAATGTTCGAAAATAGCTTCGATCCATGGTGGACCACGAGAATCACCTTGGAAATGATCTCGCAGTCCACACCTTTTCTTATGGACCGACGATCCATAATGGACCACATGAAGACACGAGCCATGGCTTGCGCACACCGGTTGGGCCTCACCCATGGCCGACCCACATGCACCCACTTGCTGGGCCACGCGCTCGCTCCACTGCTGGCCTGCACTGCCTGTGGGCCCCCTCCAATGATCCTTGGGCTGTACGTTCTGCTTCTCGGACTTCTCTCATGCGTATCTCCTCTATTTGGACTCCGTTTGGACTGTTCTTGGGCTCGTTGGATTCTGTTCATCATCCTAGACCTTATTCTCAGCTTATTATGGATTGAATTTTGAGATATTTTTATTAACAAAAAGGTGCCAGATAGCATTGCAAATATGGGGCCGAGGCATGCCCTGCATGCTCGGGCCTCGGGTCCAAGTCGGTGTGTAGGGCAACCGGGCCTCATGCAAGGGCCGAGTTTATATTCTACGGTATCCCATAATTGGGTGTTAATTTAAGTAATTAATTAGGTGTTAACTTAAAAAAAATTTATATTGCATGAAATCATAGATCCATCTTTTGATTAATGTACATATTCTACTATATCTGTACATTTATATATTTTTATATGGATGAAAGAATTATGCATATTGATCAATTGATTGTCCAGTATGGATAATTTTAAAAATATAAGTAATTCTATAGGTCATTACAGTAATCAAATGATATGCTGAGGATTTGAAAAAAATTTCGGACAGTATTTTTTTTAGTTCTCTCCACATATCTTCAGCCATGTGGGGAGAACTATGAAAAATACTGTCGAAATTTTTTTTGATCTCTATTATATATCGTTTGATTACTGTAATTGATCTATAAAATTAATATATTTTTTGAATGGGATAGGACCTTCTATACCTATTAGTTGATGATAAGATACATTTATTATGTAAGTCATTTTGAATGATAAAATAATTAATTAGCAGTTACCTTTTATTTATGTATATGTAGAACTCTTAGATAGTGTGCCATGGATCATAGTTGGATGGACCATTGAGTAGTTGATGGGATAATTTTTGTTAAGAATATAGAGAGGGTGTAGAGTATTTTTGTGATTTTACTTTTAAAAATGCTGCACTCTTATATCAAGGATGGGCTCATTGCCCTTATAACAGATGTGACAATAAAAAAATATTTGATAGAGATATAATTACTGTCCATTTATATAAGAGTGGATTTATGTCAAACTACAAGCATTGGTACTTGCATGGAAAGATGTGGAAGAAAGTTGCAAGGATTAGAAGAGAGCAGGATAGGGACACAGATAGAATGGGAGACATGGTTATGGATGTAGCTGGTCCTAAATTTAATTGAGATCTGGAGGATGATTCAGAAGCTGACAACAGCGATTTCTATCGTATGCTGAAAGATGCTGATGAACCACTGTGGTTGGAATGTGAAACACAAATTATATTATCACCTATGTCAGAGTTGTTGAACTTCAATATTGAGTTTAATATGACGATCAATTATTATGATAGGATAATAATAATAATAAAAAAATACTACCAAAAGATGAGTAGTTTGTTGGGAGCTTCTATACTTTGAAGAAAATGGTGAAAGTGTTGGGCATGAGAGATGAGAAGATAGATGCATGCTGTAATGATTGCATGCTTTTCTATAAAGAAGACTAACTAAAGAGTTCATGTAATGTATGCGGTGAAAGCCAATTTAAGCTGAGGTAAGAGGATAGGAATCAGAAGGTTCTTCGATACCTTTTTCTCACTCCTAGACTTTGGAAGCTCTACTTTTTAAGAGTATTGCTGGACTGATGAGATGGCACAAAGAAAGGATTTGCAAGTACTCTGATATGATAAGTCATCCATCGGACAGCGAGGCATGGAAGCAATTTGATACTTGCCACCCTTTATTTGCTCAAGAATCATGCAATATACGACTGAATCTATCTACGGATGGCTTTACACCATTCAGTTATACAGCGACCTCTTATTCATATTGGCTAGTCTTTATTACTTCATACAATCTTCTATTTGGGATGTGCATGAAAGAATATAACATCTTTTTTACATTAGTCATTTTTGGACCACGATATTCTGACAAAAGCATTGATGTATATCTAAGGCCTCTTGCTGATGAGCTAAAATTCTTATGGTCCGATGGCATACGTACTTTTGATGCATCGAAGAAGCAGAATTTTATTATGAAGGCTGTATTGATGTGGACCACTAGCTATTTTCTACTTATGAGATGCTGTCAGGATGGAGCACTCATAGAAAGCTTGCATATCTATATCGTATGGAGAATACAAAATTATTTCAGCTTGAGTATGGTCGTAAGCCTTACTGGTTCAATTATCATCGTCAATTCCTTCCTAAGCATCATCCTTTTCGAAAAGAATGGAACAGTTTCAGAAGGAATAAGATAGAGAAGGACTATGCACCCCCATGCCTCAGTGGTATAAAAGTATTTCAAAGAGTATCCCAACTAGATGAAGTCTAGTTTGGTATGCTATTTGATAAGCAGAAGCCTCGAAGATTTGGTAGAACTCATAACTGGGTGAAGCGAAGCATCTTTTGAGAATTACCGTACTGGTCCATCAATTTGATCCATCATAACCTTGACATCATGCATATTGAGAAGAATGTATTCAATAATATTTTTTATAGATTATGGATGTTAAGGATAAGATGAAGGATAATCTCAAGGCTCGAGCAAATATGAAGAACATATGCAAATATCCTCTATTAGAGCTGGTTGAGGTGTCACCTGAAAAATTTTTGAAGTCGAAAGCATCTTATACCTTAACAAGAAAGTAGTTGAAGGATATTTGTGAATGATGTAAAAGTTATAAATTCTCAGATGGTTATGCAAGTAATCTAGTTCGATGAGTCAATGTCAAAGATTATAGGTTCTATGGGCTAAAAAGCCATAACTGCCATATCTTCATGTAACGATTACTCCCATCAGCTTGGCGTGATCTCCTTGACAACTCTATATAGAGTTCTTTGATCGAGCTTAACTTTTTCTTCAAAAATATTTATGCTATCAAACTATCCACCGACCACATCTCTAGTCTTGAGGCTAGCAGTGTAGAGACCATATGCAAGTTGGAGAAGATATTCCCTCCTAGCTTCTTCGACTCTATGAAGCACCTCGTGATTCATTCGGCATATGAAGCTAGGATGAGGGGACCAATGCAGTACAGGTGGATGTATCTATTTGAAAGATACATGCACAGTCTCAAGAAGAAAGTGAAAAATAAGGTCCAAGTTAAAGGTTCTATTGTGGAGGCTTATATAATAGAAAATTTTAAATTTCAGCTGACACAATTTTAATCCTAGTGTGCAGACAAAGTTAACTCAAGTGGATCAAAATGATGATGGTGATGGTGAGGGATCACAACGAAAGATCTCAATATTTGCCTATCCCACTCATAAATTTGGGCACTGTTGTGCAATTTTCTTAGGTCGTGAAAACTTGAGAATACTAGCAAACCACACATGAAAGAGGTGGCACTAAGATTTTGCTTGAGAAGGGAATGCCTCCCTTCTTTCAACCTTTAGAGGTGGCGGCTAGGGTTTGCTCTCCTCCTATGATGACATGCAACCAGAGAGAAAAGAGAAAACGAGGGTTTCAGCAAAAAAGGATTCGATTCATTCCAAAATATTATAGGTTACATATATATAGCCTATATAATGGATCAAAATCCAAATCTAAAAAATTTTCTAGACTAACCCAAATACACTCACCGAAACCCATGTACACCTATGGTCTAACCATGCACTCACCCCTTGAGTTAATCCCCTTAAGACCCATCAAACCGACCTTAAGACCCTAGGATCAAAATCCGATCCCAGACCCAAACAGAAATCTCACACATCTATTTTCGTGACTCGAATCAACTCGATCGGAGCTCCAGTCGACTTGACCACACTAGAATCAGCTCAATCAAATCTCGAGTCAGCTTGATTACCATGCCATCAGTGTGCCACAAAATGCTGCTCTCTATTTGAATTTTGAGTTGGCTCTCTCAGAGGTTTGAGCCGACTCGATCTGATCCAAGTCAACTCCTCTGCTTGGTTTCTTGCTCCATCTTGCATTTCAGATATCCAGAATCCCAACCAAGCTTCTCAAAGTCCTCACCAGTCCAAACCTTGAGCCCATGGAAGCTGTGCTTTGCTTCCACCCTAGGACCACTCCCGTCCTAGTGAATCTGGAGTCTATCGCACCGACTCCATCTGTGGTTACCTCCAAGGCTATGGAGGGCACTATAAAATTTCTACAATCTCTACCTTGGTACCCCCGAAGCCTTGGTGAGCACCACTCTTCACTGAGCTCCGATCCTCTGCACGACTTGACAAATGAGGAGTGAAGCCAACTATGCATACCTCCTCGCCACCATGTATATTTCAGCCTTGGAGCTATCCGAGAAACTGCCACCACCTCCCTTATGGCTGAAGCTCTTGTTCTACATCCAGACACCTCTCCTGTAGGTCCTATCATTAACGACTATGCCCACCACTGATCCAGAAACTGTTCCTGCTGTTGCCTCTGCAACTCCACCCATTGTGCCATCAACTACTCTACCTTCAACTCCCAACTGTCGTAGCTCCAGTGACTCTTTTTATCGCTGCTCTAGTGACTCTAGTCACCACTGATCCTATGGCTCTGACCGTCACTGCTCCTGCGACATGCTCCACCATAGTATCGAAAAATTCTGGAGTGACCGCAACTCCACTCCCCTGCCTCCGACTCACCTATGGTCCGTGCTGGTGGAAGTCTCCTCATGGGTCTTTGGATCCTCTTTGCATCCCATCACCACCATAGCATCTATCCTCGATGCATACACCTCTAGGCCCTCTCCTGGTGCCTGCTCATCATTGCTCGAGCACCTAGGAGACTCCACCTCCCTCTGCACCTCCTTGCCTAGAGATCGTGCCATGGCCATGGTCTTCATCATCACCCATGAAGGAACCTCTCTTCAGTGCTCCTCCTCCTCCATATGTGGGCGCACCTATCTTTAGTGCTCAACCTCCTTATTATCCGATGACTCTACAATAGGCAGCTCCGATAAACATACCATCAATTATCCAATCTACACTGACTGGACCTCCGACGGATCCTCCATAGTTGAAGCAATCACCTTGGCCTCCGTGGACACAATAGATCCCTCCATCTGGTACAGACAACTCTTCAACTTCCTCGCTCTCATCACAATCCTATTATCCTTGGAGACATTTAGCATCTCTGAATCGCTTCTAAAAATGAAGCCCTTTTCCTCCAAGTATCCAAGTGATACTATGTGTAATACCCCAATCTTGTATAGAATTTTCGGGTTACATGTGGTTTCTTTTGTGTTAGCTTAAGTTTCTAGGATTGACCTTAAGAGCTACTTAATCTTAATTATAAACTATTTTGAATTAAACTTATCTTACCAAAATATGTTGAAGCTATTTGGGTACAATTTGTGATTGTCTGCTATTACGGGTCTTGAAAATTTTTTAAATTTGAAAACTAGCATCTATATGGAGGGTTATATAAAATATATATTTTTTTGAAATTAAAATTAATGATAATTGATCTTTGAATGTTAGTGAGTTATAAAATAATTTTTAATAAATTTTTAAGATTCTTTAATCTATTCATTTTGAAGAAGAAAGCTTTAAAAGTTTCAGATTTGAAAAAATTTGAACTAAAATTCAAGTTTTGACTTCTTATTCGTAAGAATTTTAATTTTTTTGATATTTTTATTGATTTCAAATAGGAGAGTATTTCTTTATTTATACTTATATTTTAAAGTTAATGAAGAGTAAAATAAATGAGGACATTAAATCAGGACACTGGATTGAGTCGAATAAGTAGAGTATTAAATCAGTTTCAGAAAATCAAAGGACTGGGTCGACTCAGTTTTATTAATGGGTCGGCTAAGTTATAAAAAAATCGAAAGCATATCATAAAGATTGTGGCAGAACACTGGTGGGTCGACCCAATTTTGAGTTGAGTCTGTTGGATGTATATCTTAGAAGTCAATCTTGGGTGACACATATTATATCTCTAGGATATATTTTTATACTTTATGGGTATTGATATTACCATTCATATTTTATGTCCATGAATTATCCAAAAGATTAATAAGATGATGATACATATTCTCAAAGAGTTGAAAATTTAAGATATGTATCATTGATGGTTGATTTCTAAATTGCTCCTGATCATAGGATCATCATGGGGATGGTGATTGATCCGGATAGACCAGTGCATGGATTACTTCCTGCGGACAGATGGATCTCAAAACTATGATGTAATGACATTAGAGCGAGAGTGCAGATGGTTGTTAGAGAACAACTAGCTTTGAGCGTGACCAACATGAGAAGTCATATGGATGTCTGCTCATTCGTTAGTGACTTTTTCGATACTATAGCTATATGATTGATCTTTTGATCTGAGATGGTACTACTGCTCGCAGTGAGGCTACTGGAGTTTGACTGACACATCAACATGGATCTCAATGAGCCCTTGTAGTGGATGTTGGCGACAGTCAGTCTACTATAGGAGTAGAGTGTGCATCAAGATGGGATCTATCGATCCGAGCAGAAAGGAGTAGTCTTATGAGATTTAAGAGGCTGAGTCATTAAGTCTATGGACATAGCAATGTGATTGATGAAAAAAAATTTTCATAGAATCACATATGGACTCGAGCTAATTGAATCTATCATATGACCGATGATGAGGTTTGATGATTTATCCATGTCCTGCCATTTGGTCGAAACTCATGATAGAGGGACTGTATCATACGTTAACTGTACCTAGAGTTTCATCATCTTTTATTCTGCTGGATTGTCACTACATACTGCTAAGTGTCACTGGTGGATTGTGAGACCCACGAGCATCATTTTAATGATCAATAATCTTTGGTGGGTAGAGTTGAAACTGTTCTAATCCATTGAAAAGAGTTTCAATGATATTAGGATAGAGATCACAATATATCTCACTACCAAACAGAATAGAACCTATAGGGTCACACACAAAAGAAGCTTTTGACTGATCAGATGGTTGAATTATGATTATGAATTGCAACAGGATTTGATATCAATTTGATTGATGAGTGATCCAATGCAAAAGTTGCATTATGTAACTCGCTAAAGAGTTAGTGAGTTAAAAAAGGATTAATTGATAATTAGATTACTAATTGACTCAATTTGATTGAGCTATGGGGCTTGTATCAAGTTTAATTAAATTAGATTTAATTTGACTTGATAAAAGTTTGATTTGATCAAACCTGATTGGGTTATAAGATAACCTAAATTGCATTGGAGAATGATTTTCATTTGAATTAGGATTTGAATTTGACTCAATTTTTAATTAAACTAGAATGTATGAGTTTTTATTTAAACTAAAAATTCTTATTTTCATGGATGCACCAAATTCTAATTAGATTAGGATTAAATTGAGTTTGACTCAAGCACCAAGTAAGAGTCCAAAAAGACTAGGACTCCTTCTCCAATTAGATGATATTTAATCTAAATAGTTTGAGCTCCAAATCAGATTTAATTTTCTATTTATTTAGGTCAAATCAGGTTTCAATATGATTATGATTGATTGAAGTTTTGTTGGATTTAAAATAGCCACCTAAAAGAGAGTCCCATGAAGACTAAACTTCTTCCTTTCCATGCGCTAACCAAGGTTCCATGCCACCAGATTTTTGGACACCATAACCTCCCATTTTGCATGAGATTTTTAACATGTAAGAAGCCTTTTCAATCTTCTTTCTTCCGTGAGAAATTTGGGCAGAAATAGGAAGGCTTGTAGCGACACAAAAAATTCTAAAGTCCTAACTTGTTTGGACTCTTATCTCCTTTCCAAATTAGAACTCCCTTTTCCCTATTTATGAATTTTCTATGCACAAATCTCCCTATTTAAACAAGGGACTTATGGGACGGTTTAAGGACCTGATAGAGATCAGATTTGACACCAAAATCAGAGGAGATTTGTGCATAGAAAATTCATAAAGAGAGAGGTGCGACGTGAGGGTGGAGGGTGTGAGGTTTGTTCTTGCTTCATATCCTTTCTTTCTTACACAACCAAAAGTTGGTTGTTTTGGATATCTCTCCATCTTTTTATCTATGTTTGGATATGGTTTTCTCCTCTTCACCTTGTCTAAAAGTTGGATAAAATTTCTATATCTTTATTGTAGAGATTTGGTGCATGGGTTTAAGGAAAAAAAAAAGAAGAAATGGTTCTTCTCACGATCTCTAGCATAGAGATCAACATCCTTCTATTTCTTCTTCTTCTCTAAGAATGTTTTGAGAGAAAAAAATATTTTTAACCATCAAGATGCAATCTCTGCAAGGGAGCTAGCACCTCGATGAGATCAAAAAATTTTTGATCAGATCAAAATCTCGTGTGGATACCCATAAAGGTCGAACGCTTGTGCGGCTATAAGAGACCTTCAAAAGACATCCATGACCATCAGTTTGTAGTGAAGATTGATCCATGCTAAGATATGTTCTCTATTTATTTTTTTAATTTAATTTTGATATCTGAATCCTATTTCACATATGATGATCCTATTTATAGTTTGTAGATTTGATCTTACGCATACTTACATTAAATTAGATTTAATCTAAAAAAATTTAAATTCTGTTGCCTAATTATTTTATAATATTTACATGCATGAAATCATGAAACTCCAACAGTAGTATCAGAGCCATGTCATATGCATGAGATTAAGATTTAGATCTAAAATCCATAAAAAAAAATTTTAGATCTGAAAGTTTTTGATGTCGTTCTGACATAAGATTATCCTGGCATAACTTATTATGCTGAATGGTTGTCTTAAAATAATATTAAAATTTTTAATTAAAAAAAATTTAGATTTGATTTATCTAGCATATATGTTATATATATTTTATTGTTTAGATCTAAAAAGAATTTTGAGATCTATTTTGATTTATATATGTGATATATGAAAGTATGTTTAGGGCTGAAATTTGTTTCTATGATCTGAACTTGTTTATGTATATGATACATATTTGTATGTGTGATCTGAAATTATTTTGAGATCAAAATATACTTTTCATATAAAGAATTTAGATCTAAAAATTTAGATTTAAGATCTAAAATTAGTGTTTGTGCATGAGGGATTGGTCATGGGTAGATCAAATTAGGTCATGTAATTGGATTACATCAAAGGGTTTCTGATTTGATCATGTTGGGTCTAAATTGATTTAGCAGTTGATCAAATCGAGTCAAGTGTTGATTAGAGTGAGGTCAATAGAGCTTAAGATTATACAATTGTTGGTGATCGAATTGATTGACACCCATATATAGAATCGATTAACCTAAGGACCTAATTCGACTCTATGGCTCGAATCTGATTCACCTAAGCTAACCTATTTGGATCAATTGTCCAATTAGTATCTAAGGTAAGTAATTGAAAGATAGTTATTTAATTAGTTTCGTTCACTGATCTGATCAATTTATTGATGTCTCAGAAAAACAATGGAGGGACACCCACTAATCTCTACTTACCTAATCAATTTGGAAGATTGAGTCTCAAATATGGTTGCTTAGCGATTTGATTTAGCCCATACCAATTAAATTAGCCATGTGATGACTGATTAGATGAGATCTACATCTAAATCTCTCTATAAATATTAAGTCCATGGTCTTTCACCGTCATAGATGTGCGGGCGTGCTACTAGCATTGATTGTTCTCGGCTGATTACAGTGGTTTAGTTGCATTGGAAACACATAACCACTCTATTAGCAAAGTGTTGCTCCCAGATAAAGATGGGGTTGGGCCCAATAACTATTAGGTGAGGGATCCAATGACAGTTTTGCACTTACTTGTGAACGGTGAGTCTGACTTAATTAAGGAGTGCGGGCAATAACTGTTAGGTGAGCCCATATGACTTAGAGATCAAGTAGCTGCAACATGCTTAGAGAAGCATCTGGATAAAGAGTTATCCATACATCGATGTTTATTCATGTTATCAATAACTGTTAGATGAGGTGCACAGTATCAGTGGGATTGCAGTACTCACTAGAAATTCAGTTGTCGCATTAGGATTTTTGTTTCTCCATCCGGAGAGTGTGAAAGATCTGATAAAATAGAGAGTCTTCTTTTTACATTAAAAGTTTCTAAAGTACATTATAAAATAAGTACAAACATCCAATTATAGTTTTTGCTCTCTGCTGTTTGTTGTGTCATCTTTCAACCTTCTAGCTTAAATCTTAGATATCAACCGATTAACCGAAACTGACTATATTGACTGGCTCACAAATCTAAGAATTATTCTTAATTTTAAAAAATTAAGTAATATTCTCTACTAGGTTATTCTGATGTTAACAATCCATCCAACCCACATTCAATGAGCTATACTTGATGAGTGGATGGATAATGTCAATAAAGATAGGTGCTATATATTGAAGTCTATGTTAGATGAACTCCAATGTATGCATGAGCATATGTTCACTGCCAATGACATATTGATTTATCTACAAGTGTTGTGAGATGATTAGAGTCATACAATGCATCTGATGCGTGATGAGCAGTTAGTCTATAATCGTTATTTGATAATGATCAAAGATATTAAGGAGCTTAAAAGGCTTGACATGATCATACACAAGAAATTACTTGTGGATTTGATCTGGCGATCTTCGATTAGTTTATATGGATAGTTTATGGTAAACTACCATATGAATGACCATCATGGCACCTTATCTGAATTGGTCAAAATGTTGATAACAAAGGAACCTTGAAAGAGTTCAAAGATAAATATCTAGAGAGCCTAAAGAAACAAAGACATGCCTAGAGTAGGCTTGTCGAAATTGCTCAATACTATCCTTGCGATTTCCTCTCTTCCAATTAAGTTGTCGACTCTAGTGATTTTACATAAAGTCGATGGGAAGATGGAGGACTGAGGAAGTAATCCTAAAATTGGTTATAGGGCAACAATTGCTGCTGTGGTCATAGGTATCTGTCCTTTGTGATTATCGTTTGAATTTAGTTCTTAGAGACAGTCTCTATCATTTGCATGGTGATGCATCTGTAAATTTAATTAAGCAAGCAGTGAATACCATTGGATCTGAGAGATCCAGAGTTGAGATAAACTTTAAGTATATGTGGATTCTTAGGCTAAGTCATATTGAAGAAGAAATGATTAACAAACTGAAGAAATATAGGCTTTTGGGCTCATTGACTGTTGAGTTATATCTAGTTTGTGCATCATCTCTTTGAGAAAATATGACCAAGCTACTCTTGTAGGATAAGAAAAAAAAGATCACTGAGATACTTATCATTATACATATTTGATGTGTGTAGCCCATATAATGTGCTAACCAAGGAGTTGTCTCTACTTTGTTACCTTTATCGATGATCAGTCACAGTATGGGTAAGTATATGAGATATAAATCTAAAATTATTGAAAGGTTCAAAGAATTTAGATATATAGTAGAGAAGCAAATCGATAAATTTCTAAAGGTACTTCGATTGGATCGAGGATGCAATATCAATGAAAGAAATTTTTCGATTATCTCATAAAATGGCATAGTTTCATATTGGACTGCTCTTAGTATATCTTAGCTCAACGAGATAAGAAGAGTTATGGGACTATATGAGATATGGTCTGATCTATAATGAACTTCACTGATTTATAAGGGATATGCTTTACTTCTATAGAATTGGGTTCGCTCTAAGCCTGTTCCTACCACACCGTATGAGATATGACATGGTGAGAACTGAATCTTGATTATTTAAGATCCAAGAATGTCCAGCCTGTGTCAAGGACAGCAGATTGATATGTTAGAGGATAGGTCAATAAAGCTCATCCTAAAAGAGTTTGGGAGTCTACTTTCTGAAAGGATTACAATATGATTGTGACCCGACATGCTATCTTCTTGAAAAATTGTTTAACCAAAATGAAGCAGTGGGAGGAAAGTTAAGCTCTAAGAGAGTATCTCTGAAGAGCAGCAAGCCTTAGGATCTTAAGAACCTATTCATCATGAGCCAGTAGACGTATATTCCTCCATCTCGTACACATAGTAGGATCTCCAATCCTCTTGAAAGGTACTTGGGTATGCTTAACAGAGGATGTAGAGAAAATTATTTCTCATGGAGATGGAGAGCATAGAGATGATCCTAGAACCTACAACGAGGCGATGTAAAACATTGATTCCAAGAAAAGGATGTAAATTAGCTTTCCTAACTAGATATCTTTTGAAGATTTTTGTATGGAATAACTTATGGATTTCACTTCTTGTGATAGGAGATCACAAAGTCTACAATGCTCTTGGAGTTGAAACATTCATTTCGATGATATGATCAAACTGTTTGATTAGAAAAGAAGAATTATGTATTTTCAAAAGGGTCAGTGGGAGTGTCCAATACTAACATTGATTAAAATATGGTTGTATATAGAATTCTCTATGAAAGACATAAAGCAAGCATCCTAAAGATCTATAGAGATAGATGCAACTAGATGCTTGTGTTTTCATAGAGACTAGATGCTGAAAGGGTTCAGCATAGAAATCTTGGAGAGGGGTCTGCTACCCTCTCAGACATAGATATATACCATGTAATGTACTTGAACTGATATAGATAATACTGTGAATGTCACGAGTAGATATCAGTTGTATCCAGGCCGACAGCATTGGATTGCTGTGAAAACATCTTTAAGTACCTAAGAAGAACTAAGGATATGTTCTTAATTTGGAGAAGGATTAAAGCTAGGAGTGAGAGGATACATCAATTCAGATTTTATGTCTGATATTGATGATAGAATGTCTACATCATGGGGTGTGTTCCTTGTATCGATATCTTGGAAGGATTTCAAATAATCGATCGATGAAAGCTGAGTACACTGTAGATATGTAAGATGCATTTTGATTCTACTGTTAGTTGCAAAACTGGATATCATGCCATCAGATGTTATGATACTATACCGTAAAGACAATGGCACTATAGCCCTTGCTGAGGAGCCTAGGTCTCACCAGATATCTAAGTACATAGAGTAGCAGAATACACGACTACCTCAAGTAGAAATATATAGAGGTGTGAGAGCAAACTCCACATGTGATGTGGTTGACCCACTGATAAGCCACTTAGCTAGCCGAAAACTAAAGCCTATCTTGTGAAGATGGGGCTTGGTACTTGACAAATTGGCTTTAGTGTAAGTGAGAGATTGTTGGATGTATGCCCTAGAAGCCAATCTTGACTGACACATATTATATCTCTAGGATATATTTTTGTACTTTATGGGCAATGATATTACTATTTATATTTTATGTGTCTATGAATTATTCAAGAGATTAATAAGATGATGACATATATTCTCAAAGAGTTGAGAATTTGAGACATGTGTCATTGATGATTGATTCTTAAATTGCTCCTGGTCATAGGATCATCATGGAGATGGAGATTGATCCAGATAGACCAGTGCATAGATTGCTTCTTTCGGACAGATGGATCTCAAGTCTGCTGTGTAGTGACACTGGAGCGAGAGTGCAGGTGGTTGTTAGAGAACAACTAGCACTGAGCGTGACCAACATGAAAAATCACATGGATGTCTGCTCGTTCGTTAGTAATTTTCTTGATGCTATAGTTGTATGACTGGTCCTTTGACCTGAGATAGCACTACTGCTCACAGTGAGGCTGTTGGAGTTTGACTGACACATCAACATGGATCTCAATGAGTCCTTGTAGTAGATGTTGGCGATAATCGGTCCACTGTAGGAATAGGGTGTGCATCAAGATGGAATTTATCGACCTTAGCAGAAAGGAGTAGTCCTATGAAATTTAAGAGGCTGAGTCCTTAAGTCTATGGCCATAGCAATGTGATTGATGGAAAAGAGTTTTCATAGAATCACATGTGGACTCGAGCTAATTGAATCTATCATATGATCGATGATGAGGTTTGACGATTTATCCATGACCTGCCATCTGGTCGAAACTCACGATAGAAGGATTGTATCATGTATTAACTGCACCTAGAGATTCATTATTTTTTATTCTACTGGGTTGCCACTACATACTGTTAGGTGTCACTGGTGGATTGTGAGACCCACGAGCATCATTTTGATGATCAATGATCCTTGGTGGGCAGAGTTGAAACTGTTTCAATCCATTGAAAAGAGTTTTAATGATATTGTGATAGAGATTATAATATATCTTACTATTAGATAAAATAGACCTATAAGATCCCACATAAAAGAGACTTTTGACTGATCAGATGGTTGAATTATAATTATGAATCGTAACAGGATTTGATTATCAATTTGATTGATGGTTGATTCAATATAAAAGTTGCATTATATAACTCGCTAAAGAGTTAGTGAGTTAAAAGAGAATTAATTGACAATTAGATTGCTAATTGGCTCAATTTTATTAAACTATGGGACTTGCATCAAGTCTAATTAAATTAGATTTAATTTGACTTGATGAAGGTTTGATTTGATCAAATCTGATTGAGTTATAAGATAACCTAAATTACATGGGAGAATGATTCCTATTTGAATTAGAATTTAGATTTGACTCAATTTTTAATTAGGCTAGGATATATGAGTTTCTATTTGGACTAAAAATTCTCATTTCTATAGATGCACCAAATTCTAATTGGATTAGGATTAAATTGAGTTTGACTCAAGCACCAAGTGAGAGTCCAAAAGGACTAGGACTCCTTCTTCAATTAGGTGATATTTAATCTAAATAGTTTGGACTCCAAATTAGATTTAATTTTTTATTTATTTAGGTTGAATCAGGTCCTAATATGATTAGGATTGATTGAAGTTTTATTGGGTTTAAAATAGCCACCTAAAAGAGAGTCCCATGAAGACTAAACTTCTTCCTTTCCATGCGCTAACGAAGGTTCCATGCCACCAGATTTTTGGATGCCATAACCTCCCATTTTGCATGAGATTTTTAACATGTAAGAAGCCTTTTCAATATCCTTTCTTCCATGAGAAATTTGGGTGGAAGTAGGAAGGGTTTTGGCGGCACAAAAAATTCTAGAGTCCTAACTTGTTTGGACTCTTATCTTCTATCCAAATTAGAACTCCCTTTTGCCTATTTAAACAAGGGACTTATGGGACGGTTTAAGGACCTGATAGAGATCAGATTTGACATCAAAATCAAAGGAGATTTGTGCATGGAAAATTCATAGGGAGAGAGGTGCGACGTGAGGGTGGAGGGTGTGAGGTTTGTTCTTGCTTCATATCCTTTCTTTCTTACACAACCAAAAATTGGTTGTTTTGGACATCTCCTCTCCACATTTTTGTCCATATTTTGGATATGGGTTTCTCCTTTTCTTTTTGTTCAAAAGTTGGACAAAATTTTTATATCTCTATTGTAGAGATTTGGTGCATGGATTTAAAAAAGAAAAAAGAAGAAAGAATTCTTCTCATGATCTCTAGCGTAGAGATCAACATCCTCCTATTTCTTCTTCTTCTCTAAGAGTATCTTGAGAGAAAAAAAAATTTTCAACCATCAAGATACGATTTCTGCAAGGGAGCTAGTACTCTAGTGAGATCAAAAAGCTTATGATCAGATCAGAGTCTCATGTGGATATTCGTAGAGGCTAGACGCTTGTGTGGCTATAGGAGATTTTCAGAAGACATCCATGATCATCAGTTTATGATAAAGATCGATCCATGTCAAGGCATGTTCTCTATTTATTTTTTTTCTATTTAATTTTTGTATTTGAATCCTATCTCACATATGATGATCCTGTTTATGGTTTGAAGATTTGATCTTATTCATACTTAGATTAAATTAGATTTAATCTGAAAAATTTTAAATTCTGCTACATAATTATTTTATAAAATTTGTATGCATGAAACTATGAAACTTGAACAAAGTCGACTCTGTTGTGGACTGAGCCGACTCAGTCTCAAACTGAGTCGACTAAGTTGCGAGAACAGCAGGACGGTGGGTCAAAATTGAGGTGCTTTAACTTGAGATTTAAAAAATATTTTCAAGGGGCCAACTCAGCAACTATTTTGTGTAAATAAAGGGATAGAAAAATCAAGTTAATTGCTAGCTAGTTCATCAAATTGACACTTAACCAGGTAAGGTTTTAAAATTTATTTTCCTAAAAGGTTGTTCACTGATTTTCCTCATTTTAGGGTTGTTCTGATTCTCTAGCAAAAAAAGAATGAAATAGAGAGGAAGAGAGGTTGAGGAAGGTCATACTCTCAATCGAAAATCAAAAGAAAATCAGCTGGAAAAGGATAAATTAGTGGTAAACTCCTTTGAAAGAAGAAGAAGAAGGAGAAGACTATACTTGTGTTAGTAACTGAAGTGTTTCAGCTAATCAAGGTAAGAATTTTAAATCCTAGATTGAATTTAAATTGAATCTTGAATAACTATTATTAGGTTTAGTGTTTTGGATGAGTTAAGTTATGGATTAAATTTAAATTGGAGAGTAGTGTGCTGCTATCAGAATTCACTGGAATCAGTTGAAAATTATTTCAGCAAATAGTTTAGAATTGGTATTGGTTGAATTGGAATAAGTCATAAGACTATATTACAGCTGAATTGTTGGATTCTTAAGTTCATGTTAAAGTTTAATTAACTATAATTAGAGCAAAATAGAATTGAATGAATGCAAAGATTAGAAGAGTTAAGAAATCAGTCTAAAAGCAAAATACTCTACGACATATTTTTATATCCTCTGAACTCTCTTAATATATTTATCTCAGTTTATCTGTTCCTATAAAATTTTATATATCATATGCTACACTCTTTTATGGAATTTTAGCAAATTGAAACTTTATTTTTCATATCTTTTTTCAGCATGTCTGTCTTAATGAATATCTTAAAAGTTTATTTTATTTCTTATGATGAAAGAGCTTGGGAAATATTCTGAATTTCTTAATTGCTAGAGCTTATGTGAATCTTAGGACAGGCACCTTTAAACTTTTTCTTTTGATATATGATATGAATACCATTAACTATTGATAAGCAAAGTGAACATGGAAACAATGGATATGTTTGGAAGATGATATTGACGATGAGTTTCTTTTGGTTATCTCTGTGTGAGAAAATAAGATATAAATTGTGTTTTGGGTAGATGACAATAAGATTTTATGGGAAAAAACTTTGACAGAATACTATAGCTAGTAGCTGTTGGTGTTAGCCATGGTGCACCACATTTTGGATACCCTAGCTAGCAAGGGTGGTGCTAGCTCGACATGTTTAGTCCACATAGCCTATTTTGTTATCCTAGCTAGTAAGGGTGGTGCTAGCCTGACGTGTTTAGTCGACATAGCTAATTTTATTTTCTTAGCTAACAAGGGTGGTGTTAGCCCAACATGTTGATACACACGTGTGGTATTGATAAAGTCTTGGGTAATCGAGCAACTATTTGATTCTGGATTAGAAACTTTCCTTCATACATTGGATATATGATTACTTTAAAATTTAGTATATTATAATTGATCTATTCATTAACCATTATTTAGAGGATTATTTGAATTGTAGTTATTAAAGGAACGTGTTTGTTTTTGCATCTATTCCGTTACATTACTTGACTAAAAATGTTATTATGTTTATGTTTTTGGAAAAGTTATAAGAATGCTTTTGATTAAAACACTCGTGCCTGAGCTTGTCCCATTTTCATTATATATATATTCTCCCTCATTAGGTCTTGTGACTCATCCAATTACTTTGATGTTTTTTTTTCAGATACTAGTATTGTGAAGGATCCATTCCTTAGCTTGATAGAAGCAGTCATCCTTTTTTGGTGAGCCCAGCACTTGCGTGTGTGGGCATCTACTTTTGCTGCACTGTAATTGTGTTTCCTTTTGATATATTTTGATTGTATATAAACTTTAGATGTGCTCCATTATCTACAGGTATGATCTAGCTTCCATTGTGTTTGCTTAATTAGAATAACTGTATATATGTATGTATGAATATGCTAGATTAAGTAGGAAATCATACCTTTGGAAATGTCCAACTTTTGGGAAAAACTTTGTCAAGTTTTGATAGAATTTATATATTTGATTTATCCCATTTGATATTTTTATTAGGCTTGCTAGGTTGGCTAGTCCATCCTATGCGCTGATTATGATCTCGGGCTCGGGTCTTGACACTATGCTCCTCCTGAGATCTGGGACATGATGCATATCTATCAAGGTCTACACCTTTTCGTCATACATCTTCAACTTGATGGAATCCACTCCTGCTACACCACAAGAGCTCCCATCTCTCAGTATCACTTGCTGCCCCTCACCCATCTGTGTATAAAAAGTGAACCATGCCCAGTGAGGTGTACAGTGATAAGAGCTAGCAGAGTCCAATACCCACCGATCTGCCTCCTCCCTATGTCCAACCGATAACATCAGAAGACCATCTGATACATCGCTCTCAGCCACTGCACTGGATGACTCCGATCTGAAATCTTCTCTCTTTTCTTTCTTCTTCTGAGGACAATCTCTGTTCATGTGCTCTAGCTGCCAGCACATATAACACCTTATCTCCTTGATACTCCTTGGGGAATTCTGCCACCCTGCTACCTTATGTCTATCTTTCCCCCTTTAAGACCTTTCACCGGCCACCATGGTATTTCGAGGAAGCTCCATACTATCCCTCACCATCTACTCCCTTTGCTTATTCATTCGAAGGACCGATACTATCTCCTCATAGACTAGTGTCTTCTTTTCGTACAACAAAGTCATCACCAACAAATCGAAACTCCCAAATAGCGAGCATAGCAACATCAAGGACTTGTCCTCATCCTCCATAGCCACATCCAAATTGAGTAGATCTGTACTCAACTGATCAAATCGCTAAATATGTCCCAACACATCTCCACCTTCTTTCATCCAAAGACTATAGAGTTGTTTCTTGAGCATAAGTTTGTTACACATGTTCTTTCCCATGTACTAGGAGTGTAACTTTGACCACAAATCTTTGGATGTCTTCTCTTCCAACATGCCATATAGCATCGAGTCTGCCAAACACAGTTCCTCCAAAGCCAGATCCAATTCCTACTGAGCCAACAGATCTTCATCCTTATCCTCCACATCGAGAAGTTTTTCTTCTCATCAAACCTCAAAATCAATCCTCAGCCTACTGCTCATGATGTCTCAATACCACAACCACAAACAATGCAGATCTAATTGAGAAAAAAATATCTTTGATAGGAAACTTCAGATCCTGACATCTCCTTCCTTCTCCATACTCCATCTAGCTCTGATACCAATTATTGTGCAATTCTCTCAGATCATGAAAACTCGAAAATACCAGCAAACCACACATGAAAGAGGTGGTACTAGAATTTTGCTTGAGAAGGGAATGCCTCCCTTCTTTCAACCTTTAGAGGTGGCAGATAGGGTTTGCTCCCCTCTTATGATGGTGTGCAACTAGAGAGAAAAGAGAAAATGAGGGTTTTGAGAGAAAAAGATTCGATTCATTTCATAATATTACAAGTTACATATATATAGCCTATACAATGGGTCAAAATTCAAATCTCAAAAACTTTCTAGACTAATCCAAATGCACTCACCCAAATCTATGTACACCCATGGTCTGATCATGCACTCACCCCTTTAGTTAGTCTCCTTAAGACCCATCAAATCAAGCCTTAAGATCCTAGGATCAAAACCCGATCTCAGACCCAAATAGAAATCTCACACATCTGTTTCCATGACTCAAGTCAACTCGATCAAAGCTTGAGTCAACTCAACCACACTCAAGTTGGCTCGATCGAACCCCAAATTAGCTCGGCTGCCATGCCACCAACGTGCCATGAAACACTGCTCTCTATTTGAATTTTGAACCGGCTCTCTCAAGGGTTCGAGCTAACTCCTTCTGGTGCCGAGTTGACTCCTTTGCTAGCAGAAGCCCTTTGCTTAGTTCCTTGCTCCACCTTGGATCTCAGATATCCAGAGCCCCAACCAAGCTCTTCAAAGTCCTCACCAATTCGAACCTCGAGCCCATGGAAGCTGTGCTCCACTGTCACCTTAGGACCACTCCCATCCTAGTAAACTTGGAGTCTATCGCACCGACTCCACCTGTGGTCACCTCCAAGTTTATGGGGGCACCATAAAATCCTTATAGGCATGAGGTTCATCAAATTTTCTCCGATACTGAACTTCGACAAGCTGAGACATATGTTTTGCTAAACTGTGAGGAGGTCGACCCCAATATCCTATAAGTGTCCATCACAATCCCAACTCTTTAATCACTTATTTTAGTATACTTATCTTATGCATGTTTAGGCAATATGATGAGATACTGAGTAAGACAACCTGAGGATAAGTGATGAAGAAATATCCACACGGCACTTACAGAACTTTGTATGTTGGTTCTATCAATCGGTAAGCATCCATTATCATTTTATATATTTTTAATTTTTTTAATTTATTTTTTATAATACGTAGGTCATGCAAAGGCGCGAATCCATACTAAATAAGTTGAGACCATTAAGTTATGGGCCAACAAAATATGTGACATACTATAATGGCTGTAACATAAATGATTTCAAATTTCACACCCAGCAATATGAAAATCATAAAAGTATAATGAATAGTAGTGTGTAAAGGACAGCTGATGGGAAGAGGCGGAGAGTGACTACTATAGAATCCTCGAAGAAGTAATCAAGATGACCTACATTAGAGATAATAGTGTCATTCTATTTAAGTGCCAATGGTTCAATAACAACAATAGTATGAAGGTTGATTCAGGGCATGGGCTTATTGAAATCAAACATAGATCAAAAGCATATGTCAACGAGCCATTTTTGCTAGCTCAACAAGCTGCTCAAGTGTATTATACTTTTTTTCCATCAAGGGAGAGAGGAAGAAAAGATTAGTAGACTGTATGCCGAGTTAAGTCTCAAGCCGTTCATTACGTGCTCGAAGAAGAAGAAGAGCCCTAATTATCAAAATGCTTTCAGGAGGATGAAACATTAGGATTTGGATGCTCTAAGAATTCTCATACATGATGGCCAACATGAGGAGGTAGACCCAACTATTTTTATTTTAAAGGATAATTCTATCCAAGAAGGAGAAGAAGAGGAAGAAGAAGAACTAGAAGAAGAGAAAGAGGTGGAAGAAGAGGAAGAGTGGAAGAAGAGGAAGAATCAAAAGAAGAATTCGAAAGGTACCAGGCATCTGAAGAGGCCGATAAGTAGTGCTAAGTATATAATTCTTGAATTATTTTAATTATTTATCTTGCATCATTTTAAATCTTGCATTACCATTTATAATTGCATAATTAATTTGATGAATCTATTTATTTTTATTTTCAAAGATTATACATCATATCTTCTAGAGACCAGAGCCGTGCTAGCTGAGGATAGAGTTCTCAAGGAGAGAGGGATCATATGGCCAGCTCATATGGTTCTACACCTCTCACATCAGATGTTAAACTCTAATACTTTAGATATTCTCATTTATGTTATTTTATCCTTTACTAACTTATATAACATTCTTTATATTAGATGTTTTGGATTCAGATTTGGATGATAGGGGTCAACAGTTACCCCACAGTCACATGTAGTAGCGATCGGCTCCCAAACACAAAGTCATGGTCGAGAATCCGATCGGCTCGCGGTACCTCTGACTCGATCGGAGAACCGACAACTCATCTATATTCAGAGCCACTCATAAGTACTACAGCTTCAATTAATATGTTTAGAATTTAGCCATTCTAAAATTAATATTTATTTTTTAAAATCAATTTGCAGTACGTTTAGAGAGCCTAGAGTATCTCGTGTGGTTATCGGCATCATCTAATGCTTGATGCCGAGGTCGGTAAATCAGTTCTCCAACTGACCATCTGGAGCTCATGATGTAGCCTGAGAGATATTTCAGATAAATCAAAAATATTTAATTTTTAAATTCATGATATATTTGTATTCTACTTATTAATACATGCATCGATTCTTTCTTACAAGACCACTACCAATTTGAAACTCCCCAAAATGAGGAGGCTGGCCATTAAACCTTTGATGAGGTGGCTACATAGAAGCTCTGAGATGGCCTCTACAACCTCAAACAGTTCGCTATCGAGCATTTTGATTCCCAATCATCATCGGACTAGAGGTCCTACAGGGATCACCATATGTGGGCGAACATATGGGAGGCCCTCTGCGACCAGTAGAGCAGCAAAGAGTACTCCAGTAGGTGATAGAGGGCCCAACAGAATCGGACCATCCAGTAGGATTTGATTAGGCATACGGGTGTTTCCATCAGCACACATGTTGTGACCGACAGATTGGTAAGAAATCTATACCAAAACTCTTCACTAGAACTGTAAAAACTCTTATATGTATGCTTTAATTAATTTAATTTTATTATTTACTTATTATAGATACGATAGCTAGGTCATCCACCAAGCCAGTTGCGGTTGTGGGAGGCCACACATCAGTCTAAGAGGATTGATGATTACTTAGATTCTAGGTTACGACAGAACACAGTAAGAATTTCAAACTATTTTTATTAAATTATTACAGGATCTGATATATATATATTAGAACTAATGTATTTTTGAACTGTGTAGGTGGATTATGTGGAGTATGTCGTTGTGCGGTACGATGATGACCCATCCACTCAGCCCCTTCTTGACCTTAAGGGATGGCTTAGGGTCACCGAGGGGTGAGAAGGAGCCGGGTCATAGGATTCGACCACAGCTTCGACCCTCCAGCGACTTGATACTCTTCGATGTCCTCATAGGTCTCGATATCCCAGATTTGGAGCAATGCACACATGGAGGAGGTCATGCACAGGTTTTTGAGCCAGCGACCTCAGAGCTTTTGGGATGCCCTCAGCGATTTGGTCGTAGAGATTCTTCGAGATCTGCCGCTATGCGACCAGTTGGGCCCGTTGTTCCAACCATCATATCAAATAATTCTATTAGTAAATTCTTTTACTTGTTTTAAGTTTTCATACTTAGAAGCTTCATATATTTAGGCTTGAGTCGGAAAAGGGGATCTAGGGGTTAAAAATTCAATCTAACCATCTAATTGATGGGTCGGGGTGTCTATAGCTCTGTATCATCGAATGAAATATGTAGAAATAATATGTTTGAGAATCGAAAGAGGATATTAAAAGATATACCTCTATATCGAAAGATATACCTCCATATCAAACTTATTAATAATATTTTATTTTTTTTATTTTAGAATGTTAGGATATTCGGCTCTCATCTACCAACTACTGAAGAGGAGCAGAAGGACAAGGATGAGGACGAGGACGAGAATCAAAACTAATTTTCTTTTATTTTGATGTATTATATTTTTTTAATACTGCTTGTAAAATTATATAATCTATAATTTTAATATAATATAATTATTTTTTTACTTTTGATTGTCATATTATCTTTAGATTTTAATTATAACAGGTGTTAGAAACTATAATTGATTATGATTAATTAAAATAGATTTTAAAAAATATTATTATAATTTTTTTAAAAAAATAAAATTAACTATTATCGATAACATTAGTGACAGCTTTAGCCATCATTAATGCTTATTAGTGACGGCATTAATGATAAAATAGCTATCGCTAATTTTTTTAATTTTTTTAAAATTTAATTTAAAAATAAGAAATAAATAACGATAGAATTTAGTCATCATAAATATCGTCAGTAATAGTTGTTATTAGCGATGGCTAAAAAATCTATCGCTAATAGTGGCAATTAGCGACTAGGACTGTTCCGACCATCAATTAGCGATGAGGCACCGTCACTAATAGTATTAGTGATGGTAAATCGATTATTAGCGATGGTATTTAGCTATCGCTAATAGTCATATTTTTTGTAGTGAATCCCCGAATGATAAAACCCATACCACCCTTGCCATCTCTGACATTGCCATCAAAATTGATTTTGACAAATCCTGAGGATGGGGGCTCTCAAAAAATAAAAATAACCCTTCGGTTCACTTTAGGAGCAACATAGGAGTCCCAAAACTTGAAGGCATCAGAGGACAAGCCAGCAGCATCACAATGGTAGTACTCATCGATCAGAGTTGTAGCTCTCTTCAGCACCCGATATGCATGCACCACCTTCACATCGAAGACCAAACTATTTTTAAAAAGCTAGATCTAATAAGCGACATATGCCATTTTCCCCCAGGGTCCAGGTCCTGATGGGATGCACAGGAGTTTCATACATGCATTTCAAAAATTCTATAATAAAAGAATATTAGATTAAACTATTTAATCTATAAATACATGCATAAGATTTAATCTTAAAACTCTTATAAATAGATCTATGACATAAATTTACATGCATAAAAATTTGAATTTAAAATAACAAGCATATGAATAAAAATCAGCACACTGTGATAGATCTAATCTATCATAGTGAGGTTTTCGAACCCAATATCTGAGCATGGATAATCAAACTCTATGATCGAGAATGTAAATCTGAAAGTCTACTTTAGTCACTCATAGCCGCACAAGCATCCGACCTCTACAGATGGTCCATACGAAGCCCTCGGACTAATCAGCTCTTCACAGAAGTGCTAGCTCGCGTAGTCGGCTTCTGATGATGGGTTTGATTTGATCTTCTTCTTCGATCGTCTCGAACCTTTCTGATGTCGAAGATAGATCAGAGAAGGATAATGGATGGTAGAGAAAAATTAGATGAAGACTCTCTTCTTTTTGGTTTTTCTCTCACCCAAAAATTCTAGAATGATTCTAGATCTCTCACCCAAGAGGAGAAAGATCTCTTCCTTTGCACATACCAAGAAGGTAGAAACCCATCCCAAACTTCACACCCCAAGAAGGATGTTTGGCCCCTCTTTTTCTCTAGTATCTCATGATAAAACTCAGAGTTCATTTGGTGCACAAAAGAATCTCATCCTTTTATGTAACCAGCAACATAGATTAGGCAGGATAAGAGCCAGAGTTTGTTGCAATTCAAACTCTTTTGAATTTTAATTAGACCCCAACTCTTCCTCATCCTTTTCTGACTAAAAGAGGGGCTGACCAAAGGGTTATGGGCATGAAAAACATATGGGAGCTCTTTCTTTTTATCATACAAATCAAGATCCTTCACAAGGTGCTGGCATGTGGGAGGATAAGGATAAAGTTTTAGGTTTAAATTCAAACCTTTTGAATTCAACTTAAAACAAACCTAATCCTATCACTAATGGGCGAAAATAGGAGGCTTTGGCATGATTATTTAGCACACAAAATAATTTGTGAGATGAAAGAAGGTGTGGAAAGAAGGGGAGGCACAAAGGGAGAGAGAGTTTCATTCAATTGGGACTCTAGGGTTTAGCCAATTGGATTTCTTTCAAATTCAATCCAATTAGATTCAAATAAAATATGATGAATCTAATCTAATAAAGCTTCCATAATTTTAATTAAATATAATCAAATCAGTGAATTAATTGAGCCATAGATCTGATCAACTCAGGATCAATTCTCCCTTATCGATTAGGTCATCTTATAACCTAATCGAACCAGACCTGATTGAATCCAATTCAATCGACTGGATCCAGACTTTAATGCTCAATAAAATTAAGCTAATTAATGATCTAATCACTAACTAATCTTTCATTAATGATAGAGTTTTCATCCAGTGGGATTCTTCACCAGAGTCCCAGTCCAATGGGACTCTTCAGATCAGCCATCCGATCGGAGAGGAACTTCTAATGTGTGTGACCCCAAAGGTTCGAATCTAAATCGGTAGCATAGAAATAAATTTTTATACCAATCAGAGTAACCATCTAGCAATGGTATCCAATATCCGGATAGGTCGAATGTATGCAAAGCAACACTCAATAACCTACTTGAAAATAGTTACCGTATAATTCATCCCTTTGACCCTTGATGCTAGGATGACTTAGAGTTTAAACTGTCAACTCTTAATAGTACATCCATTATGTGTCTCAACCTAATAAATTCTGTGACTCCTCATAAGGACTGCCCTGACCAAGGTCTTACTAAATTGAAATACAAAGCATTCTCTCCAATTCTTTGGAGTGGTCAATTCCATCTTGACTCATGCACCGACTTCACAAGTACTTGACTATGTCCAAAAATCTTTCAATCCTGAATTAAAAATTCAGATAGTCTGGCACTAAAGTACAGTGAGTTGCTTATAAGTTACTATGATGATCTCAGATCGGAGAGATACTTATACCCATATCCCTTCGGAGTGACTCTTGACAGCAGAGTGCTCCGAAGTTGGTTACATTTAGTGAAATGTACTCCTATATTTTACTTGCATGCCATACCAGCATCTTCACACTCCTTAGTTAAGAGGATAACCAACTTATATGATACATAATGACTTATACTTGATATATCTATCATCCTAGTAATATCATATCATTTGGTCGCAAACTCATTTAAAGACTAAACGATAAATCCTCCTTTATTAATTTAAAATAGTCCTAAGGACTTTCATCATAACACAGAAGTTCAATATAGAAGATGACAAGCTCATGATGAAAAATACTAAATAAATATTTTATTAACATTTTATTTATATACAATTACATCAATTAGTACAACCATCAACAGGTTAACGATTGGTTTTGGGACATATTTCTCAACAACTTCCACTTGTGCTAAAGCCAATCGATATAGTATTGTATATCCATCTTTATTTTGTGATCTTCGAACTCCTTTACTGCAACGGCATTAGTGAATAGGTCGGTCAGATTTTTTTTTCGTCAATCTTCTGAAGATCGACATCATCTTGATCCACGATCTCTCGTACAAGATGGTAGCGATGCAGAATATGCTTCGTCCGCTGATGTGCCTTCGGCTCTTTTGCCTGAGCTATGACTCCAGTACTATCATAGTAAAGCAAAACTGGACCATCAATGGAGGATGCCACTCTAAGCTTGGTGATAAACTTTCTCAACCACACAGCTTTCTTTGCAGCATCAGATACCATGATGTACTCCACCTCGCATACTGAGTCGGCCATTGTCTGCTGCTTGAAAATTTTTCAGCAGACAGCTCTATCATTTAGGATAAAGATGTATCCCGACATGCTCTTGCTATTGTCATGATCTGACTGAAAACTGAAATTAGTGTATCCCATGAGTTTGAAGTCAGATTTTTTATAAACGAGCCACTAATCCTTAGTATTTCTCAAATACTTAAGGATGATTTTTGCAACCTTACAATGGTTCTCATCCAGATCTGATTAGTATATGCTCACTACTCCTAGTGAGTATGCCATATCTGGTTTCGTATATGTCATAGCGTACATTATAAAATCTACTGTCGAGGTATATGAGATTCTACTCATATGCTCTCTCTCTTGAGGGGTTGTTGAAAAATTCTTCTTTGAGAAAGAAATTTCATGGCCTATCGGAAGATTGCTTTTTTTGAAATTCTTCATGTTGAACTATTTCAGCATGGTATCTATGTATGTAGATTGGGAGAGCCCGAGCAGCCTCTTAGATCTATTCCTATAGATCTTCATCCCTAAGATGTAGGCTACTTCTTCTAGATCCTTCATGGAGAATTGTGGTGATAACCATACTTTTATTCTTTATAATGTAGGGATATCATTTTTGATTAAGAGAATGTCATCCATATACAAAATAAATAATACAATCATTGAACCATTAGTCCACTTATATATGCAGGATTTCTCTCTATTCTTAACGAAGCCATATATTTTGATCACCTTATCAAAATATATGTTTCAACTTCGAGATGCTTGCTTCAATCCATAAATAGATCTCAGAAGCTTGCACACCTTGGACTCATCTATGGATGTGAACCTTTTAGGTTGTATCATATGCACCTCTTCATTCAGCTCTTCATTTAGAAAAGCTGTCTTCACATCCATTTGCCAGACTTCATAGTCTAGATATGCCGCTAACGCAAGCATGATCCAAATGGACTTGAATATTACTACAGGAGAGAATGTCTTGTCATAGTCAATACCATAATGCTGACGATACCTCTTGACAATCTGACGAGCTTTGTAGGTCTCCATCTTTCTGTTTGCACCCCTTTTTCTTTTGAAAACCCACTTACACCCTATGGATTTTACCCATTTAGGTGGATCAAACAATATCCCCACATTATTGATCTTCATATACACCATTTCAGATTTCATGATTTCAAGCCATTTTTCAGAGTCGGACCTCTATATCGTATCCATGTAGGTGACTGGATCCTCATTATTCTCATCGAGCTCAACAGGATCCCCATCTCGAACCCAGAAATCTAAGTATATATCCGACTGACGTGGTACTCTATCGATTCACCTTAAGGATAATTCTATATTGGGCTCCGAGTTTGATTTAATTAAATCTGGTTTAAATTCAATCACTGATGTCGGTTCTTCTATCTGTCAAACTTCATCAAGCTCAACTTTAAAGACACTTATTCCTTCACTAAAGAATTTTTTTTCCAAAAAGTATGCCTTACTGCTGACAAATATCTTTTCTTCAGCAGGAATATAAAAGTAATATCTCTTTATTTTTTTGAGATATCTTATAAAATTACACTTATCAGACCTAAGTCTGAGCTTGTCGGTTTGTAATCATTTGACATAAATCGAACACCCCCAGACCTTAAGGTAAGTGAGGCTCAGCTTACGCCCTGACCATATCTCATATGGTGTTTTGCTAATTGACTTACTTAAAATATTATCGAGTACAAAATAGACTGTCTCAAGTGAATATCCCCAAAAGAAGATCAACAGACTTCCAAACCCCATCATGGACCGAACCATGTCCAACAAGGTTCGATTCCTCCTTTTTGAGATGCCATTATGCTATGGTGTCCTTGGAGGGGTCCGTTATGAGCGAATTTCATTCTCTCCTAGATATGTCAGAAATTCATTAAAAAGATATTCACCTCCTCGATCAGATCGAAGAGTTTTAATATTTTTTCTAGTTTATTTTTCTACTTCATTATGGAATTGTTTGAACATTTCAAATGATTCAGACTTATTTTTCATCAAGTAGACATACCCACATCTAGATAGGTCATCTGTGAATGTAATGAAATACCCACATTTAGATAGGTCATCTATGAATGTAATGAAATAGCTATACCCTCCTCTGGTACTAATGCTCATAGGTCCACATACATCACTATGTATTAGATCTAGAACTTCACTAGCTCGTTCATCTTTTTAGTAAAAGGTGACTTAATCATCTTTTCAAGAAGATAAGACTCACAGATCGGCAATGATTCACAATCATTGATATTGAGAATACCCTCTTGTGCTATTCTATTTATCCTACTCTTGTTAATGTGACCAAGCCTGCAATGTCAAAGGTAGGCATCTGTGACATTATCTAACTTTAGAAATTTATTTGGAGTGTACATTACACTCACAGGCTGTGACCAACATAGATGTTATTTTTTAATTATCCTTGCATTATTGTAACATCATTCATAATGATATCATAATAATCATTCTTTATTGATAAACTATAACTATCTTTGGCCAAAAGGTCAATAGAGATTATATTCATCAAGAAAGATGGACAATAGTGACAATCACTTAAAATGACACTATTAGATTTGAAAACAAACTCGACGACTCGTAAAGCTAGGATTGAAACTTGACTTCCATCTCTCACATTTAGAAATCTCTCATCGTTCTCAAATTTTTTACTAACTTGAAGTCTTTGCAATGATTGCATATGTGAACTGGATTTTCGATATCTGTTGCCCAGCTATGCAACCCAAGAGGGGGGGGTGAATTGGGTTTCTAAAAATTTTAAGCCCAACTGATTACTTATGAAGAACAAAATAAAGACTTTAAATCAATATTAATTACCTAAAGCAGTATTGCAAGGATATAATAAAGAAATAAGATAAAGCGATAAAGCACACCACAAACACAAGAATTTATAGTGGTTCGGTGCTAACCTTGCACCTACATCCACTCCCCAAGATCCTACTTGGGAATTTCAATCCACTATCCTTTGTATTCAACCCGAATACAAAACGTCGGAAACTCTGACACTAGCTATCCCAAGCTAGATCACTTGTTTCTCGGGTACAAGTAAACCCAAAATACTTCAATTTCAGGTTCGGATCAACCTTTCCTTGTTTTGGAAATCCTTCAAAAACAAGAACAAAAACTCACAAAGAGTAAGAAAAATTTGAGCACAGACAATAACAGCTCCTTAAATGAGCGAATATAACAATAAAAGCTTTACTCAAATGAAGAACCCCTTTTTCAGATTTTCTCAAAGTGGATGAACGCTTGAATGCTTGAGAAGAGGTTAATTGTTGATTGAAGATCTCTTGAAAGCTTTGAACGATCTCTAGATCAAGGTTGAAACAATAGGCGTGAAGAATTCTCTCCTTGAAAGATCTTGCTTTTCTCTTTCACAATCTCTCTGGTATATTGTGGATCCTCTCTCTTTTTTTTTTGGATTTTCGTTGATCTCAGGCTTTTTCATGCAAATTTTGGATCCTCTCTTCTATTCTTCTCTTCTTCTCGTTTTTGATTTCACGTTTGATCCGCTATTTAATCTGCAATTTCTTTCATCATTTTAAGCATTTTGTAGCATTAGAAGCAAGAGAAAATAATTTAGGTAGATAAAGAGCCGTTAGAGGATTTTTAGGAAGCATAAATGGCAATTAAAACGGGCAAAAAAATAGCCGTTGCTGACATTTCCCATCGCAGGGGTCGACTCATGAGTCGACTCATGCTTCAGGGGGTCGACTCATGAGTCGACCTCTGTTGCAAAAACCAGAGAATGCATTTTTTGAAAATTCTTGGCTCAAATTAGCAGGGGTCGACTCATGCCTGGGGGTCGACTCATGAGGGTCGACTCACAGGGTGTGCCAATCAGCTCATTGTGCCATGAGTTGACTCACGGGTTGACTCATGATTTTCAAACATGCATAACTTTCAAAATACAAGTCCAAAATCAATAAAATTTTCACCATTGGATCACAAATCTTTTGTTCTACCAAATGATACTATCAAATCAGGATTTTGGTAAAATTATAATTTTGCCCTTGAAGAGCATAAGGACTTTTTCATTTTACAATTATTTGTATCCCTTCAATCTGCTTTGTAATCATCAAAATCAATCTTGGAGCAACAATCTCCCCCTTTTTGATGATGACAAAATATTTGAACAAAAATATTTATGTTAATGCATTAATTTCAAAAGAATCCATTATAGGTGTATATGCTTGAAAAGAGTATGATTCTTTTGGCATGTAATATAAATGCAAAAATAGTTTGTCCATTTTCTTAAAGATTTGAAAAGGGTATTAGATCATTTTGAGTTCAAGATATATCAGAGCAAGAGAAGAGAAATAAATTTTGCAATGTATCAGAGCAAGAAAAATAATTTTTTTTTTTTACAATGTTATCAGAAAAGATTTTACAATGTATCGGAGCAAGAAAATTTTATAATATATCAGAGAAAATTTCACACTGTATTAGAGCAAATGTCAGAGAAAATTTCACACTGTATCAGAGTAAATGTTATAATATATCAGAGAAATTTTCTCACTGTATCAGATCAAATGTTATAATTTATCAGAGAAACCTTCACACTGTATCAGAGCAAATTTTATCATGTATCAGAGCAAGTTAAAAGAAATTTTAGGGTGTATCAGAGTAAAACAAATTTCTTAAGATGTATCAAGGTGAATAAAATTTCAAAAGATGTATCAGAGCAAGTTTGAATTTTGAAATATATCAGAGCAAAAAAAATACTTATTTGCATTGTACTTATGATTTTGCTTTTGATGGATGGCTTTAAGTTCTGTCTGATACCAAATTTTGATACCAAATTTCTCAAGGTTTTGTTTAATCTTTCAATCCTTGTTTTTGTTTAATTTCTCCAATATTTGTTTTAATCTTCCAATCTTTGTTTTTGTTTAATTTTTTCAATATTTGTTTTAATCTTTCAATCTTTGTTTTTGTTTAATTTCTTCAATATTTGTTTTAATCTTCCAATCTTTGTTTTTGTTTAATTTCTCCAATATTTATTTTAATCTTTCAATCTTTATTTTTGTTTAATTTCTTCAATATTTGTTTTAATCTTCCAATCTTTGTTTTTGTTTAATTTCTTCAATATTTGTTTTTATTTAATTTCTCCAATATTTGTTTTAATTTAATTTCTTCAATATTTGTTTTAATCTTCCAATCTTTGTTTTTGTTTAATTTCTCCCCCTTTTTTTCATAATTTAGGGTTTTACTTTTTGTCTAATTTTAATTTTTGTTTTTGTTTAATTTCTCCCCCTTTTTGACATCATCAAACATAGTTAACTCTTCCTTTTTCTGAAACATTCTTTAATTTCTTCCCCTTTAGAGTTTTTCACAGATGTTTGCTCCCCCTTAATATAGCAATTATCAACAGCAAACAACAACAAGGAGAAGACAATATTTCAACAAGAAGAAAATATATAACCAAAATATGATCATTACAAAGAGGTAGAAATATAGGTAAAAGATGATTCCATTAATATCATAATTGTTTCAATACATAGTTCTTGAAAATAAAATTCAACCAGCTAATTGTCAATACATG
>NC_026001.2:85180214-85234724 GCF_000442705.2 Elaeis guineensis | reverse complement strand
AAGTACGTTCATGCTCTGGAACAGATTGAAGTAGAGCAGTGAACTGGGTGGTAGCATGCTCACTTGATCCTCGGATCTCTTTCCTCAGTAGCTCATATCCACCTTCTAGTGCTCCTCTGAGCCTGCCAGCCTCTGCAGTGAGGTCTGTGACCTCAATAGTAGACTCCTGTGGCTGGGGATGGGCCAATGCAAGGACTTGCCCTTGCAAGTCAAGAACTCTGCCAGTAAGTCTCCAGACTGTGTCCTCAAGCTGCTGTATCCTGATGGACTGATCTGATATCATCTGAAACACAGTGGAGATGTGGAGAGTAATGGTCTGATCAGAAGAGGTAGCTCCAGGTGCAAAAGAAGTACTACCCCACTGGTTAGACAGCAAAGAAGCCACACGCTGTGAAATATACTCGATCTGATCGTCAGCCAGTCTGAACTCTGAATGAGGTGCTCTACTCTCTGGCTGAAACACTGGTGTGGGCATCCTAGTAAACTCTGAAGGGCCAGCCTCAGTATCAGAAATGAACTGGGTATCTGGTGAAGCTGCCCTGAAGTCATGTACAGGAGAAGATGGACCTTCTTCTTCTACTCTGCCTTCAGTTCTGTCTTCAGCTCTTTCCTCAACTCTCTCCTCAGTTCTTTCTTCAGAGCCCTTGATCCAACCACCAACAGTCTTTGTAATTCCCATTCGGTGCAGGCTGTGTTGGTTGAAAGTGTCCACATGTGAGAGCTTGGTAGGTGTCTCCCCTTCACAGCTAACTCCAAACCTCCTAAATACTCTAGTAAGGACCATACCATAAGGCAAGTGTGCCTTGGATCTGTTCAAAGTTTCTCTCATGGCCTCTATCATAAGTGCAGGGAGGTTTAGGGGGGTCTGAGTGATGATATGAAACATGACACATACATCTCTGCCAGACAGTAAGTCATGTCTACCACTCCTAGGAAAAAAGAGTTTTGTTACAATCTGATGCAGGACCCTCATCTCAATGGATAATAGCTTTGCTTTCAGTTTGTTTAAATTTCCTAAAAAAGCTTCTCCTAAGATAATTCTGATCCCTTCTTCTTTAATTGGGAGTTCCATATATGAGTATCCTTCACTAGGCAACTGAAGTATATCTCCCAATATCCTAGAATCCAAGCATATGTCAATCCCTTTGACTGTTGAAGTCACTGACCCGTTTCCATAATGTAGGTTTTGGTAGAATTCTCTAACAAGGTCAACATAGGTGACTTCCTTAAGAGAGCAATAAAGTTTCCATCCTTGATTTTTGATCTTGGTAGCAAAAGTAAAGCCTTCTTTCTCAAAGAACCGAAAATCTATGTTTTTCCCGGTTTCTACTTTTCTATCAGAAAGAAGATTTACACTGGGGCTTATGGAGGATTGAGAGAGACCTTAAGCAGGTACTGAAACTGGATCGGGAACACTGGAAGACTGAGCATGCCTTTTCTTTCGGACAATTTCCTCAGGCTCACGGATTGATTTCCTTCTTTGGAGAAGTTTCATCTTTGGAGCCATATCCAATAAAATAGCAGACAAGAAGACTTGAATTGAGAGGAGGAGGGATCACAAGAGAGTAAAGAGAAATTTTAGTGGAGAAAAGAAGTGGATTTTGGAAGTTCGGTGAAGTGCTAGGGCACGTTCAAACCGCACCAAGCAAAGCGAGAAAGCACAGAAAATCCTTTTGAAGGAGGCGATTTTTGGTGGAGAGGAGGAGGGAGAATTGCCTCGAGATAAATCCTTGGTTTTGGAGCAAAAAAAAAGTTGGAAAGAACGGCTTTTGGAAGAAGAACGATGGGAAGATGAGTCGTCTCACAAACAGGGTTCCCGTTTAAAAACAATGAGCCCGTGGGAAGTTTGTGGGATTTACAAGTTTGCCAATGAGTCGACTCATGGGGGTCGACTCATGAAGTTCAGAAATTCATAAAAAATGCAAATAAATTCCAGAAAAATTTGAAATTTTGGGAGAAGGAATTTTGCTCAATGATAAGTTTTTAGAGTGATAAATCTGAGCTTTTGAGACCAGGATAGATGTTAAAAATTGAGCTCTAAGATTTTTTGACATCTATTCTTTGGAAATTGAGAAATTTCAGACAAATGGATCTAGAATTCCTAGATTTCTCCTAATTTCACAGAATCTATCCTCACTAAGGGCCTTTGTAAAGATATCGGCTAATTGATTTTCAGTGCAAACATATTCAAGAATTATATTTTTGTTTTGAACATGTTCTCTTATAAAATGATGTCTTATTTCAATATGTTTAGATCTTGAGTGTTGAATTGGATTTTTAGATAGATTTATGACACTTGTATTATCACATTTTATTGGTGTTTCATTAAGTTTGATTCCAAAATCTTCGAGTTGTTGCTTAATCCACAAGATTTGAGCACAACAACTTCCGACTGTAATGTATTCGGCTTCAGCCGTAGACAGTGCCACCGAATTTTGTTTCTTGCTAAACCATGAGATTAGGTTTACTCCAAGAAATTGGCAAGTTCCACTTGTGCTTTTTCTATCTAATTTACATCCAGCAAAATCAGCATCTGAATATCCTAACAAATTAATTTGTGAGTCCTTAGAGTACCATAACCCTATAGTTTGTGTACCATTTAAGTATCTAAGGATTCTTTTAACAGCATTCAAATGAGATTCCTTAGGATTAGATTGATATCTTGCACATAAGCAAACACTAAACATGATATCAGGCCTACTTGCAGTTAGATATAATAATGAGCTAATCATACCTCTATAGTATTTTAAGTCTACGCTTTTACCTTCATCATCCTTGTCAAGCTTACTTGAGGGACTCATTGGTGTGCCAATTGGTTTGCAGTTCTCCATTCCAAATCTTTTGAGTAGTTCCTTGGTGTACTTGCTTTGGGTGATGGAGATTCTCTCTTTTGATTGTTTGATTTGGAGTCCGAGGAAGAAGGTGAGTTCTCCCATCATGCTCATCTCGAACTCTCCCTGCATAAGCTTAGCAAAGTCTTGACAAAGGGATTCATTAGTAGACCCAAAAATTATGTCATCAACATAAATTTGTATAAGTAGCATATCATTTTGGTTTCTTTTAATAAATAGAGTTGTATCTACATTGCCTCTTGAGAAACCATTATTTAGTAGAAATTTGCTTAGCCTTTCATACCATGCTCTAGGTGCTTGTTTTAGACCATATAAAGCTTTATTTAATCTAAAAACATGATTGGGAAAAGCATGATTTTCAAATCCAGGGGGTTGTTCTACATATACTTCTTCAGAAATATATCCATTTAAAAATGCACTTTTAACATCCATTTGAAATAATTTGAATTTCATAAAGCAAGCATATGCAAGTAGAAGTCTAATAGCTTCTAATCTAGCAACAGGTGCAAAGGTTTCATCAAAATCAATTCCTTCTTCTTGATTATATCCCTTAGCAACCAGTCTTGCTTTATTTCTAATTACATTTCCATGCTCATCTAATTTGTTTCTAAAGACCCATTTTGTGCCAATTATTGAATAATCTTTAGGTCTTGTCACTAAGGTCCAAACATTATTTCTTTCAAATTGATTAAGTTCTTCTTGCATAGCATTAATCCAGTTATGATCATTTTCAGCTTCTTCAAAAGTTTTAGGTTCAAGTTGAGATACAAAAGCACAATGATTAAGTACATCTCTAAGTGAAGAATGGGTTTTTACCCCATGCATAGGGTCACCAATAATTAACTCCTTAGGGTGGTTGTGAACATACCTCCATTCCTTGGGTAAGTCATTTGTACCTTGGGGTTGTTCTTGAATTTCTTCACCTTTTTCATTTTGTTCGTCTTCTTGATCCTTGTCTTCTGGAGTTGCTGAATCTTTCAGAGTGATCTCCTTCATACCTTCTATTAGTGGATCTGCATCATCAACATCCTCATTCTTCCTTGAAGGAAGATCGTTAGATTCATCAAAAATAACATGTATGGACTCCTCAACTACTAAAGTTCTTTTGTTGAAAACTCTAAATGCTTTACTAGTGGAGGAGTAACCTAAAAAGATTGCTTCATCTGATTTTGCATCAAATTTACCAAGTTTTTCTTTTCCATTATTTAATACAAAACATCGGCAACCAAAGACATGAAAATATGCAATATTTGGTTTTCTTCCTTTCCAAAGTTCATAGGGGGTTTTCTTTAAAAATTGTCTAATTAAAGCATGATTTAAAATGTAACATGCTGTGTTAATAGCTTCTGCCCAAAAATATCTTGGAAGGTTGCTTTCACAAAGCATGGTACGGGCCATTTCTTCTAAGGTTCTGTTTTTTCTTTCAACTACCCCATTCTGTTGGGGTGTCCTAGGAGCAGAGAAGTTATGGCCAATTCCATTTTCATCACAAAAATTTTCAAAGTCATGATTTTCAAATTCTGTTCCATGATCACTTCTAATATTTTGAATTGAAAACCCTTTTTCATTAGTGACTTTTCGATGAAATTTAGTGAAAATTTGAAAAGTTTCATTTTTGTGAGCTAAAAAGAAAACCCAAGTAAAACGAGAGTAATCATCTATTATTACAAATCCATATCATTTTCCTCCTAGACTAGTGGTTCTAGTTGGTCCAAATAAATCCATATGTAAGAGCTCTAAAGGTCTAGAAGTTGAAACAGTATTTTTGGATTTAAATGATACTCTAGTTTGTTTACCTAATTGGCATGCATCACAAATTCTATCCTTTTCAAAATTCAGTTTTGGCAAATCGAGAACTAAATCTTTTTTAATTAATTTTGAGAGAGAATGCATGCTAATGTGTGCAAGTCTACGATGCCACAGCCAACTAGTCTCATTTATTTTAGCACTTAAGGAAACTAGGCATTGCATGTCTAATTTAGTTAAATCATTCAAGTCTACCATATAAACATTGCCATGCCTATGTCCTATAAATTTAATGCCATCTTTAATAGGACTCGTCACAATGCAAACAGATGATTCAAAGCTTACTTTATATCCTTTATCACAGAATTGACTAATGCTAAGTAAGTTATGCTTTAAACCTTTAACTAATAAAACATTCTCAATGTATTTGGAGGGAGTGATACCAATGTTACCTATCCCGATGATCTTTCCTTTGCTATTATCTCCAAAGGTGACCATCCCTCCATCCTTAGCATCAAGCGTGATGAATTGTGATTCATCACCAGTCATGTGTCTCGAGCATCCACTGTCAAGATACCATTTCCTGTTTCCTTCTTGGGATGCTAGACACACCTGCAAGCAAAGGTCACGTTTCTGTCTTAGGTACCCAAGCTTTCTTGGGTCCTTTCAGGTTAGTCAGAATAGTTCCTTTTGGAACCCATATATTCTTTGTGTTTGCATATTTGTTAATAAAACATGAGTATGATTTATGTCCTATTCTTCCACATTTAAAACAAGTAATATTTGTAGACTTGTTACTTGAATAACTTACATAAATATCCTTCAGAAATTTTTGTTTCTTCAGGGGTTTATAACCAAGTCCAGCCTTATCATATATAGCTTTCTGATTTTCAAGGATCATATTTAGTTTGTTTGAACTTAAGGTGAACTTATCTACTATAGATTTCAGCTTGTTCATTTCATCCTTTAAGTTTTGATTTTTTTGAATCAAGGTGAATTTTTCAATTGAAAGATTTTCAGCTTGTTTCACTAAGGACTGATTTTCCAATTTCAGCTCTTTGTTTTTCTTCCCTAGTTTCTTTAATTCATCAATTGAATCATAGAGAGCTTCATGCAATTCTTCAAAAGTAAATTCACTAGTGGATTCAAAAGTTACCTCATTTTCATGTGCCATCAGGCACAGATTGGCTTGTTCTGTTGAGGTTTCCTCGTCGGAGCTTGAGTCATCACTCGCACTTCAGGTCGCCATCATTGCCTTCTTTTTGAACTTCTTTGGATCTTTCTTCAATTGTGGACATTCGGATCTGAAATGTCCTGACTTCTTGCACTCGTAGCATATAGGGGGTTGATCTTTCTCCTTTTCTTTGCTTTGATCCCCTTTTGTGAATTTCTTTCTCATCCCCTGTTTCCTTTTTCTTAGAAACTTCTTAAATTTTCGGGTGATGAGAGCCATCTCTTCATCCTGATCTTCATCTTCAGAGTCATCCGTTTCATAATCAGGCGAAGTTGTGGATTTGAGGGCAATGGTTCTTTTCTTTTTGACTTCATCCTCTTGATGTTGCTTCATGCTAAGTTCATGAGTCATCAAGGATCCAAGAAGCTCTTCTAGAGGTAGAGTGTTCAAGTCCTTTGCTTCTTGGATGGCAGTCACCTTGGCTTCCCAAGTTCTTGGCAGTGACCTGAGAATCTTCCTTACAAGTTCACTGTTAGTATAAGATTTGCCAAGACTCTTTAAACCATTGATTATATCAGTAAAATGAGTAAACATAGCAGTTATGGACTCATCATGCTCTATTTTGAACAATTCATATTTATGTACAAGCATGTTTATTTTAGACTCTTTTACTTGATTTGTTCCCTCATGGGTGACTTCTAACCTATTCCATATTTCTTTAGCAGATGCACAAGTAGAAATGCGATTAAATTCACATGCATCTAGTGCACAATAAAGAACATTCATGGCTTTGGCATTTAATTGTGCCAATTTCTTGTCAACCTCATCCCATTCTTTCTCGGGTTTGGTTGACTCCTCACCATCTATAATCTTGGTGGGTGTGTGAGGACCATTCACTATGATACTCCACATATCATAGTCGAGTGCTTGCATGAAAATCTTCATCCGAGCTTTCCAATAGGTGTAATTAGACCCATTGAAAAGTGGAGGTCGGTTTGTAGATTGCCCCTCGGCTAGAGAAATACCGACATGGGTTGCCATAGATCTTTGGCTCTTTGATTATTAGATCAAAGAAGGGCTAGAGCACCGGCTCTGATACCACTTGTTGCCCAGCTATGCAACCCAAGAGGGGGGGGTGAATTGGGTTTCTAAAAATTTTAAGCCCAACTGATTACTTATGAAGAACAAAATAAAGACTTTAAATCAATATTAATTACCTAAAGCAGTATTGCAAGGATATAATAAAGAAATAAGATAAAGCGATAAAGCACACCACAAACACAAGGATTTATAGTGGTTCGGTGCTAACCTTGCACCTACATCCACTCCCCAAGATCCTACTTAGGAATTTCAATCCACTATCCTTTGTATTCAACCCGAATACAAAACGTCGGAAACTCCGACACTAGCTATCCCAAGCTAGATCACTTGTTTCCCGGGTACAAGTAAACCCAAAATACTCCGATTTCAGGTTCGGATCAACCTTTCCTTGTTTTGGAAATCCTCCAAAAACAAGAACAAAAACTCACAAAGAGTAAGAAAAATTTGAGCACAGACAATAACAGCTCCTTAAATGAGCGAATATAACAATAAAAGCTTTACTCAAATGAAGAACCCCTTTTTCAGATTTTCTCAAAGTGGATGAACGCTTGAATGCTTGAGAAGAGGTTAATTGTTGATTGAAGATCTCTTGAAAGCTTTGAACGATCTCTAGATCAAGGTTGAAACAATAGGCGTGAAGAATTCTCTCCTTGAAAGATCTTGCTTTTCTCTTTCACAATCTCTCTGGTATATTGTGGATCCTCTCTCTTTTTCTTTTTGGATTTTTCGTTGATCTCAGGCTTTTTCGTACAAATTTCGGATCCTCTCTTCTATTCTTCTCTTCTTCTCATTTTTGATTTCATGTTTGATCCGCTATTTAATCTGCAATTTCTTTCATCATTTTAAGCATTTTGTAGCATTAGAAGCAAGAGAAAATAATTTAGGTAGATAAAGAGCCGTTAGAGGATTTTTAGGAAGCATAAATGGCAATTAAAACGGGCAAAAAAATAGCCGTTGCTGATATTTTCCGTCGCAGGGGTCGACTCATGAGTCGACTCATGCTTCAGGGGTCGACTCATGAGTCGACCTCTGTTGCAAAAACCAGAGAATGCATTTCTAGAAATTCTTGGCTCAAATTAGCAGGGGTCGACTCATGCTTGGGGGTCGACTCATGAGGGTCGACTCACAGGGTGTGCCAATCAGCTCATTGTGCCATGAGTTGACTCACGGGTTGACTCATGATTTTCAAACATGCATAACTTTCAAAATACAAGTCCAAAATCAATGAAATTTTCACCATTGGATCATAAATCTTTTGTTCTACCAAATGATACTATCAAATCAGAATTTTGGCAAAATTACAATTTTGCCCTTGAAGAGCATAAGGATTTTTTCATTTTACAATTATTTGTATCCCTTCAATCTGCTTTGTAATCATCAAAATCAATCTTGGAGCAACAATATCTAATACTCAGATAGTAGTGTCATATATAAAGAAATTATAAAGTGTTATCATGTGAGTACTTTGACCAGGAACTAATTATTCATTTCTCTTGATTCTATTTGGGTCATAGTCTGCTTGACTTGATTCAGCTCTAAACTTTTTAGCTAGATTGGGCTCAAGACCAATGTTCAACTTCTGATACTGATCATCGAAGTTGAGTTCAATGAGCTTATAACTGTCAAACAGTGAGTGGAGCGATAAATTACTAGCCATTTCTGAAAAGAAAAGAAAACACAGACCTAATTAGTATATGAATTAATCAACCCTAAAGACATGGACTTTAGTCTAAAGGTTCTTTCATTATTTTATACAAATTGTTAGCCTCTACCTTCAATTCGAAAAATTATCTTAATTCCTTAGTGGATACTAGAATCCACACAGATTGCATATGGATCTGAGTATGGCTCGATCAATCCATGTATATCTATGGGTAGATTCTCTAGCAATTATTTCTTCAAATAATTTTTAGTTTTTAATTTTACCCTAGGTTTCATTTCAGTAGGCAATAGGCTTCCACTGAAAGTTTCGGTGAGGTCCAACCATTAACATGATCCTACTCAGTGATTCTAACTAATGAATAATCGAGCCTGAATATGGCTCGATCAATCTAATCATTCATCAAATAGTAACAGAATTATCATATGATGAATAATAATTTTATCATTCAGAGAAATACCAAACAGATGGCATCTGTATTGTCAATCAGAAATAATAGACCCATTATCATTCATCTTAATGGAAGGCTATGATCTAGTTATCACTATAACCAACTCATTTTATGGACTTAATAATTTAAAAAATTTGATTAACATAATTTAACAGAATTAAATGTACAGATCAGCTAATCTCAATCCTTTCACTGACTTCACTAAGTCAGATCAGGTTGGACTAGAAACAAGCCGGTCCAACTAACAAGTCATCAATCCCTCCACTAACTTCATCAAGTCATGATAAGGATAAAGACAAGTCGAACTAGGAGTACCTAAATCAGTCACAACTGATTTTCTAGTAGTATGGATCAAACCCCAATCATTAAGCAACTTGATTAAAAATGATTTATCATGTTGGTCAGGTAAGTGAGATTGGTGGGAGGGATATGTCATTAACTCATTATAGACTCAATCTATGCAAGTAGCTCTCAATTAAAAACTATCGGTCAAGACTGCCAAATTTATCTTAGATACCAATTGATTAATCAATTTTAATTGGATCAACTTATGGATTTGGATTCGACCGCTGAGCTCAAGATCAAAGTCTATTTGGGTCTAATCAAAGATACAGACTCGACGAACTGCAACTATTGTATTAACTCTAGAGAAAATCTGGTTTAATCTAATTTAATTTTTGATTAGACTTAATCAATTTCTCTATTTGATCTATTTAATCTTTGATTCTAACCCTAGGGCCAAACTCAATTAGGAGGACCTGATCAAGCTAACCCATAAACCCAACATCCATGTTTTATGCGAATGACATTAGATCTTTAATTCATAATTTTAGATCTAATATGTTCAACTTAATTTTTAATTAAGTTTGGAACTGTGGGTAGAGATTCAATATTTAAAAATAATTTTAAATTTTATAAAATATTTTTATAATTAATTTTCATACGTGATTATTTAGATCTGAAACTTGAATCAGCTCATTCCTGGATTGAGCCAAATCATCACAATGGGTTGACTAAGTTTCGAACTTAGTTGACTCTTTGATGATGAATTATAAATTATAATTTCAATCTATTTTATTGAGTCAACTCAACAAAAATTGAGCTGACTAACTAGGGTCCTGAGTCGACCCAAATAATACTGAGTCGACTCAACAGGCGAACTATAACAGTTATAATAATTTTAAATCAAAATAATTTTATATAAATAGTAATAAAATCAATCATAAATTATTTTAAAATTATTCTAAATATATTTATCATTTTAGATTTTATTTGTAAAGATTAGATGTAACTACTTTTCATACAATATATCACATACACAATTCTAGGGTTTTGCAGAAAAGTAAAGCTTTTTTTTCGTATTCATCTTTATAGGATATAGTCACAATGATACCCCTACACATCATAAGAGGATCCAATTACATAGAAAAAAGAGAGATCTAATCTCTATTACCTCCTATGATCGGACAGCCTGGTGACAAACCCGATCCAATTATTTCGCTACTCAAATCATCTAATCTAAATAATTTAAATCTAATCTAAATTATTTCAGATCTGATTATTATATTTTAATTATATCAAAATTAGATAATAATTATCATAAATAAATTTTATAATTTTTAATTTAAAATCAAATTTTATGAGGATCAGCACAAACTAGGACAACCTTTGTACTGTAAGGGATAAACCTTACAGCAGAACAACCTTATACCCATTTTTGCGATTTGATCTATAACTAATTTTTAATCTAAATATCATATATCAGATCTAATTTAAATTAAATTATAGATATAAATATATATAATATCATGTCATATAGAATCGTGGCTCTGATACCACTGATGGGATGCACAGGGATTTCATGCATATATTTCAAAAATTTTATAGTGAAAGAATATTAGATTAAACTATTTAATCTATAAATATATATATAATTTAATTTTAAAATTTTTATAAATAGATCTATGATATAAATTTATATACATAAAAATTTAAATTTAAAACAACAAGTATGTGAACAAAAATCAACACACTATGATAAATCTAATCTACCATAGTGAGGGTTTCGAATCCAATACCTGAGCATGGATAGTTAAACTCCATGATCAAAAATATAGATCTAGATGTCCTCTCTAGTTGCTTACAGCATCACAAGCATTCGGTCTCTATGGATGGTCCATACGAAGCTCTCGGATTGATCAGCTCTCTGCGGGAGTGCTAGCTCGTATAGTCGGCTTCTGATGACGGATTTGATTTGATCTCCTTCTTTAATCACTTCGAACCTTTCTGATGTTGAAGATAGATCAGAGGAGGATGCTAGATGGTGAAGAAAAATCAAATGAAGACTCTTTTCTCTTTGATTTTTTTCTCACCTAAAAATCCTAGAATGATTCTAGGTCTCTCACCCGAGAGGAGATAGATCTCCTTTGCACACACCAAGAAGGTAGAAACCCACCCCAAACTTCATGCCCCAAGAAAGATGTTTGACTCCTCTTTTTCTTTAGTGTCTCATAGTAAAACTTAGAGTTCATTTGGTACACAAAAGAATCTCATCCTTTTATGTTAATCGGCAACACAGATTAGGCAGGATAAGAGCCAGAGTTTGTTGCAATTCAAATCCTTTTGAATTTCAATTAAACCCCAACTCTTTCTCATACTTATCTAACTAAAAGAGAGGTCGACCAGAGGGTTATGGGCATGAAAAATATATGGGAGCTCTTTCTTTTTGTCGCATAAATCAGGGTCCTTCACAAGGTACCGGTGTGTGAGAGGACAAAGATAAAGTTTTAGGTTTAAATTCAAACTTTTTAAATTCAACTTAAAACAAACCTAATCATATCACTAATGGATGATAATAGAAGGCTTTGGCATAGATTATTCAGCACATAAAATAATTTATGTGATGAAAGTAGGCGTGGAGAGAAGGGGAGTCGCAAAGGGAGAGAGAGTTCCATTCATTTGGGACTCCAGGGTTTAGCCAATTGAATTTCTTTCAAACCCAATCTAATTAGATCCAGATAAAATATGATGAACCTAATCTAATTAGGCTCTTATAATCTTAATTAAATCTAATCAAATCAGTGAATTAATTGAGCCATAGATTTAATCAAATGAGGATCAATTCTCTCTTACCGATTAGGTCATCTCATAACCTAATCGGAGCTAATTTGATTGAATCTAATTCAATCAGACTTGATACAGACTTTAATGCTCAATCAAATTGAGCTAATTAGTACTCTAATCACTAACTAATCCTTCATTAATAATAGAGTCTCAGTCCAGTGGGACTCTTCACCAGAGTCTCCGTCCAGTGGGACTCTTCACTGGAGTTTCAATCCAGTGAAACTCTTCAGATCAGTCATCTAATCAGAGAGAAACTTCTAATATATGTGACCCTATAGATTCGAATTTAAGTCAGTAGAATAAAAATAGATTCTTGTACCAATCGAAGTAACCATCTAGTAATGGTATCTGACATCTGGATAGGCTGAATATATGCAAAGTAACACTCAAGAACCTACTTGGATACAGTTACTGTATAATTCATCCCTTTGACCCTTGATGCTAAGATGATTTGGAGTTTAAACTGTCAACTCTTAATATTACATTCATTATGTGTCTCAACCTAATAAATTCTGTGACTCCTCACAAGGACTATCTTGGCTAAGCTCTTACTAAATTAAAACATAAAGCATTCTCTCCAATCTTTTGGAGTGGTCAACTCTATCTTGACTCACGCACCGACTTCACAAGTACTTGACTGTGTCCAAAAATCTTTCGATCTTAAATTAAAAATTTAGATAGTTTGACACCAAAGCACAGTGAGTTGCTTGTAAGTCACCGTGGTGATTTCAGATCAGGAGGACACTTATACCCATATCTCTTTGGAGTGACTCTTGACAGTAGAGTGCTTCAGAGTTAGCCACATTCAATAAAATATATTTTCATATTTCACTTGTATGCCATACCAGCGTCTCCACGCTCCTTGATTAAGAGGACAACCAACTTATATGATACACAACGACCTATACTTGATATGTCTATCATCCTAGTAATATCATATCATTTGGTCACGAACTCATTTAAGGACTAAATAATAAATCTTCCTTTATCGATGTAAAATAGTCTTAAGGACTTTTTTCATAACACAAAAGTTTGATATAGAAGATGTACAAGTTTATGATGAAAAATATCAAATAAATATTTTATTAATATTTAATTCATACACAATTACATCAATTAGTGCAATCGTCAACAGGCTAATGATTGGCTTTGAAACATATTTCCCAATAGGTCGGCTCTCCGATCATATTCTGATAAAACGTATCCAGGAAGGGGCCCATCTAAGAGCCACTGATCACCTCCTAAGGTTGGCCCCCTGGCCTCCTCCAAATTAGTCCTACTCTTAAACAACACAGGAGAGTATGCTCCGTCGACTCCTCCAACCCACAAATCGGATAGGCTATCGAAAGGTCCATACCCTTGTCCCTGAGCAAAATATGGATCGAAAGCCGATTTCAAGCAACCTTCCAAATAAAGAGCCTCACTCTAGGATGAGCAACCACCCTCTAGATCTAAGCAACCTTGATCCTCTTGTGTGGCACTGCCTTATGTATCTTGGAGGGTGTTGGAAATTATGTTCTAATACCAATCATCAACCTATTGATGATTGTACTAATATTTATAAATTATATATGAATTTTTAACAATAAAAGTTATTTGAGCTTTTTCATCATATTTTGTCCATCTTATTTGAACTTCTGTGTTGTGATGAAATCCTTAGGATTATATTTAATCGACAAAGGAGGATTTGTCATTTAGTCCTTAAAATATATTTACGACTAAATGATATGCTGTTAATAGGATAATAGTACTATCAAGTATAGATCATTGTGTGCCATATGGATTGGTTGTCCTCTTAACTAAAGAATATAAAGACACTAATATGACATGCAGATAGAATGTAGGAGTACATTCACATCGAATGTGACCAATTGATGAGCACTCTGCTGTTAAGAGTAGCTCACGAAGGGTATAGATATAAGTATCTCTTCGATCTGAGATCACCATGGTGACTTATAAGCAACTCACTATACTTTGGTTCCAGACCATCTAAATTTTTAATTTAGTGAAAAAATTTTTTTGGATACAGTCAACTACTTATCAAGTCGATACATGAGTCAAGATGGGATTGACCCCTTTGAATAAGTAGAAATTAATGCATCAGTGTATTTTAATCTAGTAAAAGCTTAGCCAGGATAATCCATGTGATGGATTTGAAAGGTTAAAATACAATGTGATCGACTATTTTAGAGTTAACAGTTAAACTCTAGGTCACCTTGAGCATTAGGGTTAAATGGATGAATGATACGGTAACCATATGCCAGTACGTTCTAGAATATTACTTTACAATCTTTCGATCTATCCAAACATCGGATCTCATTATTAGATGGTTACATTGATTAGTATAAAAATTTATTTTTATACTACCAGCTTAGATTCGAACCTATGGGATCACACACATCAAAAGATTCAGTCTAATCTGATGGCTGAAGAGTCTCATCGAATTGAGACTCTAGCAAAGAGTCCCACTAGACTAGACCTCTATTGTTAATAGAGAATTTATTAGTAATTAGATTGCTAATTGACTCAATTTGATTGAGCAAAGAGATTCGAATCAAGTCTAATTAAATTGAATTTGGTTTGACTTAGATTGGGTTTGATTTGATCAAGCTTAATTGCAAGAAAAACTTGTTTCCGATTTGATCAGGACTTGAGTTTAGTTAATTCCTAATTGGATTAGAAATTTATTGAGATAATTATGTTCTTAATTAGATTAAATTTCTTTCTCTCATTGGGTTCTAACCAAATCTGATTTGGTTTGGAATTAAGTTGGAAACAAAGAGTCCCAACCAACTAGGACTCTCTCTCCCTTGCGCATGCCCTGGACCCATGCCATTCTCTACATGCAAAAATAGGTTTTGCATTAGATTTTTTAGCATGAGAAGAAAGGGTGCAGAGAGAGTGGGCGGCACTCTTGATGAGTCATAGATCTTATCTCTTTCTTGATTTGAATTTGATGCAAATCAAGGATAAGGAGATAAGAAGGAAAGAGATACGTTTTGTTTGGAAAGAAGGGTGGCACCAAATGATTTTTTTCTTTTGTGCTTTGAGGTGTTTGTTGGTATGAGAAAGATCTTATTTCTTTCTTATGCCATCACACTATTTTGGAAAAAATGAGACACCCCATATGGTGTTGGCGTGGAGATTTATGGTGCCCCCTCCAAACCCTAAACCCTAACTCCCATATATAAAAAAGGGGGTCCAATAGTTGGATGCCCCATATGAGATCTTGTTGAAATTTGTTTCTTCTAAAAGGCTCTCTCCTCTCTTCCCTTCCTTCATTAATTCTTCTCCCTCTCTAGAGCATCTAAGAGATCAAAGAAAGAAGAAGAAGATCAGCCTTTAAAGATCCTTACGAGCTAGCACTCCCAAGGAGCTTGATCAGCTTCCGTTCTTCATGTGGATGATCTGTAGAGATCGGACTCCTTTGTGTGGCTATGAGCCATCTGAAGGAACTCCTTTCCATATGATACACTTATGGAGATCAGCAACCCACGCTTCGGTAATGAGTTCTGAACTCGTTAGATCCGGTTTGATTAGATCTAGGGGTTAGATCTAGTCTACAGCATCGATTTGATCGATGCAGATTTTTATATTTTCAGATCTCAATCTCATATTTAATCATATGATAGATCTTGACATCATAGTTTAGATTAGATCTTGTGCATGTAATATAGGTTAAGTTATTTAATCTATCAAGATTTGCTATAAAATTTTTAAAATTGTATGTATAGAATTGTCAATACTTTCTTCAATTGGTATCCAAGCTAGGTTCGATATGATTTGATTTCTTATGTATTTAGATCTGATTTTATATTATTTATATTAGATCTAAATAAGTTTTATTTTTAGATCTGATTTTGATCAGTCCTGTATATGTTAGATTAGATGATTTGAGTAGCAAAGTACTTGGATTGGATAATCACCAGGCCATCCAGTCATAGGAGCAAGTAGAGTTATATGACCCGCTCCTCCAATTCAATGGGGTGCTCTTATAGTGTGTGGGATGCCACTGTGAGGTCTCATGAAGAAGAAAGTAAAAAAAAAAACTTACTTTTCTACAAAACCCCAGATCTTGAAATCCTAGGATTTGTTATGTGTGATACAAGTTGTAAGAAAAGTAATAACATTTAATCTTAATAATTAAAATTATTTTAATTTGAAATCATGAAAAGTTTAGATGTGATCTAAAAAATTTTATGATTTAATGTAAAAATATTTATATGAAAAATAGTTTTAAAACTTAATCTAAACCCATGTTGATGTTGAACTTAATGAAGAATTAAGTATAGAATCGATTAGATCTAGAATTGTGATTTAAGATCTAATGACATTGCATAAAACATAGAAGTATGAGTTAGCTCAAATTAGATCCTCTTAATTAGTTTAGACCTAAGGTTAGAATTAAAGAGTTAATGGACTATGTAGAGAAATTGATTAAATCTAATCAAATATTGAATTAGATTAAATCAGGATTTCTCTAGAATCAATACAATAGTTATAGATTGTCAAGTCCATGTCTTTGATTAGACCAAATGAACCTTGATTGTGACTCAGTAGTTGAACTCGAGTCATTAGGCTGATCAAATCAAAACTAATTAATCAATTGATGTCTAAAATAAGTTTGGCATTTTGACTGATGGTTTTTAATTGAAGCGGCTTACCTAGTCATTTTAGTGATGTCTAAGACAAGCTTAGCATACCCTTCCATCGATCTCACTTATCTGATCAATTTGATGGATTATATTTTGATTAGATTGCTAAGTGATTCGAGTTGATCCATGCCATTAAGATAGATTAGTGTGACTGATCTAGGTGCCATTTCAACCAGCATGACACTAATCTAATTCAATGACTTAGTAAAGTCGGTAGGAGGATTGTGGTTTACTAGTTGATCTCTTCTCTTCTCTTAATTCATAAATTAAATCTTCTAAATTATTAGGTCCCTAAAATAAAATAGTTATGATGATAACTAAATCATAGCCTCCCATTAAGTTGGGTGATAATGGGTCCATTAGTATGATGATCATTGGAGGTCTAAAGGCCTGGTGCTCATCTGCTATTGAGATTATCATTCATAATATGACGACTCAGTCAAGTATCTCTAGCAAGTGGTCAGGTTAGCTGGTCAAAGTCGGGCCTTATCATTTGGTAGCTAGATTCCTAAGTATGATCATATTAATGGTTGGACCTAATCAGGGCTTGCAGAGAAGATCAAAGTTAACTGAAAAGTTATCTAGGGCTAATTCAATTATTACAAATTATTTAGTGAAATAATTAGTTTAAGAACCTACTCATAGATGCACATAGGTGAGCTAGCTAAAGTCGAGCTCGTGCACAATCTGTGTGGATTCTAGTACCCACTAAAGAATTAAGGTAATTTCTCAAATTGAAGGTAAAAGCTACTAATTCATATAAAATAGTGAGAGAATCTTTAGACAAAAGTCCATATCTTTAGGCTTAATTAATTCATATACTGATTAGATTTTATTTTTTCTTTGTGTAGTTATGGCCTCAAACTTGTCGCTTCGATCACCGTTGGATAGTAAGACATTGATGGGATCCAACTTCGATAACTGGTATCGAAAGTTAAAAATAGTCCTGGGGCATAAGCAGATCTTGTACGTCCTTACAGATCCGACACCTGAGAAGCCTGCTCCTAATACTCGTGGTGTGGTTCAAGACACTTGAAGTGGCTCAATGGCCGCATCATGATGTGTTGCATAATACAAGCTGCCATGAATGATGAGTTCAGCTGAAAATTTGAAAAGACTCAGCCAGAAGACATGCTCAAGGTGTTGAACGAGTCTTTTGGTACTCCTAACGATGTGGAGCTGCACAAGACCAGTTGTGCCATTTTCAATGCTCGGATGAGGGAGGGAGCATCAGTCATCGATCATATATTGTACATGTTGGTGCAGAATTCTACCGAAGCCAGAGAAGCTGGAGCTGGGACGACCGCGACCGCCGTCAGGACCTACAAGGGAAGTCTAAATCGGAGTTGGGGGTGCTCCGGCAAGATCCTCCGACGCTCAAGTCAGTACTCTGCTTCAACAGAAATGGAGTGCTCGAGCAAAAATTTTGACAGAGTTTCGAGATAGAGTTTAAAGCTTAGAGAAGAACGTATCTGAGGATCTCTTTTTATAGACGGAGAGCGTAACTGATTGATAGTGACGTCTGTAACTGCCTGGTAGTGGGCCGTTCAGAGCTGCACGGAGTTTGTTACGGAGAGTAGTGGCGTCAGGGGCTGTTCAGGGCCACGTGGAGTTTGTCATAGAGAGTGGAGTGGTGTCCGTTGTTGCGACTTGCCAGGAAGTGGAGTAAGGTAGTGGCCCTTGTCGTGGCTTGCCAGAGAGTAGTGGGGCCGCATGGAATCCGTTACAGAGCGTGGGATAAGGTAGCAACCATTGTCGTGACTTGTCAGAGAGTTCGGATCTGTCGACTGGAGCTCGGCTAGGATGTCTGATGGAGTGGAATGGCTCTCTATTTCGTCGATCGAGGAGAAGTTCAGATATTTTTGAGGTTGCCAACGAGTCTACTGTTGTCGGATGCCTTGGGTGCTGATGCTACAGGCGAGAGCCATCTGCTGTAGAGGCTTGGATGAAGACTTTCTGTTGGCGAAGTCTGGTAGGAGTCCGATTGCTAGAGAAGTCTGTCTGGGATTTGCCTGATGTGGAAGCTCATCTGAAGATTATCCATCGGAGAAGTTCGATTTCATGAAGAAACTGGTGGAGGGTCGGTCGGCAGTGAACTTCGAATGGCGTTGGGGAGGCTCGTCCGCTGGAGGAGTCTGGGGATCTGGAGGCGATCGACCGTTGTAGAAATCCAGCTGCTGGAGCCTGTCTGTTATAGAAGCTCATCCGAAATCCATCCACTATGGGAGTTCAGACGGAGTCTAGCTCTTACAGAAGGCTGAAAGGAGGCCGCTTATTGCAGAAGCTCGGATGAGGATCAGTTGTTGTGGAAGCTCGGAGTAGTGTCCTGGCTGGTGGAGCCTGTCCCGTTGTAGAAGCTCATCCGGAACCCATCCACTATGGAGAAGCTCGGCTGAAGTCTACCTGTAATAGAAGTTTGAAAGAAATTTGTTTATAGTAAAGGCTCGAATGGAATTCACTTCCAGTAGATATCCAGTGTAGACCGCCTCCAGTGGGAGTTCGGCTCTCGCAGGAGCTCGGTTGGAATCCGAAAGGTGGTCGACCGTCGTAGAAACTTGGACGGAGTCTGGTTACTGTAGAAATCTCGTTGTCAGAGAAGCTCGGATATTGACGAAGTCCGGAAGAAGTTCGGAAGGGATTCGGAGAATAGTTGATCACTGTAGAAGGTCGGCTGATAGTGAGGCCCAGAGAGCCTTTGGAGCGGCCCGGTAAATGAATGCAAAAGCTCATTGTCGGAGAAATCCGGACGGTCGAGGGGGTTCAGAGAGACGCCACACAAGGTCAGAAGCCAGAAAAGTCCTGGAAGGGTCGGCCTTTTACAAACTTCGGCTGGGGGTATTTTATACCCAACACCAGTCCCCCTACTTCTGAGTTTGGGTTCCGAATGAAGAAAGTACCGAAAAATTTTCACAGCCGAAGTTGCCCCCCTTCGATTTTTGTACTCGATGGTTGCCAGATATTTTGGCATTCGGCATGCTGGTACTGGAGCCTCTTCGAAAAAGATTTTCTTTTTGGAATTTTCGTCAGAGCATAGCTCTAGGTATGGCATAATAATGACTTTATCAGCTGCCAGTCATTTTCAGCAACCTATCATGGTGAGTGGGACACACGGTGAGTGCAGGTCGGCCAGAGGAGATCTGCAATCATTATTGCGTCGGACCCTGGGGTCTATTTAAACATGTCCTCCTCCTTCAGGGGTTTCACTTTGCCTGAGAATCCATCAGTTCTTCTCCTCTTCCCCGAGAGCTCCGGCTTCCTCTAGCATCCTTCTCGGCCTTAGGCATCCTCCGGGTCGACTTTCATTGTCCTTGCCATCTTCCTGCACTCCTGGGGCCAACCTAGGTTAGTTTTGAAACTTTTTATCATTTTTCTATCCTTTTTTCTTTGTATTCCGTTTGTTTAGCTTCCTCGAGGGCTTGTTTTCTATTTTTCTTGATTTTTTTTGAGATTTTTGTGGCTTCCATTTGATCCAAAATGTCTTATGATATCTCCTCTTCTAGTAGTTCTAGGAGTTCGTCAGCCCCAATTTCTCAAAGTCCTTGTACCGTAGATGAACCCGTAGCTAGGACCGAACCTCGTCTGGCCTTTGTGCTGGACTCCATCCCCAGCTCCTTGACTCCGGATGAACTCTCACTGATAAGGATTCAGTATGGAGTTTCTCCGGAGTACGAGTTGGAGCTTCCCGAGCCAACTGACTGGGCTAGCGCCCCTCCTCCCGACCGCTTCTGTCTGTACCAAGAGGCCTTCCGCACTGGACTTCGGCTTCCACTACCGTCTTTTGTCGTCACTCTCTTTCATTTTCTGAATATTTCTCTAGTTTCTGTCGTGCCGAACTCCTTTAGGTTTCTAATAGGATTTTTTTCTCTTTGTAGCTTAGCTGAAGTGCGGCCGACTCTTTCCTTGTTTAAAAATTTTTACACCTTCAAGCGCCATCCCTCGGTAAAGAATTGGTGGTACTTCTCCCTCCAGTTCGGTAGAAAGGGGTTGCTGAAAGGCATCCCCTCTTCTATCCACAACTGGAAGGAGAGGTTCTTCTATGTCCGATGCCCGACCTTGGAGCTAGGATTACCCCCTTGGGGCTCTCTGAGAGATTCCATCCGTCGGGCTTCTAGCCTGGAAAGGGACAACCTCGAAGCCTACAAAAAGCTCGAGGCCTATCAAGCCCCCCTCCTCTCTGAACTTCTGAAAGAACAACTCTTGTTCAATATCGGCCTGAGTCCTCTTAACCTTGTCGGTACCATCATTATCTTTTATTTTTGTTTTTATTTTTTTTTTGCTGCTTCTCCTTTTTCTTATTCTGTCTCTGAGCCGTGTGGGTCTTCTTTTATTACATACATGGATGCAGGCATGGCTCGGAGGTTAGCTCAGGGTCTCAAGACCCACAAAAGAAAAGTCACCTCAACTTCGGGGTCAGCAAAGAGAGCCAGGATGGGAGAGACAAGTTCGGCCGCGCCTGCATAGGTGGCCACGGTCGTCGACGTCCCTTTCGATGTCGAACCTGATGTCCCTCGAGCCCCCTCAAGGAGCCCCCCGATCGAGGATCCCGTTCCAGAGGCTTGTCCCGAGGGGGCACCCGGGGCCGAAGGGAGAAGGAGAAAGAAGACCCTAGCTCGCAAGAGCCATAGCCGCAAGACGGCCGTCGAGGGGGCCGACGGCTCCGAGGAAGACCTGGGGAAAAATCCCTTCAACAACAGAGATTTAATAAAGAGGCTGATCGAAGGGTGCATTCTGCCCAAGGTAGTCCAGACGATCATCCTTGCAGATCCTGAGCTGCGGGTTTGGGACTCTCTGGGATCTTTCCTCGAAGTAGGTTAATTCACTTTTTTCTCCTTCTTGCTTCTTTATATAATATACTCCTTAGCCTTTATATTGACTCTCCGACCTCTCTTGTAGATTGGACACCAGCTTGTCGCCAACATCGAGGTGGTGAAGATCGCCAAGGGGGAGACCGCTCGGGCGGAGGAAGGTCGCCTAGTTGAGGCCGCCCACCTCGAGGAGAAGATCGTCGAGGTCCTAAGTCTCCAAGTGGCACTGGAAAAAGAGAGACAAACCTCATCCGATCTGAGGACCGCCTTGGAGGAGGAGAGAAAGAAGGCTGAGGTCGAGGTCTCCGAACTGGAGGCATAGGTTTTCGAGCTGAAGGTGCATGCTTCCGAGCTGAAAGTGCGGATCCCATCCCTGGTCTCGGAGGCAGGGGCCCGAGCAGTGGAGTTCAAAGCCTCCTCCGAGATGGAGGATCTACAGGTCCAGTTCGGCCAGGATGCCTTCATCAAGGGTTTCGAACTCTACCAAGAGAAGGTGGCTGGAAAGTTTTCCAAACTGGACCTTGACTTCCTGAATGAGGCATCCGATGATGAAGCCGGACCATCCGAAGTCGCTGCCAGTCCTCCTCCAGTCGGAACCTCATCGACTGCTGCGGTCGCTGCTGTCGATCTTCTGGGGATGCCGAGCCCCTCCACTTCTACCCCAGAGATCCGAAACCTCTAGCTTTGTATCTTTCCTTTGTGGTGACTTTTCTTCGTTCTCTTGTATTTAAAAATTATTTAATCAATGAAATCAGATTCTTCTTTATAGAGGGTCCCCTTTTTTTTTCTTCTGTATTCTTTTCCTTCTTTTTGGTCTTCTTGCATTAATTTTAGTCATGGCGCTCTTGTCTTCCAACGACAGTGCCCTGCCGAAGCTCTTCCCCTGTCGGAGGGGATTCCTCTGAAGTCAATGATTCGAGACCTCTGAAAGGAAGTTCGTCAGTTGACGAGAAAATCCAAGAAGCTGGAAGACGAACTTCACCGGCTAAGGAAGAGCCATTCAGAGGCCACTACGGAGGCTACTCGCTTTCGGGACCTCCACAAGAAAAGTTTCATGGAATATACCCGGAGGAAGGCCGACTTCATGACGGAGCTTGAGGAACTCCGAAAATATGTCAGTGACCGATTTTGGACTTAGGCTTCCAAGATCAGCTCCCTTGAAGTCGAGCTAGCGGCCGCATGGGAGAAGATCGGCCAGCTGGAAGGGAGCTCATCTTGGCTCACAATCCAGGTCGATCACGATCGAGACTGGTCAAAGAAGTTCTTCGACCTTCAAAAGCAGCTGCAGGATGCTGAGGTGAATTACAATGCCTACCGAGTCGACTGGAGCGGACAAGTAGAGGACTACTGAAGAAGGCTCCAGACAGCGACCGACGAAGTTGCCCGCCTTCAAAGGTAGCTGTCTGAGAGAGTCCAGCCTACCCCTGCACAAGGCTCCGACGAGCTTCGCTCCTTGAGGGGGACTATGGCAGAACTGTCTGTGGCCCTTGGGTGGGAGGAGGCCGAACTACAGCGACTGAAGATTTAGCTGGTCCATGAGCAGCAGGGGGTCAAAGATGCCGAGGTGGAGTCCGAGGTCCTGAGGAGGAGGCTTCGAGAGTCGAAGGGCGAGAGTCGATGGTTCCACCAGATGTATCAGGATATGCTGCTGAGAAAGATGGAACTAGAGGAAGAAGTCGAAAACTTAAGGCAATCCATAGTAAGGACCGAAACTGAGAGCTCGAAGTTGGAAGAAATTGGGCTTCCTTAGAGCCTCTCTTTTTTTTTTATCTTTCTATGTATTCTTTTTCTTTTCTTATCGTTTCTCTTTTTTTTTTTTTGGCCTTCAAGGCTTCGTAATGTACACTTCACCAATGAAATGAAAAAAAAATTTTCCATTACCTTGTCCATTCTGGTATCGAGTTGTCGTTTACCGAACTTCTTTTGTCTTTCATTTTGTTCGACGTCGGCGTAGTTTGTAATCCCTTGTTTGTTCTTGCTTTGAGTCATCGTTTATCGAACTTCTTTTGTCTTTCGTCTTGTTCGATGTTGACATTATTTGAAGGTTTCTGATCGTCGCTGTGTTGATTTGCCCTTTTTGTTTATGACCGTAGGTCCTTTCGAGGTCATTTGAGTTTGGCACTTTCTCCCGACGCTCGAGCTTGGGGGCCCAAACTTCTCTTTATCTTGAGGAAGTCGATTTTTCCTTGGCCTGTGTCGAGTTTCCTCTTAGAGACTGAGGATTTTTGATAAGAGTCTCCTTCCTCATTGAGACGAGGTCCCTTGTGTCTTCGATGTAGTCTGTTTTTCACTTATCACTGGTGTAGTTCATCATTTTTCTTTTCCTCTTCCCCCCTTTTTTGTGTTTGAGTGAGGGTTTTCCCTCTGCTCCTAATAGAGTTGTAGGAGTGTAGAGGAGTCGTTGAGGAGGCTTTCCTCCTTATCCGATCTCGAACGATCGAGTCGTCGTTTATGTCAGGGTGAGGTTCTCCTTCTGTTCTCGACGCAGTCGATTTCAGCTCATGTTAGGACGAAGTTCTCCTCCTGCTCCTAACAGAACTGTGGGGGCACGTAAGGGCTGCTGTAAGGGCCTCTCCTCCCATCCGATCTTTAAATAATCGGACCTTCGACTTTACTCAAGTTAGGATGAGGTTCTCCTCCTGTTCCTAACAAGGCGGTGGGGCACATAAAGACCGCTACAAGGGCCTCTCCCCCCATCCGATCTTTAAGAAATCAGGCCTTCGACTTTGCTCATGTTAGGATGAGGTTCTCCTCCTGTTCCTAACAAGGCTGTGGGGGCACATAACGGTCATTGCAAGGGCCTCTCCCCCCATCCCATCTTTAAGAAATTGGGCCTTCGACTTTGCTCATGTTAGGATGTGGTTCTCCTCCTATTCCTATCAAGGCTGTGGGGGCACATAAGGGTCGTTGCAAGGGTCTCTCCCCCCATCCGATCTTTAAGAAATCGGGCCTTCGATTTTGCTCATGTTAGGATGAGGTTCTCCTCCTGTTCCTAACAAGACTGTGGGGGCACATAAGGGCCGTTGCAAGGGCCTCTCTCCCCATCCGATCTTTAAAAAATCGGACCTTCGACTTTGCTCATGTTAGGATGAGGTTCTCCTCCTGTTCCTAACAAGGCTATGGGGGCACATAAGGGCTGTTGCAAGGGCCTCTCCCCCCATCCAGTCTTTAAGAAATTAGGCCTTCTACTTTGCTCGTGTTAGGATGAGGTTTTCCTCCTGTTCCTAACGTGCTTAATTTTGTTTGTATGGGGGAGTTACTTTCTATCGTTATAAGCTCATGCCAAAAGAAAAAATATGCAAATATGAAAGAAATTTTTATTTAGGGCAAAGTTGTTGGTAATACATTCATAGATTTTTCGAATCCTATAGCCGTGGAAGGTCTGCTCCCCATCGGGGTCCTCTTGAGATGGAGTTGATAATCCCAATCGGAGGCCGATCTTCAGGCTGCTCCTCCCTCCTTGGCGGCTCTGGCTGTGGCAGGGTCCTAGGCCGATCTACTCTACCTTCAGGTCGGCGTCGAATGAATCTGTCGAGCCGACCTCGTCTGATGAGCTCCTCGATCTCATCTCAGAGCTGAATACACTCCTTCGTGTCCTGGCCATGGTCACGATGATAGAGGCAGAATTTGTTTGGGTTGCACTTCTCGGGATGCGAGCGCATCCTTTTCGACCTTGACAGCTGCTCCCTAACCTCCATCAGCACTTGAGTTTTCAATGCGTTGAGAGGGGCGTAGCTGTGGAATCTTTCGAGGAGAGAGCTCTGTCGAACTTTGTAGTCCGGGCTTCTCTACTTACGAGCTCAGGGAGGAGTTCGGACACACCTGTATCCAGGAGGAGTTCGAGAATGCGGTCGAGCTTCACTCGACCCTTTTTCAACTACGGACTTGCTGGAGTCTCCCGCCTGCTGCTCCTTCACGGTCTCCTCGTCCTTCATCTTGAAGGCTTCTTCTATTCGGGCATATCCTTCAGCCCGAGCCAGCAAATCAGCAAAGTCCCTAGGATACTTTTTTTTAGGAAAAATAGAAGATCGTTCTTTTGAAGACTACCCTTCAGGGTGGCGATCGCGATCGATTGGTCCAAGTTTCGGACCTCCAATACGGCGATATTGAAATGGTTGACGTAAGCTCGGATGGATTCCTCCTCTTTCTGCTTGATGTTGATGAGGGACTCCGAACCTCTCCGGGGATGCCGGCTGCTAACAAAATGAGCCGCAAACTAGTGGCTCATCTCGTCAAAGGAGAAGATGATATCCGACTTCAGCGTCGAGTATCAATTCCTTGCTGCTCTCTTTAGAGTGGATGGGAAAGCTCAGCACAGGATGGCGTCTGGTGCGCCATGGAGCAGCATCATTATCCCGAAGGCCTCCAAGTGGTCAACTAGATCTGAGGTCCTGTCGTAGCTTTCGAATTGGGGGAGCTTGAAGTTTGACGGGATCGGTTCCTGCATGATCATTTGAGAGAAAGGAGGGTCAGTACAGATGTCCTCACAATAAGCAGGGGGAGCATGGCAGAGCTCTTCGATCCGTCGGTTCATCTCCTAGAGCCTTTGATCCAGGAGGTCCTCTCAGCTGCGAGTCTCGAGGATCTTCTGACAGAATGGAGGTAGGGATCCTCTGAAAGTAAAATCGTGATCAAACTGAGGGCTCTCCACCCTCGGATTCTCCTTTTCGGGGAAGACAGGGCGACTGGCCCAAGTGGCCCGCCCTACTGCCGAATTTTGGAACTCTGACAATGCTCTTTCCAACTGCACTGGCGTCTGCAGCTGTTGCTGCTACTGCTGCATGGCCTGCACTGCTTCGGTGAGGTCTCTGACCTGCTGAACCAGTAGGTCGAACTGCTCCATGCCGACCGCTGTTGCCGGAAGAGGAGGAGGAGTCTGAAAAACTAGAGGCGAGGCCAGAGCCTAAGATCTGGCCGCAGAGGCCATGGATTGCCTAGTGGATGCCTTTCGGGGAGGCATCAGGTGAAGATCTAGTAGGAGAAGGAGAAGAGGATATCAAAGAAGATGACCGGAGGCAGTCCTATTGAGCACTCCTTTAAGAACAAGGATACTGCGAAGACACAGCTCCTTCCTTTAGCGCCAATTCTGTTGGTGCAGAATTCTGCCGAAGCCAGAGAAACTGGAGTTGGGACGATCGCAGCCGCCGTTGGAACCTGCAAGGGAAGTCTAAATCAGAGTTGGGGGTACTCCGATAAGATCCTCCAACGCTCAAGACAGTACTCTGCTTCAATAGAAATGGAGTGCTCGAGCAAAAATTTTGGCAGAATTTCGAGATAGAGTTTAGAGCTTAGAGAAAAATGTATCTGAGGGTCCCTTTTTATAGACGGAGAGCATAACTGATTGACAGCGATGTCTGTAACCGCCTGGTAGTGGGCCGTTCAGAGCTGCGTGGAGTTTGTTACGGAGAGTAGTGGCGTCAGGGGCCGTTCAGGGCCACATGGAGTTTATCACGGAGAGTGGAGTGGTGTCCATTGTCGCGACTTGCCAGGGAGTGGAGTAAGGTAGTGGCTCTTATCGTGGCTTGCCAGAGAATAGTGGGGCCGCATGGAATCCGTTACAGAGCATGGGATAAGGTAGCAGCCATTGTCGCGACTTGCCAGAGAGTTCGGATCTGTCAGCTAGAGCTCGGCTGGGATATCTGATGGAGCGGAATGGCTCTCTATTTTGTCGATCTAGGAGAAGTTCGGATATTTTTGAGGTTACCGATGAGTCTATTGTTGTCAGATGCCTTGGGCATTGATGCTACAGGCGAGAGCCATCTACTGTAGAGGCTCGGATGAAGACTTTCTGTTGGCGAAGTCCGGTAGGAGTCCAATTACTAGAGAAGTCCGTCTGAGATTTGCCTGATGTGGAAGCTTGTCTGAAGATTATCCGTCGGAGAAGTCCAATTTCATGAAGAAACTGGTGGAGGATCGGCCGGCAGTGGACTTTGGATGGAGTTGGGGAGGCTCGTCCGCTGGAGGAGTCTGGGGGATCCAGAGGCGATCGATCGTTGTAGAAATCCAACTGCTGGAGCCCGTCTATTATAGAAGCTCGTCCGAAATCCATCCACTATGGGAGTTCGGACGGAGTCTGGCTCTTACAGAAGGCTGAAAGGAGGCCGCTTATTACAGAAGCTCGGATGAGGATCAGTTGTCGTGGAAGCTCAGAGTAGTGTCCTGGCTGGTGGAGCCTGTCCCGTTGTAGAAGCTCATCCGAAACCCATCCGCTATGGAGAAGCTCGGCTGAAGTCTACCTGTAATAGAAGTTCGAAAAAAATTCATTGACAGTAGAGGCTCGAATGGAATTCGCTTTTAGTAGATATCCAGTGTAGACCGCCTGTAGTGGGAGTTCGGCTCTCGTAGGAGCTCGGTTGGAATCCGAAAGGCAGTCGACCGCCATAGAATCTTGGACGGAGTCTGGTTACTATAGAAATCTCATTGTCAGAGAAGCTTAGATATTGACGAAGTCCAAAAGAAGTTCGAAAGTGATTTGGAGAATAGTTGATCACTGTAAAAGGTCGGCTGATAGTGAGGCTCAGAGAGCCTTTAGAGCGACCTGGTAGATGAATGCAGAAGCTCATTGTCGGAGAAGTCCAGACGGTCGAGGGGGTTCAGAGAGACGCCACACAAGGTCAGAAGCTGAAAAAGTCCTGGAAGGATCGATCTTTTACAAACTTCGGCTGGGGGTATTTTATATCCAACAGTATATAATCGAACAGATCGAGCGTCTGAGCAAGCTTAGCTTTCTCTTGCACAAACAGCTTGGGAAGAATGCGATTCTGAACTCCCTATCCAAATCCTACCTACCATTTCTCAGTCATTTTTGAATGACGAAGCCTGTAGTTATCTACCATGGTCTGTTGGGATTGCTACAGACTTTTGAGAAGGACACCAGCTCCACAAAGAGACGGTGAATATAGTGGAAGGATCTTCATCGGGTGAGCATCATCCCTTTAAGAAAAGAAAGAAAAAAAAGAATAAAAAGATGTAAAGTACTGGGAGTCAGACCCAAAAGTCCAAATTCAAGGTCGATTAGAGTCAGACAGAGTACTTTTATTGTAAGAAGCAGGATCATTGGAACAGGAGCTGTCCTCAATACATAGCTTCCCTTGATCCAAACAGGTCGAAGAAGAAGAAGCAATTAGTTGCTAGACAAGATAATTATATGATAATACCTTGTAACTTCTCAATTTTTGATACAATGATCTGGGTATTAGCTACTGGTAGTCCTATTAATATTTACAATTCATTACAGGAACTTCAAGTCAGTAGGAGATTTGGAGATGACAAGAGATTCCTGAATGTTAGAGATGGAAGATTAGTTCTAGTTCTAGCTTTAAAAATTATCAAGCTTGTAATCGATTCTCACTCTATTGTTCTTAGTGATTGTCATTTCTGTCGTAGTTTCTTATTGAACATAATTTTTATAGGCCTTTTGGCCAAATCAAATTATGAAATTTTAATAAAAGTAAACTTTTGTGATATTATTTTGAATGGTGTTATTATGATGCATGGACAGTTGAACAATGATATTTATGTTGTATCACGGCCTAATATAATATACGTATCTAATAAATGCCTTAGAATAGTTGATGTCACGGATGCCTATCTTTGACATTATAGGCTAGGTGAGCAAGTTAGCTCAAGAAGAAATTCTTAGTGACAATGATTATGAATCATTGCTAATCTGTGAGTCTTATTTACTGGAGAAGATGATCAAGTTAACTTTTATTGAAAAAGTTGAACGAGCTAGTGATGTTCTGAGTCTTGTACATACTGATGTATGTAGATCCATGAGCACTAGTACCAGAGAAGGATACTACTATTTCATTACATTTACAGATGACTTGTCTAGGTATAGGTACATCTACTTGATGAAACACAAGTCTGAATCATTTGAAATGTTCAAAGAATTTCATAATAAGATAGAAAAATAAACTAGAAAGAATATGAAAATTCTTCGATCAGATCGAGGAGGTGAATATCTTTTTGATGAATTTCTGACATATCTTAAGGAGAATGGGATTCTCTCTCAGTGGATATCTCCTAGAACACCACAACACAATAGTGTGTTGGAAAGGAGAAATCAAACCCTATTGGACATGCTTCGATCCATGATGGACTTTTCTAGTCTATCAATTTTCTTTGGGGGATATGCACTCAAGTTGGTTTGTTATGTACTTAATAGGATTCTTAATAAATCTGTAAGTAAAACACCACATGAGATGTGGATGGAACGTAAGCCAGTGCTTTCTCACCTGAGGGTTTGGGGGCATCTGACTTATGTCAAATATTTGAAAATGGACAAACTCGGAGTCAGGTCTGATAAATATATTTTTATAGGGTATCCCAAGAAAACTAAGGGGTATTATTTCCATCTTGCTGATGAACAAAAAGTATTTGTCTGCCTTAGGACAGTCTTTTTGAAAACGAAATACCTTGGAGAAGGAATTAATGCTTCTAAGGTTAAACTTGAGAAAGTTTAACAGGTAGAACCGACACAATCTAGTGAACCCATAGAATCAGATTTGATGATGTCAAATCTGAAACTTGTTGTAGAGGTACCATTAAGGAGATCCAATAAAGTATCACATCAATCAGACAGATACTATGATTTCTTAATCCGAGATGGAGATCCTATTGAACTCGATGAGAACAATGAAGACCCAATCACCTATATAGATGCAATGTAGATATCTAACTCTGATAAATAGCTTGAAGCTATGAAATTCAAAATAGAGTCCATGAAGATCAATGATGTGTGGACATTAGTTGATCCATCTGAAAGAGTTAAACCCATAGGTATAATTAGGTCTTCAAAAGGAAGAGGGGCATAGACAGGAAGGTGGAGACCTATAAAGTCTGTTTGATTGTTAAGGATTATCGTCAATGTTATGGTATTGACTATGACGAGATATTTTTTCTTGTGACAATGCTCAAATCCATTCAGATTATGCTTGCGATAGCAGCACATATGAACTATAAAATCTAACAAATGAATGTGAAAATAGCTTCTCTAAATAGAGAGCTAGAAGAAAAGATGTATATGATACAGTCTGAAAGTTTTATATCCATAAATGAGTCCAAAATATGCAAGCTTCAAAGATCTATCTATGGATTGAAGCAGGCATCTAGGAGTTAGAACATGCATTTTGATAAGATTATCAGAACGTATGGCTTTATTAGGAGTGAAGAAGAATCCTATATTTATAAATGGATAAATAACTTTATGGTTATATTTCTTATTCTGTATGTGGATGATATTCTTTTAATCGAAAATGACATCTCTGAATTACAAGGAATAAAAATTTAGTTATCATCTTAGTTTTCTATGAAGGATCTGGGAGAAGCATCCTACATCTTTGGGATAAAGATTTATAGAGATAGATCAAAAAGATTGTTTGGATTGTCTCAATCTACGTACATAGATACCATATTGAAATGGTTCAATATGGAGAAGTGTAAGAAAGGCTATCTCTCAATGAGCCATAGAATTTCTCTCTCGAAGAAGGATTATCTGACAACTCCTCAAGAGAGAGAGCATATGAGTAGAATTTTATATACTTCAACAGTGAATTCTATAATGTACGTCATGACATGTACAAGATCAGACATGGCATACTTACTAAGGGTAGTGAGTAGATACCAGTCTAATCCAAGAGAAAATCACTGGAAGATCGTGAAGACCATCCTAAGTATTTGAGAAATACTAAGGATCAATGGCTTGTTTATGGTGAAACTAACTTGAAACTAGTGGAGTTTACTGACTCCAACTTTCAATCAGACCATGATGATAGTAAGAGTGTGTTAGGATATATTTTTATCCTGAACGGTGGAGCGATCCATTGAAAAAATTTCAAGCAGCACACCATGGTTGACTCTGTTTGTGAGATGGAGTATATTGCGGTATCTGATGCTGCGAAGGAAGCTGTGTGGCTATGAAAGTTCATCGATGAGCTCGGAGTGGCACCCTCTGATGATGATCCTATCCTGTTATATTACGACAGCATTGGAGCCATTGCTTAAGCCAAGGAGTTGAAGTCCCATTAGCTCACCAAGCATATTTTGTACCGCTACCATCTTATCTGAGAGATCGTGGATCGAGGTAACGTCAACCTTCAGAAGATCGAAGAAAAAAAAAACTTGACCGACTTATTTACTAAAGCTCTCAAAATCAAAGAGTTCAATTATTATAAGTCGAAGATGAGTATACGATACTGTACCGATTGACTTTAGTCCAAGTGAAAGTTACTAGAAATTATGTCCTAAAGCTAATCGTCAGCTTATTAATGATTGTACTCATATTTATAAATTATATATAAATTTTTAATAATAAAAGTTATTTGATCTTTTTCATCATATTTTATCCATCTTTTTTGAACTCCTGTATTGTGATGAAGTTCTTAGGACTATATTTAATTGATAAAAGAAGATTTATCGTTTAGTCCTTAAAATATATTCATGACCAAATGATATGCTGTTAATAGGATAATAGCACTATCAAATATAGATCGTTATGTACCATATGGATTGGTTGTCTTCTTAATCAAGGAGTGTGGAGACACTAGTATGGCATGTAGATAGAATGTAAGAGTACATTCGCATCGAACGTGATCAATTGATGAGTACTTTACTGTCAAGAATAGCTTGCGAAGGGTATGGATATAAATATCTCTCTGACTTGAGATCACTATTATGACTTGTAAGCAACTCACTATACTTTGGTGTCGGACAATCTGAATTTTTAATTTGATGATGAAAGATTTTTGGATACATTCAAGTACTTATCAAATTGATGTATGAGTCAAGATGGGATTGACCCCTCTAAATAAATAGGAGTTAATGTATCAGTGTATTTTAATTTAGTAAAATCTTGACTAGGATAATCCTTGTGATAAATTTGAAAGGTTGAAATACAATGTGGTCGACTATTTTAGGATTGATAGTGAAACCCTAGGTCACCTTGAGCATTAGGGTCAAAGGAATGAATTATACAATAACCATACACCAGTAGGTTCTAGAATATTGCTTTACAATCTTTTGACCTATCCGAACGGCGGGTCTTATTGCTATATGGTTACATTGATTAGTGTAAAAATTTATTTCTATAGCACCGATTTAGATTCGAACTTATGGGGTCACACATATTAGAAGATTTCATCTGATCTGATGGCTAAAAGAGTCCCATTGGATTGGGACTCTAGCGAAAAATCTCACTAGATTGGGACTCTAAAGGAGAGTCCCATTGGACTGAAACTCTACTATTAATGAAGAATTTATTAGTAATTAGATTGCTAATTGACTCAATTTGATTAAGCAAAAAGGTTCGAATCAAGTCTAATCAAATTAGATTCAGTTTGACTTAGATTGGATTTAATTTGATCAAGCCTAATTGCAAGAAAAACTTATTCCTAATTTGATCAGGACTGAAGTTCAGTTGATTTCTAATTGGGTTAGAAATTTATTAAGATAATTGTGTTCCTAATTAGATTAGATTCCTTCCTCTCATTGGGTTCAAACCAAATCTGATTTGGTTTGGAATCAAGTTGGAAACAAAGAGTCCTAGCCAATTGTGACTCTCTCTCCCTTGTGCATGCCCTGGACCCATGCCATTCTCTACATGCAAAAATAGGTTTTGCATGAGATTTTTTAGCATGAGAAGAGAGGGTGCAGAGAGAGTGGGCGGCACTCTTGATGAGTCATAGATCTTATCTCTTTCTTGATTTGAATTCGATGCAAATCAAGGATAAGGAGATAAGAAAGAAAGAGATCCATTTTGTTTGGAAAGAAGGGTGGCACCAAATGATTTTTTTCTTTTATGCTTTGAGGTGTTTGTTGGTATGAGAAAGATCTTATTTCTTTCTCATGCCATCACACTATTTTGGAAAAAAATAAGACGCCCCATATGGTGTTGGCGTGGAGATTTATGGTGCCCCCTCCAAACCCTAAACCCTAACTCCCATATATAAAAAAGGGGGTCCAATAGTTGGATGCCCCATATGAGATCCAGTTGAAATTTGTTTCTTATAAACAGCTCTCTCCTCTCTTCCCTTCCTCCATTAATACTTCTCCTTCTCTAGAGCATCTAAGAGATCAAAGGAAGAAGAAGAAAATCAGCCTTCACAGATCCTCGCGAGCTAGCACTCCCAAAGAGCCTGATCAGTATTCGTTCTTTGTGTGGATGATCTATAGAGGTCGGACTCCTTTGTGCGGCTGTGAGTAATCTGAAGGAACTCCTTTCCACATGATACACTTATGGAGATTAGCAACCCATACTTCGGTAATGAGTTTTGAACTCATTAGATCAGGTTTGATTAGATCTAAGGATTAGATCTAGTCTACAGCATCAATTTGATCGATGTAGATTTTTATATTTTTAGATCTTAATCTCATATTTAATTATATCATAGATCTTGACATGGTAGTTTAGATTAGATCTTGTGCATGTAATATAAGTTAAATTATTTAATTTATCAAGATCCGTTGTAAAATTTTTAAAATTGCATGCATAGAACTACCAATATTTCCTTCAGAGAGATCCCTCGTAAGGGCCTTAGGGCAGCACAAATGGTCCCACACCCTTAGATCTTGGGTCCGATGGACAGTCATCAGGATGGTAAGAATCTGATCAGCAAGCAAACTACCAAAGAGATGGGTAATGTCCTGTACTCTTTGAACCCTACCATGAATAGTAAGTAGATCACAAACCCATAGATGGTCATCCACCTCCATGTTAACATATGTTGGCCACCTAGAGAGAGGCAAGTTGGAGATCCAAGCATCCTGGCTCATATCAATTGATGTCCTATCCCTAATTAACCATTTGACCTGGGCCAGCACAACAGGGGCACAAGCACAAATCTTTTTCCAGATGAAAGAGTATTTGTAGATAACTCATATCTGGGACCTCTAACTCTATGCCCCATACCGAGCCCTCATCATCCTTTTCCATAGACAATCGAGCTAGAGAAGAAATCTAACTACATGTTTGAAAATTATAGCCTCTCTCCTATCCAACAGAGACTGAATCCTGAGGTCCCATCTATCATGGGCTGGCAAACCACCTCTCAAGATACCATATGGATCCCCTAACCATCATGACTAGAGCCCTCCAAGAAGTTCCAAAAAATTAAGTTGCTCCAACTTGTTGACGCAAGAATCTAGTACCATCGTATTCGCCAGGAGGTAGATCAAAATGGAGCTCAGAACCAATTTGACAAGGGTCTCTTGCCCATCATGAAGAGGGTATTGGCTTGCCAGCCATCAAGGCAATCCTAGATCTGCTGCTCCATGGACCTACAGTTATCCCTTCGAAGATGTCATCCTATGATGGGAACCCCAAGATAGGTCAAGACCTGTCTGCTCCTAGAACCCTAATCTGCCTTGAATTGCCTGTTTCACCTAGACCTTCATCTTGAGGCTGAAGATGATTGTGGACTTATACAAATTCATAAGCTAGCCAGATGTCTGACAATAGGCCTCAACCATGGAAGCAAAACACCTTGCATTCCAGATGGAGACATGACCAATAAGAAACAGTCATTGGCAAAGAGGAGGTGCAAAAGTGACTGAGTCCCAGGGATAGGCTAGTGAGGCTCTAGCTCTGACCCTTGGATCGCTGCTCTCAACACCTAAGACAAAGCATCAGTACATAAAATAAATAAGTTAGGAGAGAGAGGGCAACCTTGATGAAGCTCAACTATCGAGCGAAAAAAATCTACCAAGGCTCCATTGATCAGAATCACAATGCTGGGAGTCTCCATGCAATCCATGATCCAATCGATCCATCTATCATGGAAGTTGAGCTTCTACATCATCTGTTGTAGAAAATGCCAATTCATCTAGTCATAGACTTGCTCCATGTCCAGCTTGCTTGCCATTATACTACGGTGGATAGGAGCTCACCATAGATCATGCATGAGCTCCTCGGCAAGCAAGACATTGTTAGTGATCTTGCAGCCACTAACGAAAGCATCCTGCTTAGGATAGATCAGTTAAGGCACAATCAACTTCAGTCACCTAACCAAGACCCTAGCACACATCTTGTAGAGGGTGGTGCAAAGATTGATCGGTTTGAAGTACTCCATGATGGATACATTAGGTTGCTTCGGGATGAAGGTAACTAGCATCTTCTTTCACTCCTCCGGGATGCCTTTAGAGTCGAAGACCCTCTGCACTGCCTCCACCACCTCACCTCCAATAATGAGGCAGCAATGACAAGAAAAAGGGTGAAAATCAATCTAATCCTGGGGCCTTATTCTCTCCCAAGGACCAGAGAGCATCCCGAACCTCCTCAGCAAACATTGGGCGAATCAGGGCCTCATTCTCATGGTCGAAGATGTGGGTCACAGGTTGGGCCCCCCGAAGTGGGAAGTCTCCATCAAGTGCCACCATCCAACATGATCTGAAGAACTGAAAGATCAGCCCCCTAACTTTCTAGCTGTCCTCCACCACTGATTCATAAAAAATAAAAAGATCTGTCAATTCTTCTTTCTTTGTTTATCCATTATTTGTTTTTAAACTAGTAGAGATATATCATCTGGTAGATGATTGTAGCACTCCTCAATAGTTTTATACTTTTATAAAATACCTCTTCTAAGGGCCCACATCCAATTGGAATAGTTTGTCTTAACATATAAGTCAAATACTTTCTTCACTTCTTCATCAAGACAAGAATAGATAAAGCCAATTTTCTTGAACTATAAATATAAAGTCTCCAATTCTTTTCCTAGGTATAGACTAGAAGTAGTCCAAGGCTCAATGATATTCTAGTGAAAAAGACTACTAATCTCATGGCATGCTGCTAGTGTAATTATCCTAAAATTATAATAAATCATAGCATAATGGAGGTAAGCATGTACTAGTGGTACTAAAATTGTCAAACACATAGTTTTAAGTAAAAGTAGTAGGTAGATTCATATCAAATAATAAAAGGCTTAATTATGTGAAAAACCCTAAACTTTTTGGAGATTTTCATTTTTATCCTAAACTTTTATTTAGTGCAATTAGATCACCCAATTTTTCAATTAGTTCAATTCAAACCCTGGTTGTAACTTTTGTTGGCTTACCATGATGGAGTTGTGGCATGGCTTACTTGGATGGAAAACTAATTGCTTATGTGGCAAAAGTAGATGATGTGGTAGTAAGAGAATTTTTCTCCCAAAAATGGCCCCTCTTCACTGAGGGTTTGGACTCCCATTCCAATTGAAATCCCATAAAATAATCTTAGCATCTGAATACCAGTGACAATCATGAGAGGGGTGCTATTTCCCAAAGGCAACGCATATCGGTGACTGGTCATCCTTTTTGACAATGAAGGTAATGTCTTCATTTTGCTTTTGATTGTATCCATAATTGTGTTAGGCTTTTAGTTATTTTTTTTCCTATAATCCCTAATTTTTTTATGCTAGATTCCTCACTTAGCCAAAAAAATCACCTAAGGATTGCCTCAACATCAAATAGGGTTGTGATTTTGCAAAAAGTGACCGAAATAGTTTGGTTTTGTCGCATCTTTATGTGGTCCCGAAGCTCTATTAAAAGTTTGTTTTTAAGCAAGATGTCATTACAAGATGTTTCCAAATGAAAATAAATATTTTATTTTTAAGTAAAAACTATATTTATAATATAGTTCTTTCAAAAAGATTAATTGGTTCAGTGTCACAACACTGTGGTAAGCTTCATTAGTGGAAAAACCTCTAAAACCTAAAGTAATGTGGAAAGGCTCTTCTTACTTTGTAATTCTGACTGCTTCTGCTAACAAGTAAAAACAAATGAGTGTAACAAATAGGGAATTAGCAAAATAGGAGTATGTCAAAGAAATTTTCAATAAGGACAAAAAAAATGTTGCTTTTCTTCGACCATATTTAAATTCATAGAAATCTAGTATCATAAAACATCCTAGAAACCTACACCTTTTGCTATTTAACATGATCATGGTACAATTTTAGAGATTATAACATAAAAGGTAGCTTTATCCATGTATGACTACTTATTCTAACTAGTAAAGTTAGATTTGATGGTCAAAACAATGGAAGGCATAAAAGACTTAAACAATTAACAACACACTATAGGTGGTACACATATATGGGATTTTTTTTCTTGAAAGGAAAATGAGGGAGCAAGAGGCTACCTCCTATTTATTTATTAGCTAGGTAAACATATATTGGTCATGCCACCCACAATACAAACTCATTTACTCCATACTCCACATCATTATGATGGTGATGATTGATGAGCCACCATCACACTAGCCCAAGTGCTAAATATCCATAATTGTGGATGTATACCATCTCATTACCGTGCAAAATCATTTTCATGTAGAACCCACCAACCAGCCCAAGTGTGAAATATCCGTAATATTGGATGCATACCATCTCATTGTCATGTAGATTCATTTTTATGTAGAACCCACCACACCAACCCAAGTGCCAAAAATCCATAATATTTGATGCATTCCATCTCATTTCCATGCAGAATCATTTTCATGCAGAACCTTTGTTTCATATCGACAGAACTATTGTCATGCCTTGTTAGTTAAAGTCTATTTTTTTTTATATGTCATGTAGAATAGGCATTGTAACCATTGCTATGCATCATAAAGGCAAGTATGTCAACAAAGGGAGATATATAGTGAACATGTTGGAGGTAATGTGACGTAGTTCAACATCAGTGATATAGAAACCTTATCTTATGACAAGTTATATGAAATGATGGAGAAGCTATACATAGATCAAGTTTTGAGGTTGTTTTGTGGGGTCCATGTTCTCAATAGAAATTAGAGAATGATGCTTATATATGAAGATAGTTAGCTGAAAGAAATGATAAAGGCTGCTTTAGATGCAAGAGAATATCTTCATGTTTATGTGGAGCATGAAGTAGTCCAAGAAGTAGTACTCATAGAGACCTAGGAGTCAAAGTCATACAAAACAGATTGCTGAGAAGCAAAGCCAACAAATGTCATTAAAAGCAAAGAATATGGTAAGGAGCAAGTAAAGGGTAGAGGAAGTAGTGCTAGAGCAAAGAAAGGGTCTGATGCAAGCTTGAACAAAGCCAAAAGATAATTATCAAGCAAAATTAATAAGCTCTTATAAGTCAAGAAGTGAGAAGTAAGAGAAAAGAAAAAAAATATCCGAGAGACCTAGGACTCATATGATTGTTGATCAAGAAGGTAGTGAGGATGAAGAGTACATAATATATAGTGACAGTAAAGTGAAAGATAGTGATGACAATTTTTATACAGAAGTCGAGTTATTAATTGATGATGAAGTGTTGATAGCTATGGGGACAAAGTCAAGAAAGCAAGGAACAAAAATAGAAAAAAAAAGATGAAATAGTGCAGATGAACCAACCAACAGTTGTCAATGGGATTAGAAGATCAAAAGAAGCTACTGCTTATAATGATACAAAATTTACTCTAAAAGTATCCTATTTACAAGGACTAAAATTAGTCATCATTATTAATCATTAAAATATAAGTATATTATTGACTATGTTAAGATTTTCTCATGAATGATATTTTTTTCATAAATAATATTGTTCAAAGCCTTATTATTGTGTTACTATTTTTTTGTGAAAAAGTATTATAACATTATTTTTGAAGGTAAAAATTAGATGTCACTATTAATTTTTAAAATCTCAATATATTTGTTACTAGAACAAAATGCCGCAAAATTATAATATGCATGTAACTATAGAATTAACATTATAGTATTTAGAAATTTTGGTAATTAATTGGCCAAAATAGTACCTATTTGAAGATTTTGATAGAATTAGTACTACTTTCTCTAAATTACTTTTGAAAGAAATACACACATTAAATTAATGGCTTGTGAACCAGAAGAATCCAAACTTAATGTGGACCACTTTTTCCCTAGTCAGATCAATTGGAGACCATAATAGATGATAAGCAATTGAGTAATTAATTGATATTCTTTTGATTAAGTAATTAATAAATACTTTCAACCTGTGAACATCCACTTTAAGTAGGTTTAGATTTGATATTAATGCATTTAGGTCATAATCAAGTCAATCAATCTAGACCTATTTATTAAATGGGTTAGGTTCAGGTATAGACTTTTTATCTATTTAACCCATTTTGATCTATTTAATAATTAGGTTGAGTTATGACCTGACCTATTTAACCTATTTAAAACCTGCTTAACATATTTATGACCTATTAATCTGACTCAATTAGTCTATTTAATCTATTTAATATGACTTGACCTATTTAATAAATGAGTTATATCGGTTGGGTCAGCTTAGCTATTTATTAAATAGGTTGGATTCAAATCTGAATTTTTGACTTGTTTAATAAATAGGTCGAATTCAACTTAATAAATTTTTGACCTGATCTATATTTGATCCAACTCGTATCTAACATGATTGCCATCCCTATCCTCAAGTTCTCATCAAAGTGAGCTTCCTTTAATGTTGGAACTCTTATTACCCCCCATAAAAAGGATGTCACTTATATTTCGTATCATGCACAAATTCTCAGAAATAAGTGGCATATTTTCTAAATGCCCTCACAAAGTATAGGGATGATAGTGTGGTGGATTTTTTGGATATCCGACCCCTCCCATATCCTAATAGGATTCGTTTAGCAATACTTTATAGGATTAAAGAAGAGTTTGAGATTTAAAATTAAAATCCATTTAGATTTGAGATTTGTCCTTTGCATACCTGCTATCCCAATCCAAATATATATATATTATATAAATCTTTATAATATATATGCATTATAAATTTCTATAAAAAGTTATACATAATAGGTAGTACAAGGATTTGAACCCCAAGCCTTTAAATGGTCTAACCATTACTTTTTTATAAAAAAGTATACATAATAGGTGGAGTATTGAGGCTCGTAGATATCATTGGAAAGCTTATTCCAAGCTTTATACCAACATGAATAGGGTTTACTCATTCAAGGTCAATTTTAAGGTCAAAATCTACTACTTCAATGAGTTTTGGGATCATTTTTAGTCAGATGTCTATGATAGGTGTGATTTTGCATTTTCTTTTATATTTATTTATTTTTGGACTATTAGCTTTATTTTGATTTTATTTTAGTAATTTAAATTATCAAACTTATATCCAATTTCTCCTCTAGTATGTTTCAAAATGGCTACATTGATCTTTTTGTCATGTCCCAAACTTAGTATTCAGGTTGGATACATAATGGCCACACATTTTTTTGGGCAAAATACTAAAAAATATGTATGACCTTAAAATTCATTATAACCTCAACATCCGTAACTAAGAGTGATCTAATTTTATAACAAATAGTAAACTTTGTATCATTATAAATTTAATTCCTTCAATCATCCGATTAGGTACTAATGATGCTCTATTTATTCATCCATTTATGTACGAACCTAAATCATAGCCAATCATGAATATCCTGTAACTCTGAAAAAAAGAAAAATAGAAAAGGTGAGCTTTACAACCCAGTAAGAACCTCCATACATCCATATCAATGTAATAGTATAATTTAAAAATAACAATAAGTAACAAGCATGAAATCCCATATCAAATATCTAGAATAAATCAAATATTCATATAAATATGTATCAAATATCTATCTTGTCAAAAGAGATATGTTACCATATATCAACAAATGAATCTTTTTATTCAGCATTAGTTTTATTTCTTATTATCTGCTCTTTTTATCATAATTTTATATTTTGTTAATTTTTTTTTTCTGGCTTTGGACTAACCAAGATCATGCAATGATCTTTTTTGAATCGAATTTTCATGATCTTTTTTGAATTGAATTTTCATGATCTTTCTTGGATCAAGTTCTCATGATCTTTCTCAGATCAGATTCTCCATGATCCTTTTCGGATCGAATTCTCATGCATAAGCCTATGGAGGCTGTTTCATATGATGAGACTAGTCCAAACCATATTTTTTCATCTAATTATTACATATTAATTTTATTAAATCAATTTTAGCTTACAGTGTGATCAAGATAAGTATATCATATGTATATAATCATACCATCAATCACTGATATATATATATAATCAATACATAATGTACTCATACTAAAAAATCATACATAAAATAATAGTATCTCAAATATAATAAATCCACTAACACGAAACCAATGATGCAAAACCAACAATACAATTCCAATGATAATAATAGCATATACAATAGTACTTATGTATAGGGATTCTTACAGCTATCGATGATTGACTCAAATATAAAAATCGATGAACTCCTCAATTTACAAACTCAAAATCAAGATATTTCAGTCAACATCTTCTTATACAAATAGTTGCATCTTTATATAATCATAAATAAATATAAAAGTCATGTGCGATTAAGGATAGAAAAATTATAGAAAAATTCTTAAATATCATAAGTCCAAGACCTCTCCTAAGGTCAATCAATTGATCTGTATTATCTAGGTATCTGGACTCTCCACTGATCTATAAAATTTTTAGAGAGAGAAATTCATGAAGAGATAGAAAAAATTTAGAGAGAGAAAGTAAAGAGACTCATAGAGAGAGAAAGTGAAGAGAGAAGATAGAGAGAGGAGAGAGGGAAGATAGAAACTCTCTCTCTCTTTCTCTTTTCTTTCCTTTTCTTTTTTTCCTTCTCGTTTTTTTTTTTCCTTCTTCATCAAAACAAGAGAGGGGAAAAAGGGGAAACTTGGAAGCTGGCCATTCCCCAAAATGGCAACCATGATCAATGGCGATCTCTCAGCACTGACGATGATGGCTCCGATCCTCGACGACCATGGTAAGGCCACATCTGGTGACTGCAACTAGTCCATTGGAAGGAAAAGAAGGAACAAAATAGGACAAGTCCGACCCCTATGAAATTTGATGGTTGGTGACTCAATCCAGCCATCAAAACCTCCCTAAAGTTCAAAAAGAGAAGAAGAAGAAGAATAGAAGCTTATTACCTTAACTTCGGGGTTGATTGATGGTGGTTGATAGGAAATTGTTCAATAGAAAGAATCCCTCTAATCCATGCGATTTTGCCGATGATTGATCAAAGATTTGGGTGATGTATTGAGGAGGATGGGAGAGGGATTTATAGGCATAGATCCTAGGATCTTGTCGAAGTTTGAATAGATCTAGGATCCCTTTTCCTGTCAAATTCAAAGAGGAGAAGGACTCCTTCGGGAGTCCTCTTCTTCTGCCTCATAAGCTGAGTGCATGAGGTTTCATATATATATATATATATTATATATTATATTATATATATATTTTTTTTTTTTTTTTTTCTTACTTTATGATTCATGCTAGGAATTTTAAAAAATTCGGGTCCTTATAATTTTATGGATCACGAAAGCCTCATATAAAGGACTCCCATCCATACCAAACTTCCCACCCTAAAGGTTTGTTTGGTTGGGGCATGTCAGATTATAGAGCAATCTAATAATTTCTAAGAATCATTTATCTAAAAAAATAATTATGGAGGAAAATAACTTTTACTATATTTGGTTAGTAAAAAAATTACTCTAGAAAATGACATTGAAAAAAGATTACTATGTTTAATTGGAGATAAATCTATATAAAAATATAGCCAAATTTATAAATATATCCTTAAATATAAAATAATTTTTAATACTAAGATAGCATTGTTATCTTTAATTAATTTTTATATAATGACTATAATCATATAGCCTTTTATATAATGTCATCTTTATCTTAATTTCTTTGCAAAAGCTTTTTATTGAATGAATCTGAAAATACATCAAAATAAATTTAATGATTATATATATAGCTTTATTGGGGGTATTTTTATCAATTATAAATTAACACCACTTGAAAATTTATCAAATACCAATCCTCCATGGTATTTGTTTTACCTTCTCTCTCTGAAAAATAAATATGATGCCCACCAATTTTTTTACCATCTCTCTCTTTCACTTTTCATACCAAACATAATAATCTGGCATGGGAATCATTTTTTCAAACCAGAGTACCCCCAACCAAATGGGCCCTAAGACTTCTACAAGAATTAGAAGTTAACTCCATCTAAGGAAAACTTCCATCCAAAAAAAATATATGTGCATTAAGAGTTGTACAATATATAAAAAAAATTCCAGTGATTCAGACTCCCATCCATACCAAACTTCACACTCCAAGACTTCTACCAAGATTAGAACTCCATCTAAGAAAGGATATTCACCCAAAATAAATATACAGACATCGAGGGTCATATGATATTAAAAATAATTTCACCGATTGGGACTCCCATCCACACCAAACTTTCCACCCCATGACTTCTATCGAGATTAGAAAGTACTCCATCTAAGAAAGGGCTTCCATAAAAAAAATATGCACGTGCTTCTTATTTCCCATAGCCAACATCAAAAAAATCAAGGAAAGCAAAAGAAAGGCACATTTATCTCCTAACATATCACACATCACCAAAAAAATAGAGAAAAATCACATGAGGAGTCATGAAATATTAAAACAAAATCAAAATTGGACTTCCATCTATGTCCAACTTCTCATCCCAAGATTTCTATTGGATTAAAACTCCATCCAAAGAAGGAATCCATCATATATTTCCTTTCCAAAAAAATGCATGAGAAGGCAAGGAAAAAAACCACATGAAGATTCATGAAATATCAAAAGAAAATCCAAAATTGGACTTCCTTCTATGTCGAACTTTCCATCTTATGACTCCCATCTACGTGAGGCATCATGAAAAAAAGAAGAAAACAAGAAAAGCCACATCAGCCATCTTCAAAATAAGAAAATGCACAAAAAAAGTGAAGGCATCATGAAAAAAATTGGTTGTCATGAAAAGAAAAATACATGTCAGCCATCTCCAAAACAAGAAATCCGCATAAGGTGTCATGAGAAAATCTCAGGATTGACTCCCATGCGAAGGCTTCCACTAGGATTGGGATTCCATCCAAATGTCCATCTCCCATCACATAAAAGAAAATTGGGTGTACTCCCATCACACAAAAAAAAATTTGGACGGACTCCTATCGTACAAATCTCTGACTTCATCAGCATTCCCTTTATGAAGTAGTCTTTGTGATCAAATTATCCATATTGAGCAATTCTCTATGAAAACTCCTTGCTCCAACACCAACAAAATTTCCCTCATTACATCTCTGAGAGGTTTTATCAATATAGGATCTCTTTGATCTCCATTAATATGAGTCCTAATCTCCTCTCTATTTCTTCTCTGTGATTAAACTCTGATGTTTAAATCCTAGTTGAATCCTTAGGGCCTTTGGATTTTCTTAAAATTTGACCTATTGATGCATCTATAACCTAGAAATTTTATATCTAATTATTGTATATGCTTCATGTGAATGAATTTCTTAATCTTATAGTTTCTCTAATGATCTTTTATGTAATCCATAAATTTCATAATCTATAAATTTGCCTTAGGGCCTTTGAAATAGAAAATATTATATAGATCTTCTCAAGGAGTACTTCTATGATCTAAATATATAAGCTTGACCTAGGGACCGACAAGGCCCTTTTTTTTAAATAATGAAATTAGGAGGGGTGGACCACCCATGACCAGCATGGCCATGTTGCACTAGCAATTATGTATGGAAAGATATATATCAAATGATGTTTATAAATCATGTCATATTGCTTATATCAAGGCAACATCAAAAGAAAATTCAATGCCCAGCTTGATATGAATAGAGGCTACGATCTCCTCCAATGAACTGATAACAAAGTATTTCTAAAAATCTATGATACGGTTGGACTTGAAAAAAAATTGATATTTTGTGGCATGTTTACTTGCATTTCAGTTATTTTATTTAGTAGTATATTTACAACCTTGCTGCTATTTTTAACCTTTTCCTCAAGCCTTTATCACACTCATTTCCTTATTATTTTCTAAATCTAAGAGGAAGATGACGGATAGCCATTGGATGACACCAATTTTGTGAATAAAAAAAGAATGACATATGCAGAATTCTCTATGATTACATTATAGATATAGCAATCAGAAGTTGTCAAGATAAGACTTGGTATTGTTGTATAACAGTCATGATTAGATAAATCTCATGTATCTTTAATTATGTGATACATAGAGTAACATATAAAATTATTCAATGATGATTATCATATAACATAATGATTGTGATTGGAAGACTAAGACTCTCTTATTCACGTCCAAACCAAAAAGAATCTAGATTTTTTGATTTGCTTCCTCTATCTCTTGTTATATCTCTTGCTTTATCATGTGTTTTCTTATCTTCCACAATGTATGGAGTTGTTATAGCTAATCTTATCTTTTCATTGAGAAAATAAGTAATTTAAATCTCCTAAATTCTTACATATACTAAGTTTAATAAGGCATTTATGTTACTTTTAAGAATTCATCTAACAATATAACCCCACATTATGTAGATATAGTGTTAGCTGACAAACCTTGGATTCAACTTCGCAATAGATCATGCTTGGAGTATTTAAATGGTATTCAAGGTTTTCTTGATTTTGCATTGGAACATATAAAAGAGGAAGAAATGAAAATAAAATATCCTTGCATTGATTGCAATAATAAATATAGAAAGACTAGGGATAAAGTTGAACAACATCTGCTATATAGGGGATAAGGCGTGATTATAATGTTTGGTATCACCATGGGGAGGGTAGTACTGATGATGATGAGGATGACAGGGATGAGGATAGTATGGATATAGATGACATGCGGGGTTTGACACATGATACTTTCCCAAATATGATGTTTGAGGGAGTAGGTAGGAATAAGCCACAAGAGTCTAATGAAGAAGCTAAAAGGTTTTTTAGACTATTAAATGTCGCCAAGCAACTACTATTCGAAGGGTGCAATAAATACTCAAACTTGGCTTTTTTAGTCAAGTTAATGCATTTAAAATGCATAAATCGTTAGAGTAACTTTTCTTTTAATGAGCTACTAAAGCTATTAAAAGATGTATTTCCAATGTGTGAGAAACTACCTACATCAAACTATGAGGCAAAGAAAATTGTCAGAGATCTTGGCCTCTATATGAAAAGATATATGTGTGTAAAATGATCGCATGATTTATTATAAAGAGGATCCAAAAGCAACTCAGTACTGGATTTGTAGTCTTTCAAGATAAAAGTCAATTACAAAGGGTGGCAAAGGAAAAAAAATTGCCAAAAGATTTTATGATATTTTTCACTTAAATTGAGATTAGAAAAAATATTTATATCAAGTAAGACAGCAGTAGAAATGAAACGACACTATGATAAACATGTCAAGGATAAAGTGTTAAGGCACCCTGCTGACTCTGAAGCTTGAAAAATTTTTGACAAAATTAACAAGTCATTTGCAGTAGATCCTCATAATGTAAAATTGGGATTAACTACTGATGGCTTCAATCCATTTGAAAATATGAGTATCAACTACAACATTTGGCCAGTTATCCTATTCCCATACAATCTCCCATTATGGATGTGTATGAAATGGCCTTATTTATTCATGTCTTTGCTCATCCCAAGACCAAAAGCACCTGACAATGACATTGATGTAGTTTCTTAAGGCCATTGATTGATGAGTTAAAAAACTTATGAGAACATAGGGCATGCACATTTGATGTTTTGATGATGATAAACTTTCAGATGAGAGCTGCAATATTGCGGATCATTAATGACTTCTCTGCTTATGATAACATTTTTGATTGCAGTATAAAAGGAAAGTTGGTGTGCATCAGAAGGCTCAATTTGATGGAAAGAAGGAGAAAAGAGTTGCACCAAATCGACTAACCGAGGATGATATCCTAAATCAACTCCATCCATTAGATCACATAACTTTTGGTAAGGTGGAGAGGTAAAAACTTATTGGGTTTGGAAAAACTCATAACTAGAAGAAGCATAGTATTTTTTTTGAACTACCGTATTGAAAGATGCTCTTATTGCCACATAATTTAGATATAATGCATATATAAAAGAATATATTGGACATTATGGTTGGGACTATGATGAATGTTGATAGTAAAACAAAAGATTTCCTAAATGCTCATCTTGATCTTAAAAAGATGGGAATAAGGCATTCAGTCCATCCTAGAGAGGTTAATGGAAAGATAATGTTACCCCCTGCTTGCTATACACTATCAAATAAGGAGAAAAGAGATTTATGCCACTGGGTTGGAACCTAAAGGTTTTAGATGGTTACTCTACAAATCTATTTTAGTGTGTAACTATCAAGGAGCATAAGATTTCTAGCATGAAGAGTCATAATTGTCATGTCTTTCTAGAGAGATTACTCGCACTAGTTGTACATAACCTATTGCCTAGATATATGTCTGATCCATTAGTTGAGCTTGATAGCTTTTTTAAGGAATATTTGTGCTCTAAAGTGATTCGGGGGAGGATTTAGATAATCTTGAAGGCCAAATTTTTATAATCTTTGTAAATTAGGAAGGACTGTTCCTTCTTCCTCCTTTGATATTATAGTACACATACCCATTCACTTAGCTTGGGAGGCTAAAATTACTAGTCCGCTGCAATTTAGGTGGATGTACAAAATTGAAAGGTATGGTGTTATTTATTGCTTATATTAATTGAGAGCTTAAACATATATTAATCAAGTTTAACATAGATTGTCTTCTAATTAAACATCTATGCAAGTTAAAAGGCTATGTTCATAACAATGCAAGCCAGAAGGATCCATTGTAGAAGGGTATTTGATAGATGAGTATTTAATTTTTTGCTCCTAATACTTGTAGAGAGTCAAAATAGCATTCAATCGACCTAAGAGAAATGATGATAGAGATTCATCTTCAAGTGGCCCCATATCGACTTTTAGTATTTTCTACACCCCATTGTCGTTTAGGAAAAGTAGATATATATGAATTGAATGATGACCTATAGAATGCTACTACACTTTATTGTTGGATTTGTATCTTAGAAACTAATTGTTGGCTGACATATTATGCAATTCTAGGGCCTAAACTTATACTTATAATTTTTTTATTATCAATAAAAGACTTTTTCATTCTAATCATGTTTGTGTCCATGATTTGTTCTAGAAATTAACAACGATGATTTTTGTATATTCTTAAAGAGTTAAGAATTTGAGATATATATTAATTAGTAGTTAATTTCTAAATGCTCACAATCAAAAGATCATCACGGAGGATAGTGATCAATCCATTTGAGATCGATGCATGGTTCACCTCCCTTGTGGGCAGATGAGTCTCGAGTCTGCGGTGTAGAGACACTGAGGTGAAGGTATGGGTGGTTGTAGAGAATGACTTGCACTGAGCATGACCAACACGAGAACCACATGGATGTCTACTGACTCATCAATGATCTTCTCGATGCTGCAGTGGTGTGAATGGTCCTTTGACCTCGATGTCATTGGCTATTCACAACGAGGCTATTGGGTTGACTGCACGTTCTCTTGGTCCCTAGCCATTCGGATTCTTATTGTATATGTTGGCTTCAGTAGGTTTAGATTTACTATTTGGAGCAGGATGCACCTAGATGAAATCTATCGATCTTGGTAGAAAAGGAGAAGTCCTATGCGATTTACGAGATTGAGTTCAGAAAGTCTTTGACCAAAGTAAGTGTGAATACTGAAAAAGAGTTTTCATGAGATTCACAAATGAACTCGAGTTGAATCAATATAGCATATGACTGATGATAGGGTCTGATGAGTTCTCTATGATCTCTCTCAAGTCGAGACTCATGATAGAAGGACTGAATCATACGATAACTGCACCTAGAGATTTATACTTTCATTTTACTGGATTGCCATTACATAGTGCTAGGTGTCATTGATGGATTGTGAGACTCATCGGGTGTCATCTTGATAATCGATGGCCCTCGAAAGATAGAATTGAAAATATTTCAATCCATCGAAAAGAGTTTCAATGATATTGTAATGGAGATCACAATATATCTCACTACCAGATAGAATGATATCTCACTACTAGATAGAATGGAACCTATGGGGTCACACATTAAAGAATTTAATCTTAAATTTATCAATTGAACTTATAAAATTCTAATTGGATTAAGATTTATTGAAATCCTATTAGGTTGATGAGAACTATGCTAGCACACGGTTAAACCTAATTCTTCTCGAGACTTTGATTTGATCAAGTCCATAGCCTTGAACCTAACCTAAATCCATTTGGATTTGATTGGGCTCTTAATTGTGAGCCCAAGAAGATTTGATTAAGTCAATTAGTTAGCATAATTATCCTAACATTATCTCTTCTTTATCTTCTAATTATCTCTAAGTGTGCATGTAGAATAGATGGAAAGAAGGAGGCGCAATCTTCTTTTTTTGGCAAGACCAGGGGGTGCCAACCCCTTAGATTTGGCAAGTGAGGCTCACCCCCTTCTCATGTGTGGCATGGAGGAGAGAGGTGGGGCCACACCCCTTCTTATTTGGCTAGAAATCTTTTTGTAGGGCGCCAAGAGTTGGCGCCCCAACTACTTGATATATATTTCTAGGGCACCTCTTGTACATGCTTAAAGAGGCTGATTATATATCATTTATATCTAATTTTAATTAAAATAAATCAGATTAAAAAGATAGAAGATTCTTGTGAGATAGGAATCTACTTTTTTAAGATAAATGAGTTTCTATTTTGTGTCAGGATAGTGCCTATATAAAGGGTATGTCTTTAGGATTCCTAGCTAATTGATTTTTGATGAAAAATCTCTCTCTCTCTCCCTTCTCCATGCCTCCTCTCCTCCCTCTCTTCTTTCCATACCTAAGAGTTGGGTGTCCCCTCTTCCATATGTCAAGAGGTAGTGCTTGGTGACTTAGATATTGAAGATCGAGGAGAAGAAGAAGAAGGCTGCTGATCAAGGAGTTGATCCTGCAGTCCAGATCAAGATGTTGATCAAAGTGTTCAAAGCTAAAGTTTTTTTTGAGAAAAAAAATCTTCTATGAGAAGAAATCAGTTCGAGATTGATCTCGATGGATACCCATAGAGGTCGAACGCATGTGCGGCTCGAGCATCTATGAATCCATGATCATCAAAAGCAATGAATATCTACCTGCACCAAGATAAAGAGATCTGATCTCATATTTATATCTAAATTTTGGATTGTATATATGTATTTTCTTTTGGGCTTGGGTAGGATTAGATTTGATCTATTGCATGTGGGGTTAAAGGGTTTAACCTGTTTGTTTTTCACTACGATTTTCAAAGTTTTGACATCTACATATGCTGCCTATCTGGTTTACTAACAGTGGTATCAGAGCCACAGATTTTTTAAAAATACATATGATCTAATTTTTAGATTAGATCTAAAAGTTTTAATGATTTAAAATTAATTTTGTGCTGATATAAGGTTGTCCTGGTATAGGGTTTATCTCCTATATTGCAAAAGTTATTCCAGCACAAGATTGATCGATTTTGAAAATTATTTTTGAAATAATTAAATCAAATCTTTAGATCTAAAAATTAGCATATGTGATATGTTTAATTTGAGTTTAGATCTAAAATTAGAATGATTAAAATTTACATCAAACTGATATAAGGTTGTCCTGATTAGGGTTTACCTCTTATATTATAAAGGTTGTCCTAGTTTGATGTGAATCGATTTTTAAAAAAATATTTTTGAAATATTTTAATCATTATTTTAGATTTGATTTTATATATATTTGATATGTATAAATTTAGTTTTATATCTAAAATTTAATGTATATGTGATGTATTTTTATTTAGATCTGAAACTATATATATTTGATATATGAAACTAGGTTTAGATCTAAAACAATTTTAAGATCATAAGTCACTAACTGCATGCAATGAAATATAATCTAAAAAATTAATTTTAAATCTGAAATTATGTTGTTGCATGTGGGTAAGGGATGAATAAATTAGGTCTAAGTGATCAAACTACAATTAGGATCTAATTGATTAGATCAGGCTAGAACCCATTTTTGATTTTGAGCAATTGATTGAACCTAATTGATGGATGATTAGGATTAGATCAAAGGGGTTCAAAGTTGAGTTAGTTGTAGTTAGTCGCATCATTCATATTTTGATATGAATTGATTGACTCAAGATCAAATTTGCTCAGTGGTTCGGATCCGTTTCAATAAGTTAATCTAACGATTCTAATCGATCAATTTGGTATCTAAAGTAAGTATTTGATGGTGGTTATTTAATTAGTTTCATTATCTAATCTAATCAATTTTGATTGGTGTCTAAGAAAAGCAATGGAGGGACCCCTACACATCTTAACTTACCAGGCCATATTGGAGATTCAGTTTTGTGTTAGGTTACTTGTTGACTCGAGTTCACCCATACCGACTAGGCTGGTTAGACATATTGATGTGCTGACCTAATTTAATCAGTCGATATCAGATCTGCTGATTTAGAAGAGATCTAAACCCAAATCTCCTTATTAAATATTAAGTCTAGAGGTCTTCCATCATTGTAGAGATGTGGGTGCCTTCCTGACGTTGATTGTTCTCGGTTGGTTACAGTAGTTTGATTGCATCGAAAAGGTACAACCACTCTATTGATATTTGATGTCTCGAGGTAGAGATGGGTTGGACCCAATAACTGTTAGGTGAGGGTCTCAATATGGCTTTGCATCCATTAGTGAATGATGGATCTGACTTAACTAAGAAATATGCCAATAACTGTTAGGTGAGGCACATGACTTAGAGACCAACCCACTGCATCTTGCTTAGTGAAGCAATGGACAAAGTGTTGTCCACTCATTAGTCTATACTCATCAATACTGTTAAATGAGATGTGTATAGAATAATGGGATCGTAGTACCCACTTGAAATCGATCGCGTATAGATTTTCATTTCTCCACCGAGGAGTGTGAGAGATTCGAAGAAATAATGAAAGCTTTTATTTATTTTTAAAGTTTTTAGAATAAATAATTTTATAAGTATAAAATCTAACTAAAAATTGCTCTCTTTACAGATAATCATATCGAGTTCAAATTTCTTAACCCGAATCTTAGATACAAATAGGTTGACCGCATAAATTACAAAGACTGACTCTGAAATCTGAAATTATTCTCAATTTCAAAAAGCTACCCATGTCCTAGACCAGGAAGCACCTATGGTACCTACTCATCCATCCACTGATCAATGAGCTGCAGTTGAAAATGGATGGACAAAGATAATAAGGCAAAGTACTACATCTTAGCATCTATGTCCAATGATCTTCAGTGACAATATGAAGATATGAGGACTGCCAGGGAGATACTGGTTCACCTGCAAGAATTGGATGGTGAATAGAGTCACACAGCTCACTTTGAGGTTCTTGGAGATTTTTAGAGTGAAGATGCATGAAGGGCAGTCTGTCAATGATCATTATTTGACAATGATAAGGACATAGAGAAACTTTAGAAGCTCAGAATGAACATGGATAAAGAACTGTAGGTGGATCTGATTCTCCTCTCTTCCTGATTCATATGGGTAGTTCATCATAACTACCATATAAATAAGATCGATGCTACTTTGTCAGAGTTATTGAATATGCTGGTGACTGCAGAGGACACCTTGAAAAGTTCAAGGGACACAGTTCTAGCTGTGGAGTAGGCTTCCTTCAAAAAGAAATTTTCTTTAAGAAAAAGAAAAAGCCCACGAAGAAGCAGAAGAACGAAGTCAAGCTCAAGAAATAGGTTCCTAAGAAGGCCGATGATAAAGAAAAATATTTTCATTGCAACATTGAAGGCCATTGGAGGAGAACTATCTGACCTACCTGCGACTGTCAAGAGCAGGAAGAAAGATGGACCTTCTGAAGGTAGTCTGAAATGCTCGTTATTGAAACTAATCTAATGGTTTTCTCTTCTTCTAGTTGGGTTCTTGATTTTGGTTCAAATGCTCATTTGTACACTTCAATGCAGGATCTTGAAGAAGTTAGGGATGAGGGAAGGTCAGATCACTCTCTAAATTGGTAATGGAGCAAGTGTTGCCGCTGTGGCCATCAGAACATACCCTCTACGACTACCATTAGAATTTAGTTTGCTTTTGAAAGACTGTTACTATGTATCTGTAGTCAGTAGAAACTTGATTTCTATCTCTGTATTGGTATAGGATAATTATAATTTTATTTTAATAAAGATATGTTTCTTTTATTTTAAAATAAACTTGTAGCACGTGCTTCTTAATTGACGATCTTTATCATTTGCATACCAATGCAAGTGTAAATATTAACGAGCAAATAGTGAATGCTATAGAGTTTAAGAGACTTAGAGATAGGATCAGCCAAAAGTATCTGTGGCACCTTAGACTAGGCCATATGGAGAAGACAGACTCAACAAACTGGAGAAAGATGGTCTTCTTGGATCATTGACTTTCAAGTCTTATCCAGTCTGTGATCATATTTTCAAAGAAAAATGGTCAAGCTGTCCTTTATAGGACAAGAAAAAAGACCACTGAGATATTAGCCCTGGTACACACTGATGTGTGTAGTCCATTCGATGTATAAATCAGGGGTGACTAATCTACTTCATAATCTTATCGATGCTTATTTGATATATTTATGTATTTGATGCATCAAAAGTTTGAAGCCTTTGAAAAGTTCATAGAGTTCAGACATGAAGTAGAAAATAGATCGAAAAATTATAAAGGTTCTTCGATCAGATCAAGGAGAGAATATCTTAGTAAAAAATTTTGGGTCTATCTTAAAAAAATGGCATAGTCTCATAGTAGACACCTCCAGAATACCTCAGCTCAATGGGGTATCCGAAAAGTGGAATCAGACCCTATTAGATATGTCCGATCCATAATGAGCTTCACAAACCTTCCTAACTTTCTCTGGAGACATGCTTTGCTTTCGCAATTCATCTCTTGAATCAGGTTCTCTCTAAATTCATTCCTATCACACCATATAAGTTATGCATGGTAAATAGTCAACTCTTAGATACCTCAAGATTTGGAGATGTCAGCCTATGTCAAGTGACAGCAAGTAGATAATTAGAGGCTAGTCCTTAGGCCGTTTTATAGGATATCTTAAGAAAACCATGGAATACTACTTCTATCTTCCTGAGGATCATAATATGATTGTGAGCC